>NC_073629.1:93721860-94024890 GCF_029407905.1 Bubalus kerabau | reverse complement strand
GCCCTTGAAATTTCCTGGAAGTCATTTTAACTGGTGGGAGAGGGGCTTTGAACAGTTGGCTGGTGAGGGTGCAATGGCATTGGCTACCCACCTTTTTGTGCCTGTTATCAGAAGCAGTCAGAGCACAGATTCCTGATATTTGGAGGGTCCTTTTCCCCACCTGGACTCTCACAGGCTAAGTGCAGGCAGCTCTAGGAGCATATGCTGGTGGCTGGGGAGTGGGATGGGACATGGACAGCTATTGTGGAAAGAGCTGAAATTGATGGAAATGAGCCACAGTTTATTGTTGAAACATCCTGTAGAAGTTGCTAGCATGGATATAAACTCCTTTTTTCACCCTTTCAAAAACTTTTTTATTTATTAAATTTTTGTTGTGCTGGGTCTTTGTTGCTACTCACAGGCTTTCTCTAGCTCTGGTGAGCAGGGACTACTCTCTAGTTGTGGTTTGTGGGCTTCTCGTTGTGGTGGCTTCTCTTGTTGTGGAGCACGGGCTCTGGGTGTGTGGGGTCAGTAGTTGTGACACATGGGCTTAATTGCCCTGTGGTATATGGGATCTTCCTGGACCAGGGATTGAACTGATGTCCCCTGCATTGCTAGGCAGATTCTTGACCACTGGGCTACCAGGGGAGCTCCCTTTTCTTTCCGTATTTCTTGAAAATGCTTGTCCACTGTTACATTACGTTGTGTGTTGCTTGGTAAGTCTGATGACAATCTAATTCTCTGATTTGTTTTGATATTTTAATTATTTTTAAATGAAAGAGATGAATATTTTTAATGATAAAAGGTACAATTCACAAAGATAGACATCATAAGCCATTAGACACCTAACAACAAAGAAACAAAGATACATAAAGCAAAAATCAGAACAGATCTAAGGGAAAAGAAAAATACAATCATAGTGACTCATATTAACATTTCTCTGAGTATTTTATCAAGTGCAAAAAAAAGAATAGGAACATCTTGAGTAATGTCATTAAAAATTATAGTAGATTTCTATTCATATTAATAATTTGTTTGATCTTTTTATAAGAAGGCCCTGAAGGTTGTTTTTCTTTACCATTAAATTTAATCTTTATACTGTGATATGTCTTGGACTTGATTTGGGTCAGTTTTCCCAGGTGGTTGGTGGGAGTTCTTTCAGTGTGTTGATTTAGGTCTTTTTTTATTTCCGGAAAGTTTTTTTGGTAGTAATTTTAAAAATTAGTTCATTTCTTCCCCAGGAACTTCAAGTATATGTGTGTTGTATCTTCTTTTCTATATCAGCACTCAATCTTAGATCCTTTTAACTTTTTTCTTTTAAAATTTCTTTATCTTGTTTGTTTCTTGCATTTCTTCTCCTTACTAAATTTTAATCAATTCTGTTATTCCTTGGATACTTTGTACTTAGTTTTTATCTTTGATATAACTTGATCTTTTTTTTTCCTGAGTTTAATCATCCCTGTTTCATCTTTTTGTTGAATGTATTTTTTTCGCATCCAATAATCCTTATTAAGAACATTTAATTCAGTTTAAAGTGGTATGTTACAGATTTGTTTTTGATTTATGAGAAGAATTTTTCTTAGCTGAAATGTGTAGTTTTGCTTCAGTGTATAAAGCTGTTACAGGTCTTAGTTGTGGCACATGCAGTCTCTGAGGCATGTGGGATCTTTAGTTGTGGCTCTAATTCCCTGACCAGGGATTGATCCCCAGCCCCCTTCACTGGGAGTGTGGAGTCTTAGCCATTGGACCACCAAGGAAGTCCCTAGATTTGCTTTTTAAAAAAAATCTTACAGTAGCTTTATATGGAATTGGTTTTAATCTTTTTATTTCTTTGCATTTAATTGACTGGTGTCCTAATTCAAAAGCATTCTTCTGTCACTTTAGTGATGTGATGTTTCTTCAATGAATGTTGTTACTGCTGATCATGGTGGAGTGGCAAAGGGGTTGTTTTTCTTTTCATTTTTGTGAAATCCTGAATTTTACCCCCTTTTTTTAATTTTTCTTCACTTCCCAGGAATGCTGAAAACTGGATAAAATCTAGTTTTATATTTTTAAATAAATGTTTAAATAAATAAACATTTATTTTTCATTTATAGTTTGGGTAAGGTTACCATTATTCTCCAGACCCAAAGTCTATATATAGACTTGTGGAAGTTATTACTTTAGTGGTGGTGGTGGTTCAGTCGCCTAGTTGTGTCCGATTCTTTGCAGCCCTATCAACTGTGGCACACTAGGTCTTCCCGTCCCTCACCATTCCATCTCCTGAAGTTGGCCCAAGTTCATGTTCATTGCATCAGTGATGTCATCCAGCCGTCTTATCTTCTGACACCCTCTTCTCCTTCTGCCCTCAATCTTGCCCAGCATCAGGAACTTTTTCAGTAAGTTGGCTGTTTTCATCAGATGACCAAAATACTGGAGCTTCAGCTTCAGCATCAGTCCTTCCAGCTTGTATTCAGGGTTGTACTTGAGTGGTAGCAAGGACGAGTTATCTTAATATTAATGAACTAACTAGTTCTATAAAAGTTCAACTCCTTTTTCATCTTAGTTATTTTATCTTTTTTTTCTTCCCCTATCTTTTTTTGTCTGTTTTATATGAGTACTTAGAGAACACGCATTCATGGTTATTGGTTGTTTAAGAATTTACATGCTATGCATTATTCAGTCGAGGTCTCAACTGTAACACAGCTATAGGGAGATAGTATTTGAGTCTGTCTCCACTGCTTAATTGGTTTGTTATATTTAGCAATGTACATCACCTTTCTGGAGCCACAGTATAAAAATGAGGTTGAGAACATTTACCTACTAGAATTACTGAATGAGATCAACATTGTAAAGCTCTTGAAACGTTTAAGTGAATATTTATTGTTTCAAACACTTGACACACTAAAAAAAGCCTTCCTTGTAGGTGAAAGGTGAAACCTGTTGGTAACATCCTTGTTTTCTAGGTTGCTGGAGGAGCAAATATAAGTCAGATTTCAGAAGCACTGAGCTGCTACAGGAATAGATCATGTTTTATGAAGGAAGCCCTCTACAGGCTCTTCACAGAGACGTTTTCAACGCAAATAACCATGCCTGCTATTTTAAAGGTAACTACAACTCAGAAATGTAATTTTTATAACTACTTATTACTTGATTCAATTAAAGTTGTTTAAAATTTGGAAAACTCAGCAGTGGCCACAGGACTGGAAAATGTCAGTTTTCATTCCAATCCCAAAGAAAGGCAATGCCAAAGAATGCTCAAACTACTGCACAATTGCACTCATCTCACACGCTAGTAAAGTAACACTGAAAATTCTCCAAGCCAGGCTTCAGCAGTACATGAACCGTGAACTTCCAGATGTTCAATCTGGTTTTAGAAAAGGCAGAGGAACCAGAGATCCAATTGCCAACATCCGCTGCTGCTGCTGCTAAGTCGCTTCAGTTGTGTCCAACTCTGTGCGACCCCATAGACGGTGGCCCACCAGGCTCCCCCATCCCTGGGATTCTCCAGGCAAGAACACTGGAGTGGGTTGCCATTTCCTTCTCCAGTGCATGAAAGGGAAAAGTGAAAGTGAAGTCGCTCAGTCGTGTCCGACTCTTTGCGACCCCATGGTCTGCAGCCTACCAGGCTCCTCCGTCCATGGGATTTTCCAGGCAAGAGTACTGGAGTGGGGTGCCATTGCCTTCTCCAACATCCTCTAGATCATCAAAAAAGCAAGAGAGTTCCAGAAAAACATCTATTTCTGCTTTATTGATTATGCCAAAGCCTTTGACTGTGTGGATCACAATAAACTGTGGAAAGTTCTGAAAGAGATGGGAATACCAGACCACCTGACCTGCCTCTTGAGAAATCTGTATGCAGGTCAAGAAGCAACAGTTAGAACTGGACATGGAACAACAGACTGGTTCCAAATAGGAAAAGGAGTACGTCAAGGTTGTGTATTGTCACCCTGCTTATTTAACTTCTATGCAGAGTACATCATGAGAAACGCTGGGCTGAAAGAAGCACAAGCTGGAATCAAGATTGCTGGGAGAAATATCAATAACCTCAGATATGCAGATGACACCACCCTTGTGGCAGAAAGTGAAGAAGAACTAAAGAACCCCTTGATGTAAGTGAAAGAGGAGAGTGAAAAAGTTGGCTTAAAGCTCAACATTCAGAAAACTAAGATCATGGCATCCGGTCCCATCACTTCATAGCAAATAGATGGGGAAACAGTGAAAGACTTTCTTTTTTTGGGCTCCAAAATCAGTGCAGATGGTGACTGTAGCCATGAAATTAAAAGACGCTTACTCCTTGGAAGGAAAGCTATGACCAACCTAGACAGCATATTAAAAAGCAGAGACATTAGTTTTCCAACAAAGGTCTGTCTAGTCAAGGCTATGGTTTTTCCAGTAGTCATGTATGGATGTGAGAGTTGGACTATAAAGAAAGCTGAGCACCAAAGAATTGATGCTTTTGAACTGTGGTGTTGGAGAAGACTCTTGAGAGTCCCTTGGACTGCAAGGAGATCCAACCAGTCCATCCTAGAGATCAGTCCTGAGTGTTCATTGGAAGGACTGATGTTGAAGCTGAAACTCCAAAACTTTGACCACCTGATATGAAGAGCTGACTCATTTGAAAAGACGCTAATGCTGGGAAAGATTGAGGGCAGGAAGAGAACGACAAAGGATGAGATGGTTGGATGGCATCACTGACTCAATGGACATTAGTTTGACTAAACTCTGGGAGTTGGTGATGGACAGGGAGGCCTTGCATGCTGCAGTCCATGGGGTCACAAAGAGTTGGACATGACTGAGCGACTGAACTGAACTAACTGAACAGATTAAACACATTGAATACAGTTACTTAATATGCCTTATTCTATTGTGAGTCACAGTGCCCACACAGTGAAAAAAAAAAGCAGTATTAGGCTTAAACTGCCAGATCATCTCATGTTTTGAGCATTTTAATCAATCTCAATTGTTCAGATTTTTGAATTTGATCTGAGCATGGGATGATAGAACCATTGCCTAAAACAGGACTTAATCTGAAAACATGAATTCACTTTGTATAAACATTTTTATTTATTCCTTTACTCTTTAAAATCTAAGATAATAGTTTTTTTTTCCCAAAAATAGCAACCACAATATCCCTATAAGAATAGAACAAAATAGCAGTAATTGAAGGTAATTAATTCTAGCATTTAAACTATTGTGAATAAAGTAAAGTTACCAGTATTGATAGGGTCAGACTTTGCTTTCCTTTACAGAAGGATGAATTTGTTTTAAATGTAATTGGAAGAATTACGTGGTTTGAGAAAGAAAACTGCTATTATTTAAAATTAAGTGTAAATCGAAGTCTTAAAATTATTGTTTTTATTATTTGTAATTTCTGCAGTTCCATAAAAATAGGCTATTTTTATGGCTTTTTTTAGGCTATTTGTGTACCATGGAGAATTAGATTTACTCATAACTTAAAAACAATACCGTATAAAGGGAAAAACTCTGGATCTTTGTTTCCCATCTGTAAGGAGAAAATTGAATTAGATATTCTAAAAGTCCTTTTCATATCTATGTGAGATTTTGTGATTTTTTTTTTATTGAAAATCATGTTTGTTTTACTTTCTATGTATTTATATTGCAGATGATAGCAATTACATGAAATCCTAAGAGCAGTTTATAATATAGGAAAAAACAGTTTCCTTAGAAGCAGTGTATACTGGCTCTGAGTTCATATAGGTGTCAAAGTAAGGGGTTCTGGTCTTTCAGTGGTTCATAATCTCAGGGCTCATTTGTATATCAGCCGACTGGTCTCTGAGGAGGGGAGGGATCATTATCCCTATTTGATAGACAAAACAGATCATGTTGTCCCTGAATGTTGGAGCAGGTATGGTATACACTTGGTATAACACCTTCATTTTAAATTTATTTCTAGGTCTACACTATATGTCTTCTATTAATAGTTACCTTTCTAATGTTAGGTTTTTTGTTTGTTTTGTGGCCATGCCTCATGGCTTGTGGGATCTCAGTTCTCTAAGCAGGAATTGAACCTGGGCCATGGCAGTGAAAACACAGAATCCTAACCACTAGTCCACCAGGCAACTCCCTAACGTTAGGTTTTATCACTTTTCAAATTCAAATTTCTTCCTCCTCTTTTGGTGGATTCATCCCATCTTTTTGTCCACTTTGTGTTTTTCTTTATCACGTTTCCCTTCCCTCGTAATTCCCTTTCCATTCCACTCCCACCCCCATTTCCTATCCAGATCTTATCTGAGACCCTGCCTAAATGTGTTCTCTGAATGAAACTTTTGACTTCCATACCAGAGATGATTGCTTGCTGTATGACCACCTTAGGCAGCACTTTATTTATACCTCTTTTGTGGTGCTTTTTTTCCAGTTTCATCTTTTGACATCTCTTACAATGTTATTTGTTTATATACCCTATTTCTTTCATAAGGCTTTATGCTAAGGAGGAGGATATAAGTGATTCCTGTTTATTTCCCCTATAGTGCTTATCATAATGCCTTGGAGGGACTGAGGCTCTATAAATCACTGTGAAATCACAGATGAGGAAACAGGTCCAGAGGAAGGAAGTGAGTTACCTAAAGTCACACAGCAAATTAATGACTACGTTTGGGTTAGAAGGTATTGCTGGTGTCCTAAAAAATAAATGTTGAGGATGGGAAAAAAATCTATTACTTTTTGTCCTGATAAGCAAGTATTTTTGATAACACAGAAATAAGACTGTGTAAAGAATGCTAATGTTGTCATATACCACTTAAAATAAATTCATCTTCAGCTTGTGGCTGCAGGAATGAGGAATCACCCATTGGATTTGCCAGTGCAGTTCACAGCCAGTGCTTGTGCCCTCAACTTAACACGCCAGGGCCTGGCCAGCGGGATGCCTGTTCGTCTGTTGTCAGAGGTTACCTGTCTACTTTTCAAGGCTTTGAAAACTTTCCCCCATTACCAGCAGGTAATTTGATTTTAATATTTGACTGTGCTTCTTGAGGACAAATACATGAAAAATATGTTTTATTTAGTTCTGATTTTTCATCCTGAGAGAGAGAAGGAGGGAGGGGAGGGAGGGGGAAAAATAAATGCATGATTACTGTAGGAAAAGTAAGAAATATAGATAAGTAATATGGTTTAAAAATTTTGCATTTATCAGAAAACAGCTACCCAGAAACATCCACTGTTAACACTTTGGTACATCCTATAGGCTTAGCAACATGTGTGCAAATTAAATTGAATTGAGTCATAGATCTAAATACAAAAGCTAAGTCATAGGTCTATATAAAAGTCATAAAACTAGAAGAAAACATCAGAGTAGGCAACATTTTCTTAGGATACAAAAAGCACACTTCATAAAAGAAAAATAATAAATTAGAATTCATCAAATTAGAAGCTTCTGCTCAAATACACACAGAGACATTAAAAAATGAAAAGATAATCCAGGACTGAGAAAAATGTCCATTATATATATATGACAGAGGACTTTTATCCAGAATGTAAAGAACTATTAAATAGGTAACACAAGATAAACAAACCAATTTTTTAACAAGGCAGAAGGTTTGAACAGACACTCCATGAAAGAAGATAGCGCGGGTGACAAATGAGCACTTGAAAAGATGCTCAGTATCTTTATCTATCAGGGAAATGCAAATTAAAAGCACATTTAGATACCACTGCACACTTAGATGGGCTTCCTGGGTGGTACTAGTGGTAAGGAATCTGCCTACCAGTGCAGGGGATGCAAGAGACACGGGTTTAATCCCTGGGTCCAGAAGATCCTCTGGAGTAGAAAATGGCAACCCACTCCAGTATTCCTGCCTGGAAAATCCCATGGACAGAGGAGCCTGGCAGGCTACAATCCATGGGGCTGCAAAGAGTCGGACATGACTGAGTACACACCACAGCCTCACAGCGTAGATAGCCTCATAGATAACACTGCACACCCCCTAGATTGGTTGAAATTTAAAAAGTGACAGTATCAGGTGTTGACAAAATTGTACAGAAACTGAAATTCTCATATGCTGATGTTAAGAATGAAAAATGATAAAACCAATCCAACAGTCTGGTAATTTCTTTGAAAGTTAGAGATATACCTTTCATACTACACAGTTATTTCACTCGGAGAAATGAAATTATGTAGCCATATGATGGCATACACAAATGCCCGTAATGTCTTTATTCATTATCCTCCCAAACTGAAAACTTAATGTCCAGCAACAGGTGAATAGATAAACCAATAATGGTATATTCATATAAGGAAATACTGCTTGGTGATAAAAAGAAGTGAAGTACTGATACATGCCACATGGATGAATCTCAGAAAACATTTTATGCTGAGCAAAATAAGCTAGACATGATAAAATAGATACCATATGACTTTATGTGAAATCTTAGAAAAGACTAATTAATGACAGTATGATTTTCTGGGGTTGAAATTTGCAAGTTGGGAATGGAGTGGAAAGTGTCACAGTGGAACTTTTCAGGGTAATGGAAGTATTTTTTATGTTGATTGTGGTGGTGGGTAAAGTTATACATAATATTTATAAATGTGTCAGATCTGATTGAAATGTATACTTAAAGTTAAAATGGAAATCAATCTATTAAAATTACAGTAACATGATCTTTCCTCACTTAAATCTGTATTTCCACTTTTTCTTGAAAAATTGGATGATCCTTCTCAATTCAGTCTGAATTCCTACATGGCCATCATTAGTTGGAGCTGATTAATAACTGCCCCCATAAAAGGGCCTGAACTGTTCAGTTTGCTGTAATTCCTTCCGCTGCCCTGTTGTTTTGCATTCTGCCATCTTCACTTGTTTATGTTACTGCCTAGTTTCTGTTGGCATTTCAGGTTTGCTACCCCTGCCTCATACACTATGCTGCTGTCACGGCAGTACATGCCACTGGCCTACTCATGGTCTTTCAAAGAGGTGTTACAATTTTTTATTCCTATAGCTTTCCTAGAAGTCCTTTTCTCTCTCCTAGTTCAGTTCCTACTAGTCGTAGGTAGAAAGTAGAAGCTCTGTCACAGAGTTAGTTATGAGATCTGGTTCAGACATAGTCATTCATTAGCTGGGCCAGGCTTCCAGGAATTGGTTTAGATTGACGCACAGGCAGGCAGCTTCCCACATAGATCCTTCTAGGGTTCAGGGGGAATGGAGACTCCCTCTCTGCCAGAAAGGAGAAAGATTACTCTTTGGGCAAAGGTGAATGTTTAGACTTTAATAGTAAGATTGATACCAGAAACTATGTAAACCAACTATACTTCAGTAAAAAATAAATTTAAAAAACTATAAAAAAAATAGTAAGATTGAATGAAGAACTTGGAAAGGACCAGGTATATAGTGGGTGTTCAATAAGAAAAGCTTAGAAGCTTCCAAATGCTTAGAACCTTTGTTTAGAATGGGTGTACATTTGCTCATAATTATTTTTCTTTATTCCCTTAAAGTTACAGAAGAATTGTCTTCTCTCCTTAACCAATTCCAGGATTCTTATGGATGTTCCATTCAACAGGCAAGTATAAAATTGGATGATCTAATTTTGGGGTATTGACCAGTATTACTCTGAGCTTTGTTGTCTTTTGGTTATTAGCCTAGCAGGGGTCTGATTGAGGCTGCGATAAAGCATTTGGCGAGAATGTTCTGTTCAGAAGTACTGTAGTTATAAATGTTGTCTCTCAAAGTGTGAGTCCATTTCAGGGCACTGAGTGATAACATGGGTGCTAGAGGGTTAAATATCGAATCAGGTTATAGCTCTTCCATTATCCATATGCATGTCACATCTTCCTGGATCCGGGATCAAACCTGTGTCTTCTGCATTAACAGGTGGATTCTTTACCACTGAGCCACCAGGGAAGCCTTGCTCTTCCTTTTTGCATACTCTTCTTTTTGCCGAACACTCTTGGTTTTCATAGCTGAGTATAAGTCCACAAGTATTTTTAAACAGGATTTTCTGGGGAGGCTGAGTGATTTCTTAACTTCTCATGTATAGTTTACAAAGTTTATGGTGAGAAAAATACTGTTTTTTAGGTTCGATGCTGCCAAGTTTGTTATGAGATGGCTCGGTAAGCATGAAAGTCCCAAGATGCAAGCCATGGCAGTGAGCATAACCTCTATTCTAGCCCTGCAGGTAAGTGGTTACTAAATGCAAGACCTCTTTCTCTAGTCTTAGTGGAGCAGTGATAGAGTTTGAAACATTTTACTTTCTGCTTTTTCGTTTCTAGCTCTCACCTGAGCAAATTGCACAACTCAAAGAGGAGGTTTTCATGGCAGTTAAGGTAGGTTGTCACTTTTCAGAACTTTTCAATAAAAGTAACAGTTTAAAAAATTAAGAACAGTTTAAAAGTATTATAAAATGAACAGTCTGTAGGACCTGCTACCCAGAAGAAGCTATTCTCTACTCTTCAATAGCTGTTTCTTCTGGTATTTACCTCCATATTTCTAAATGAAATGCTTATAACTGCAGCTGTTTTTTGTTTTGGCTGTGCTGTCTTCGTTGCACTGTGAGCATTCTCTAGTTGCGGCATGTGCTGTGGGGGCTTTTCTTGTTATGGAGCTCAGCCTCAGGAGTTGTGGCATTGGGCTCTAGAGCACTTGGGTTCTCTAGTTGCAGTGTGTAGGCTTAGTTGTTCCATGGCATGTGAGATCTTAGTGTACTCACACCTCTCCACCACCACCAGAGATTGGATCCATGTCCCCTGCATTGGAAGGTGGATTCTTAAGCACTGTACCACCAAGGAAGTACTACAGTTTATTGATTTATCAGTTGTAGATGTTACCTCCTGATTCTGCTGCTGTCAGTTCAGTTCAGTTCAGTCACTCAGTTGTGTCCAACTCTGTGACCCCATGGACTGCAGTACGCCAGGCTCCTTGTCCATCACCAGCACCTGGAGCTTACTCAGATTCATGTCCATCAAGTCAGTGATGCCATCCAACCATCTAATCCTCTGTCACCCCCTTCTCTTCCTGCCTTCCATCTTTCCCAGCATCAGCATCTTTTCCAATGAGTTAGTTCTTCGCATCAGGTAGCCAAAGTATTGGAGTTTCAGCTTCAGCATTAGTCCTTCCAATGCATATTCAGGACTGATTTCCTTTAGGACTGACTGGTTTGATCTCCTTGCAGTCCAAGGGACTCTCAAGAGTCTTCTCCAACACCACAGTTCAAAAGCATCAATTCTTCATGGTTAGTTGTTACAACCTTCTTGGTGTCAGATCCTTTGTTCTTGAGGTCAGGTCATGGTGAGGTAGCGAAGTTTCTGTAAATCTCCACCAACAAATGTTACTCTGTTTTATAAGAAAGGGCAAGGTCCCTAGGCAGAAATTTCACCCTCCAAGATCCAAGTCTAGCTATGAGGTGGGGGTCCCTGCAGGGGTCAGTTACCCTGTCACAAAGCATTGTCCAGCACCCAGTCTGGGTTCTCTTGCCAGTGTCCAGGCCTGGCCAAAAAGGTGCATCTCAGTTGGCATCTCCCTCAGGGCCAGGTCTCCAGACCCTGCCCAGTTGGCATCTCTTAGGGAGCCAGGTGCCCTAGACCCAGCCGTTCCTCAGCTCCTCAGGCTGTCCAAGTGGTAGGGGCTAGGTCCCACAAACTGCATCCTGTACAGACTGCCACTGCTATTAGATCACAGAGGCAGGGATGGGGGAAAGGGCCATAACCTCAGGGCCTGGCTCTGCCAGTGTGTGGCCTTGGCAAGGGTTCTGTGTCTCTGTAGGACACAGGCCTCAGCCTGTTCTCTGGGCCCCCCACTGATGCACGGCTGGGTGAGCTGGAGGCTCCAGGGAGGAGGCAGAGATCCACCTCTTACCTCACTCTGCACAGGACGACCACCACTCTGCCTGCCATTGGTTGAATGGTCGCTCATTGGCAGTTGCTTGCTTGTAGGAGGGGCCTATTGCCCTGCCGACCAGTAACTGAGCAGGATCACTCATTGATCACTCGTTGTTACATTGTTAGTGTTAGTGTTAGTGTTACAATGTTAGTGACCATTGATCAATGGTCACTCGTTGACAGTTGCTGAGTTTAGGGAGGGGCCCACTTCACCACCAACCCGTGCCTGAGCAACCATTAATAGTCTCTTGGTAACCATAGTCTGGTAAGGGGGAAAGTGGGGGCCAATGGCTGCAGCACTGGCTGCATGCTGAGGGCTGTGCACAGCCATGCTGTATTACACTTTCGATTCTTGCAGCTTTATTTTTGTGAATCCTTTAGATATATTCTCTCTGACTGTATAAAATATTTGAGGTGGAATTATAACAGAGCGCTGCCAAGCACAGATCTTAGCACGTGGCCATCACTGCGTACTATTACTGTACACCCTGTTACCAGCCATTGATTGGTGCTGCAGTGGGCCCTCCCACGAGCGGCTAACTGTCAATAAGTGACCGTTATTGGTCCTGCTCAGCCATTGGTTGGCACCAGGTCCCTCCCACAGGCAACCAGCTGTCAATGAGTGACCATTAGTGGTCCTGCTCAACCATTGGTTGGCACCAGGCCACTCCCACAAGCAACCAACTGTCAATGAGTGACTGTTAACGGGCCTATTCAGCAAACAGTCAGTGGAGTGGTGGTCGTCGGGGAGAGTGAGGTAAAAGGCGTATCGGGGTCTTCTCCCTGGGGACCTCCAGCTTACCTGGCCTTGGGCGCTTGGGTAAGCTGGGAGGATCAGGGAACAGGCTGGGGGCTGTGTCCTGCAGGGCTCCAGAACCCTCGCCAAGGCCACCTACTTGCCTTGGCCCAGGCCTTGAGGTAGTGGTGAACCTCTCCCCAGTCTCTACCTCTTGACCTAATGGCGGTGGCAGTCAGCATAGGATGCAGTTGGCGGGACCTGGCCCCCACCATACAGGTGGCCTGAGGAGCCTGAAGGCCAGTTGAGCTCCTGGCTTCTCAGCGATGATGGCTGGACAGGGTCTGGGGACATGGCTCTGAGGGAGCTGCCAACTGAGATCTGCTTCTTCAGCCAGGATCTGGACCTCAGAGGCTGAAGTTTTTGCCTAGGGACCTAGCCCTTTCTTGTTAGGACAGAGAATAATATTTGTTGGTGGAGATTTACAGAAACACTTTACCTCACCATGACCTGACCTCAAGAACAAAGGGTCTGATACTAGGTCCCTTGTGGAAATGGCTCTCTTTCCTTTTACATGATAGTCTAGCATGTTTGAAAGAAAGCATGAATACTAGCTTAACTTTGATCTAGAAATATTCTAATATGAAATGGTATGTTGGAATCTGTTAGTTTTTTCAAGCTGTTAGGACATAACGATTATAATACTAGTGTTATCCTCTAGCCATAGTAACCTGCTCGGTGGCATAGAACAGACGGTTTTTCCTCTAGAATATCTCTCCGCTCCCCTCCCCCCATTCCCTGTGTCCTCATTCCTTGTGTAGCTGCCTTATCCTCTTTTTATTCTGGTCTCAGTTTAGATAGTACCTTTGTATGTGTTACTGAGTGCAAGCACAAGTTTATTCTGTTTGCCACACAGCAGGCCAATCAGGAGATGAGTTGATGGAACAGGAAATAATTATTTTAATCAGATAACTAGCAGACCAAGAAGATGGCAGACTAGTGTCTCAGAAACCGTCTTGCCCCAGGGACTCCCCTGGTGGTCCAGTGGTTAAGAATCCGCCTTGCAATGCAGAGGAAGTGGGTTCAATCCCTGCTCAGGGAACTAAGATCCCACATGCTGTGGAGCAACTAAGCCAGCATACGGCAATCAGTGAGGCCTGGCACCACTTAGAAGGTCCTTGTGCCTCAGAGAGCCCTCATGGTGCAACAAAGGTCCTGCATGCAGCAAATAAGACTTGATATTGCCCAATAAATAAGTATTAAGAAAATTATTTTTAAAAGAACCAAACCCATTTTACCCAATCGTAACTGAGATACGATTTGGACTCCTTTTATGTACAGGAGGGGAGAGGGGCTCACTTGGCACTGACCAGCGGCTGAGCAGGATCACTAATGGTCGCATGTTGACAGTTGCTGTCTTCAGGAGAGGGGCCCACATTGTGCCAACCGATGGCGGAGCGGGGCTGCTATAGCTTGCCCCTGCCTTGCTGCCACCACACTGAGCAGAGCAGTGCGACATCAGAAAGCGGCCAGGTCTGAAGAGCTGCCAGATCACTCCAGCATGTTGTAACTCTGGTTGGGGCGAAGCACAAGGTGCACAAGCAGTGGAGACCACAGTGGCTACGTGGAGGCAGTTGACACGCCCATCCCTGGGATTGCTGTCTGAGGCAGGGGCGCTGTGGGTTCAGCCCATACCGACTTCACTGGTCAGCTCGTGACTGATGAGGTGACCCAGGTGCAAGTGTCCCTGGAGTGGAGCTCTAGCCTGCCCACCTGTGCGGTGGGTAGGCGGCAGGCATGGACCAGTGGGGTCTCTGTCACTGTGTGCAGAGAGGTGCAGTGTGGTGCAGCAGCCCCTGCCTAGATGGCTGGTGCCAGGGATGGGGGAGGGAAGGGCCCATCACACTTTGGGAAGGCTGGTGTTACATTTGGAGGTTTCTCACACCTTTTCTAAAGAAAATTCTTAGGCTTTTATGTGTTTCCTTCAGAGCATTTACCAAATCTTAAAATTCTTTTATTTAGTTGAGAAAAACCAATTATCTTTTTTTTTTAATCTGTCTCTCTTACCTGAATATGTGCCTGCCTTCCAAAAGGTGTTGACTAGATACTCTTAATACATGAATAATGGAATAGCTAATATGTACTTGATTATGAGGTTTATTAACAAGCATGACAAACTAGATTAAGTGATTATTAAAATTTAATATTTTTTTCTTTTGAACCTCACAAAAACCCTAGGAAATAGGAGTAACTCATTTTACAGAGAGACGGTAGGAACCAAAGCTATTAAATGATCAAACTGGGTTTAGAACCTCGGTTTGATTCTAAAGCTTTTCTTAACCATTGCTTTCCTTATATTGGAAACATTTGAGTCAGTCACCAGCATATCTAACTCTCTTTTTCTTTTTTAGGATCTTCTAGCAATAGTAAAACAGAAGACTGCTGAGAATCTAGATGACATCACCCTCTTGTTTACTTTGAAAGCACTTTGGAATCTTACAGAACAGTCTCCAGCTGCTTGTAGGCACTTTATTGAAAATCAAGGATTGGCGATCTTCATCCAAGTCTTGGAGGTGGGAAGACAGGATTGACTTTATCTGTAAAGTTATTTTCTTCATGATAAAATAACCTGTATATTCTTTTCACAGACTTTTTCAGAGACAGCAATACAAAGCAAAGTACTTGGTCTTTTGGTAAGGTGAATTGTTTTGAATTAATTGTAATTAATTAAACAATAAGAAAACTAACACTTATGTGTTACCTACTATGTGCTAGGCACTTTTGTAAGCAGTTTACATTAACTTGTTTGATCTTCACACCATCTCTATAAAGTAAATACCATTATATATGAGTCAGCTATTGCTGTAAACAAACTACAGCTTAAAACAGCATCCATTTTATTTACTTGTGAATCTGTGGGTCAGCAGTTTGAACTCAGCTCAGCTGTGCACTTCTGCTGGTTTTATGTGGTTACTTATGTCACTGCAGTCGTTCATCAGTGGCTGAGCTAGACCTAGGTGCTCCAGGATGATCTGACTCTCATCTCTGGTAGTTGGTGCAGGTTGTTAGCTGGGCCTTGTGTCTCTGTGAGCTTCCTCACTTGGCGGTTTCAGGGCAGTGGTAGAAAGCAAGTCCACTGCACAAATGCTTCTTCAACTTCTGCTTATGTCAGATTTTCTAATGTCTCACTGGTCAAAAGCAGGTTATACAGTCTGGGGTGTTTTCCCACAACCACTTCTCCAGTTCTCTGACACCAGCTGGATGTCCTACAGTTCGATTCAGCTAAATTCTGTCACTATCAGGCATTAGCATCAGATCCTGAAAAGCTCAGTTCCACAAGTCTGCCTCCACTTTAGTTGCCAGCTGTTAAGTCCAGAGCTACTCCTGCTTCTGACTGACTTTAAGTTGAGGGATTCCACAACCCCTTCCTCAGGTTGGTAATTTGCTAGAATGGCTCACAGAACTTGGGAAGGCACTTTATTTGATATTTTTAAAATATATATTTATTTGACCGTGCTCGGTCTTATTTATGGCATGTGGGATCTTCATTGTGGCATGCCAGATCTTTAGTTGTGGCCTTGTGGAATCTAGTTGTAGTATGCAAACTCTTAGTTGCAGCATGTAGGGTCTAATTCTCTGACCCGGGATCAAAATTGGGCCCCATACATTGCAAGTGTGGAGTCTTAGCCACTGGACCACCAGGGAAGTCCGAAAGGAAAGATTTTTTTTGGGTCTGTGTCCCACATGGCATGGGGCAATCTTTATTTCCCAGCGAGGGATTGAATCATTGCTCTCTGCAGTGAAAGTGTAGAGTCCTAACCACTTTGTGTTCGTGCTAAGTCGCTTCAGTCATGTCTGACTCTTTTTGACCCTATGGACTAGCCTGCTAGACTCCTGTCCATGGAATTCTCCAGGGAAGAATACTGGAGTGGGTTGCTGTGCCCTCCTCCAGGGGATCTTACCAACCCAGGGACCGAACCCACCTCTCTTCTACAATGGCATGCAGGTTCTTTAGCACTGGTGCCCACCTGGGAAGCCCCCCTAGCCACTGTACTACCAGGTAAAGTCCCCTGCTATTTTTAATTTATTATAGATACAACTCAGGAAAAGTCAAATGAAAGAGGTATGTTGTCTCCAGCAAGAAACATTATTCCTGCAGCCACAAGGAAATGAATCCTACCAACAGTCTGAGTGAGCTTGAAAGTAGTCTCCCCACCCCCACCTCACCCATTGGAGTCAGATGTGAGCATGCAGCCCAGCCAGCACTTTGACTGCAGGCTCGTGAAACCCAGCTAAGCAAGGCCCATACAAACTGTGAGAGGAAAAATGTGTGTTGTTTTAAGCCACCAAGTAACTACTACCTGCCTTTCATTGTTACCATTAAAACTGACGTAACATATAGCAGGCCCCAGGAATGTTAAGCTTTTGAGTCAGACCTGGATTTGTAATCTACTCCAACCAGTTGTTAGCGATGTGAAGCTGACAAGTTAGTCTTTCTGAGTGTCAAACTTCTTTGTAGGACTATCAAAGATTAAATGAGATGAGGCAGATAAAAAAAGACATAAGATAAGGCAGATAAAAAAGACATTTCAGTCTAAGTGCAGTGCCTGGCACTTAGTAAGTGCTTCCTCAATGATTTATTCTTACTAATCATCTTTATCATCAAGGGGATGGGTTTGTAGTAGATGTGAGGCTAAATCAGAGGGAGGAGGGTGGACTGAGTGTTCTTATATGTATCTGAGCTGAGCAGTAAGAGAGGGAGAGGAACCAGTTCCTGATATTCTCTACTCCATCTGCCCCATAGAACAACATAGCTGAAGTCAGAGAACTCTCTTCCAAGCTGGTTACTGAAGATATGGTAAAGCATATCAGCAGCTTGCTCCATAGCAAGGAATTGGAAGTCAGCTATTTAGCTGCAGGCATCATAGCCCACCTGACATCTGACAAACAGCCCTGGATATCCTATGACCTCCAGAGGACAGCGCTTCTCCAGGATCTGGTATAAGGACTGTTCCTCTTTACAAAATCCAGAGTCATCTCTTCTTGCAGAAAACTTATTTTTCTAGATCATAAGAGTTTTTGAAATATGTGTTAATTGTAGAAAATGGGAAAGATAGAGAAGAATTATAAACAAAACATTATAAATCATCCACACCTTAACACCCAAAGCTAACCTCTATTAACATTTTCTGCATTCTTTCTGATACTTTGCTTTTATAAAATTAAGCATGCAGTTTATATAGGTTATTTTACTTCTGCTTCCCACTTTCAGCTCTTTTTAAAGCTGTTTCTTTTGGTGTTTACCTTCTTATCTCTAACATACGTTGTTATGTCTGACTTGGTAGTTTTAGACATTGTCAGTTTATTTTCCACTTTGGAAAATGAAAATTCCCAGTGCACACCTTTTCTTATACTCCAAGTATATGTCTCCTTTCAGTACACTTAAGTGTATTCTGTCCATGTCAGCTTCTTTCCCAAGCCTCTGTTTTTGTTCCATCTGTTAGATATATTTTGTATATCTGTTAGATCCCAGGAAGTTCCTTTACTGTCGTCCTGAAGATTCTCTTTGCTCTCTCATGTTGGATTCCCTGTTTCCTGGATTGCATACCTTCCTATTCTTTGGTATACTCCCGCATTCTGTTGGGTCATATCCTCTAGTAGCTTCCTAAGAGATGTAAGAAAAGAATTTTAAACCTTTTATATTTGAAAGACCTTTATTTTACGTTCACCTTTAGTTGATCAGATGGCTGGATATAAAACTCAAGTACTGAAATGTTTTCCTTTCACATTTCTAGGTCATTGCTCCATTGTTATTTCTTGGTATCACTGTTGAGAAGTCCTGTGCCAATTTTCTTTGGAAGCTTTAAGATCTTTATCTTTATTGTTTGGAAATCTCAGTGATGTGCCTCGATATGAGTTTATTTTCATCTGTTCCACTGGCTACTTACTGCTCTGGAATCTTGTTTTCCTTCACTTCTAGGAGATTTCTTTCTATCCTTTTCATTCCTCCAGCCCTTCTTCCTCTTTTACTTCTTCCTTCCTTCTTTCCTCTTTTTCTCCCTGCCTCCCTCCCTTGCTTAATTCCTATTCTCCTGATTGAAAATCATAAGGTTGGCTTCCAACAGTCTAAACACCCATAGAAGGATAGAGTTGAGGGCAGGGGCACCTCAGCATTTAGTATTTAGATTTTTCACTTTAGCCCCCTGTTTTTAGCATGGTACTTCCAACCTTAATTGTTCATGGGGTTGCCCAGTCCATAAATTTTTGTAAGGGATGGTAGAGGAGATCTGGTAGTCTTGATTCCTTGGTACTTTGAACCAGTCCTCCTATTTTAAGCCTACCTGTAATCTCACTTCCTGAAGTACTTTGTATGCCCAGTTTTTAGGTCTGTTATAGGGGTTCTGTTCAAAATGGTTTTTTTTTTTTTTAACCTTCCCCAGTGCTAGACCTATTAAATCACTTGCCATTTTTCTTCTGCTTTGTTTCATGTGTGTTTATCTTCTTTTAAACCAGTTGTACTGTTCCATTCATGCTCAGTCTTCCATCTTTAAACAGAAGTCCCTTTCTGGTGTATTGTTTTCCACATGACTTTCTTCATATTCTACATATATAATGGCTGTCTAATTAATGGTTGGTTAGGTATACCTAAATTTGAGTAATCTTTGATTTTGAAAATTTATATTGTTTCATATGTATATAATTATAAATGACATGAAACAATACTAGAATCGTGATTTCTCTTTTTGTGTAGTATGCAACCATCCAGAAATGGCCAAGTTCAAGTTGTAAGATGACAGCTTTGGTTACTTACAGGTAATTTCGTCATGGTGTAGTACTTCTCTTAAAGCTTGTCCTTAGTCTACTCACTCTGTAGAGGCCATGGTATAATAAAATATTAGAATCAAATAGCCTTGTATTCAAATCCGATTTCTTTGTGATACTTGTAAAATCACTTTAAGAAAATCTCTGAGACTTAGTTTTTGTCATCTGTAAAATGAAGCTGGCAGTGTGCAATATTGAGGGTGGAATCAGTTTTTGAATGTATAGTGCCTAACACAGAATATAATTTCTTAAATGCTGCTGCTGCTGCTAAGTCGCTTCAGTCGTGTCCGACTCTGTGTGACCCCATGGACTATAGCCTACCAGGCTTCTCTGTCCATGGGATTCTCCAGGCAAGAACACTGGAGTGGGTTGCCATTTCCTTCTCCATCTTAAATGCTAGTTCCAATTATATGCTCAGCAATACATCTGTCTTAATTAAGAATTGACTCTGGAAGTGGCTGTGGGGATGTTGAAAATATTACTATATCCCTGATGTTAGCCTGAGTTCTGAAGAAATATCTTCTTTGTACTTACTTAGATCCTTCAAGGCATTTTTCCCGCTCCTTGGCAACTTCTCTCAACCAGAGGTTCAGCTCTGGGCACTATGGGCCATGTATCATGTCTGCAGTAAAAACCGTATGTATTTAAAAATAATTGTTTTTTAGCTATTTTTTTGTATAAGGATTAAGTTCAAGATGGAATTTTGAAAAATTGTTCTCTTATGTCCTGATTTTAACCCTTTTTAAGAAGAAACTAAAGAGCTTTTGTATTAGTATAAAAAATGCTACAGAATTATAATTTATTTGGGGATGGATGGTCAGCAATATAGAAAGTGAAAGTGTGTTCTCGCTCCTATTCCCCACAGGCAAGCACTGTTCATTAGCTAACTATAACTATCCTTCCAGGTAATTTTCTGTATATATGCTATGGTTATTATATACTGTACGTGCATATGTTTTTAGACAAAATGGGCTCATTCTGTGCATGGTATCCTATAGCTTTCTCTTCACTGAATATTTTATCGTAATACTATCTTTCCTATAAGTAATACATAGATTTGCCTCTTTGTAGTGGTTTGTGGGAGACTGGGGGGCCAGATGTCAGGAGTTGTTTCTCAGGAAATTAAATGTTTTTCCACATTTGTTGCTTTAAATTCCTCTTGGGAATTCTTGGCTTTTTTTCTTTGCTAAGGATTATTACTAAAATTTTTGCTTGTATTATAAAAGAATCCTAGACTTTAATTCTGTATAAAAGAATTAAAGAATTTGTATTATAAAAAGGATTATAGACTAATTTTATGCTGAAAAATCTTAAAGGTATAACTTTTAGAATTAATGAAATGTTTAACTATCAAAAGCATAAACTATCTTAAAATAGCTTTAACAAGTATTGGGGCCTATGTGCAAAAAACTGTAGGAAATAATTTATAGACTGAAATAATTATGGACATATTATACTTCTCAGTTCTTTTCTATTCACATATATAATACAGTTCAAGTGAATGAATACAGTAAATGATGAGGAATCTGAAGATTATTCTAAGGCTAAAGTGGCAGAATAATTAGGAAAGAACTGATAGAGAAAAATGGTTTTTAGGAGCTTGCCCTAACACTTCTCTTTATTTTTGGCTACACCCACAGCATGTGAGATCTTAATTCCCCCAGGAGATATTGAGCCTGGGCCCCTACAGTGGAATCTTGGAGTCCTAACCAGTGGACCACCAGGGGAAAACACACACACACACACACACACACACACACTGTATATATTTAGGAAAGATATATATGTCTGATGATTAAGAGAACAGACCCCAGAACCAGACTATTTGAACTTTACTCCCTGTTTCTCCATTTACTGACTGTAGAAGCTTGAGCAAGTTACTTAGCCTTTCTGTGCCCCAGTCTCCTCATCTGTAAAATGGGGATCCAAGTACCTGTTTTCTAGGACTGTTATGAGAATTAAATGAGTTAACATTTGCAAAGCATTTAAACATTGCTTGGCTTATAGTATTAGCATTTGCACATAGCATAGTATTAGTACAAGCATAGTACACTTTGTGAGTATAATTTGCAGAGCTGAGTCAAAATGTTATGAATGTTTATAATTTTGTTGGGTATTGCTAAACTGTCTTCCAGAGAGTTGATTACCAGTTTGCATTCCCATCAGCAATATATGAGAGCTTGCAGTTTCCTTTTATTCTTGCAAAACTTTTAGTTGAATTTTTGATCTTTGCCTGTCTAAGGTGAAAGTGATTCTAACTTGACATTTTAAGTAAGGTTAACTGTCTTTTCTTACATTTGGATTGTCTGTTGGTTTCCTTTGCTTATGGTTGTTTACTGTTTTTTTTGTTTTTTTTTTTTTATCTTTTTCTTTTTAATTTGAAGGAACTCTTGCAAATATTTTTTTCCAGTTTATTGTCTTGATTTTATTCATTGTTTTTGCTAGTCATTGTTTTGTTCTATGGCCTCTGGATTTCAGATCATGGTTATACCTTACAAAATCGATGAACATTTTCAAAAATTTTCTTTTAAAGTATTACCCTCCAGCTATTCTCTCTGTTCCTTTCTTATAACATTTATCAGAAATATCTTATATCTTCTCTCAATCAGTCCTACATATCTTGTAACCATTAAAAATAAAAGTATCCATGTCTTTGTTTCTTTTTACTGCATTCTTGGTTGTCTTAGTTGTGTGTTTTTTCTTTTTAAGATTTTTATTCATGTGGATGGACCATTTTAAACTCTATTGAATTTGTTAGAAAACTGCTTCTGTGTTTTTTTTTTTTTTTAATGTTTTGGTTTTTTGGCCATGAGACATGTTAGCTCCCCAAGCAGGGATTGAATCCATGTCCCCTGCATTGGAAGGCAAAATCTTAACCACTAGTCTACCAGGGAAGTCCTTAAATGTGTTTTGGATCATGGTTTCTGTGTTTAATTGACTATTTCACTGATTAAGAGAATCTTTTTCAGACTGAGTTGTGGGCATGTCCCTTTAGTACAGTTTTGTATTTGCTTCTGTCAAGTGTTCTGGAGGTTTTCCTGGGATTGGTCTAATCCTTATATTAATTTCTCAGCTCAAGGATTCCAAGAACATTTAGGCTAACCCTGTACCAACTTGGGTTGAGATCCCAACTTGGGACTCAGGAAAGACTTCTCCCCAGAACCCAGGCCAAGATAGAGATGTTTCATTGTCTTATCTCTTGTCTCATCTGGCCTTTTGAGGGGCCAAATTTATGCATTATTTTTGCTTCTGACTTCCTCAAGTTAAAATTGAAATTCCTAGATTACTGAAACTGACAGTCCGTTTCTACTCCAGAAAAATTACAGGTGAGGTTACATGAGCTTTAAGTGCTTTTTTTTGCTCTTTGTGTCTGACTCCTTTACTTTGTACACTCAACCATGAATTTAAAAATTTTCAATTATATTTTATCCAGCCTCTGGTATTTTTAGGTTATCTAGCTCAGCATACTGCCTGAACATGAAATTTTTATTTTTGTAATAAAAGAAGTTCTTATCCTTCTAGCTAGAGATATTTGAAGCATAGAGTTGTCTGGAAATAAACTTAATAAAATAATCATCCGTTATCAAATTGCGTAAGCCAAGCATTATTGGCATCTTTAAAATGATGAATGTGGTAATTGGGAATATTTAAAACACCAACTTGAACATTAGGTTTCTTCGCTTGATTTTCTTTCAGCCAGCAAATACTGCAAAATGTTAGTTGAAGAAGAAGGATTGCAACTTCTGTGTGACATCCTGGAGCACAGTGAGGCAGACCCCCAAGCACAGCAGATCGCAGCCTCCATTGTAGATGACTTCAAAATGTACTTTATGAATTACCAGAGGCCCTCTCTCTGTTGAAGGCCCTTCTTAACCTCAGGGCCTCAGAGGTGCTGCGTCTTCAGTATCAGGCCTTCTGCTGTATCAGCAATCAAGTGTTGGATTGAAACAAGTTGTCGGAGTTTGTGAGCTGACCGCCTTGTTGGCCTTTTGGGGGATGATTTTCTGTAAGTTATAAGAAGTTTGGATTTGTGTGATAGCCATAATCTCAAATCAAGTTGGAATCATTCTTGGAATACCTTTTCAGTAGTTTTGAAAAGTCAAGCCCTGGACTCTGTGGGAAGACCTGTAAGCTTTTGTTCAAACAGCTGTGCCAGTTAATTTTCTCTAGCCCTGACCAATTTCTTAACTGAGTATTTGTCAGCGGAAAGAAAAAAAGAAATACCTATGGGGGACCTCTGTATTTATGTTCAATTTCATGGTTGAAAGAATCTCCTGAGTTGTTATTCCTGGCTATATGAGGCCTTTGGAAAAAAAATGCATGAAAGAGTTCTAGGAAACATGTGTGTTTAAATGTACTGTTTGGAAGGCAGAACCTCTATTGGAGGGAAGGGAAAAAATTTTTTAAATACATACCAAATTACCTTCCACTTGTTGGGTGGAGGAAAGAGAAATACATTTTTATGATTTTTGGGTAGTCTACCTTTGACCTTTTTTCCTCCAACTTTACACCCTAGACTGAATGAGCATAATAATATTGTGGGTAATTGGTGCTGGTGGGGCCTGGTCACAGGACTGAGAAGTGTTTAGATGAAAGATTATATAGCGAGTATAAATCTCAGTCCCTCAGATTTTTAATTTGAGTGCGACTGTGACCAAAACAGAGGAAGGACTGTGCCAAAGATTTAAAGAGGTGCTCTTACCTAACTTGGATGAGAAAAATAATGAGCTTTTCTAAGAACCAACCTCAACCCCAGTGTAAGCTATGAAAGGCTTTTGTTTGTGTCCTCTGCAAATGTGCTCTATGGAATGAAGTCCTTCCTCACATTGTTGACAGTCAATGAAACATGTTATGCCAGTCATTTAAATTTTTCGAAGAAACAATTTTTTTAAATTGGTAGCTTATTTTAGGATTAGATTTTTATACTGTAAGCTGCCCAGATTCTTAACTGGAATGCCCCATATCGTCTTTTGAAATCAAATGAGGTTTATTCTTATTCTAAATTATCTTCTCAAACTATTGCTCACTGGTGTCCCACTGGATAAGGGGAATTTGTGACCTGCTTCCTTCAACGGCCCTGAAACTCCACAGATTTTCTCATTCACTCTTGTGCATGATTCTAAAAGTATGTCTTAGTTTCCTGACCTGGGTTTCATATGTCAGAACATGCTGTTACCAGATACAACCGTGGGCTGATGTGAGGAGGATGAGTGGGAAATAGTACCTGTTGAGGTCCAGTTCAGCATTGGGCACCTCTGTACATTTTCTCTGATTTTCAACAGTCCTCTGGGATAGTTTTAGTCTTCCCTGGTGGCTCAGATGGTAAAGGCGTCTGTCTACAATGCAGGAGACCCGGGTTCGAGCCCTGGGTTGGGAAGATCCCCTGGAGAAGGAAATGGCAATCCACTCCAGTACTCTTGCCTGGAAAATCCCATGGACAGAGGAGCCTGGTAGGCTACAGTCCATAGGGTTGCAAAGAGTCAGATATGACTGGGTGACTTCACTTCACTTCAACAGATAAGAAGAAGGAAGTACAACAAGATGGTTACTTCTAAGTAGACAAAAATTGCTTGTGGGGTTGGTGCTGATTCCTAAGACTTGGGTTCTTGTCTTACTTTTCCTTCCAGGAAATGAGTACAGCTTTGAGGCACATTTGTTTTTAAAAGCAAGTCAACAATGTTACTGGTCTGTGTCCATGCCCATGCCCATGGTTCAGTAACTCCTGAGCCTGCCCAGGCACAGGCTTAGGAAGCTCAGATCAGTTAAAGAATGACCACATGACTGTCTCTTGCCCTGCCTTGGTATAGGAGGAGGGCTGCTGAGGCTAGTGTGCACATGTGTATATCAGCCCCCCTTTATTTCAGAGTGCCATCATCTTGCTTTTTTGCTTGTGCTATTCCCCTCAGTTTTCCTCTTCTTTGCCTCCATTGCCTGTTTGATCCTTCAGCCTTCAACTGCAGTATTACCTGTCCATTTCTTAATCTTCCATGTTGTCCACCTGAGTTAATCGTTCCCTTCTCAGGGCACCTGAAAGTTATTAAATGCACCAGCAAAGATTTGCCTGCCACCCTACAGTTTACAAAAGGTTTTCACAGCAGTGATTTCATCTGGTTCTTAAAAGAACACAGTATATTAATCATAACTCATGTTATGGAACATCAGGTATTTTATTTATTATTTTTTAATCCTCAAGACAGGTTCATTATAATAGTTGAGGAGGCTGAGGCAAACAGTGAGTAACTGGCAGAGAGCTGAGTCTATTCAACCACAACCAAGGTCTCCTTATTATCTCTGTTGTACTGAGGGAGAAACAGGGCCATTGTGGGGTGGTTCTTACAGCCTCTTGCGTCTCTGGTGAGCACCTAATAACCGAGACGCAGTGATCAGACTTGAGTGCCTGCTATAAGGGCCCAGAGGGGTCTGTTTTATCCTTAGTTTATTGTTCTATTAGGGAGAGACAGGTATGCTCCAAAGCAAACCCAACTCCAGTGATGAGCTCGCCTGGGTGAGGAGTAACGAGGGGAGCAGTAGGTGGCACAGTCAGCACCCTAGAACCAGGCAGCATGCCTGTCGTTTCCTATCCATCATTGTCCTTGTGAGGAATCTGGAACCCAGAGAGGTGAAATGATGAGGGCAGAGGTGAAATGATGAGGGCAGAGGTGAAGTAATGAGGGCAGAGGTGCTGCACATCTGTCTTCTGGATCCTGCCCTGTAAGGTGTGCATCTCCCTTGCTTCAGGTTAAATGGAGGTCACTCGCCAACAAATCTGGGGAGGCGCTTCTCCCTGAAAGCAGCCATGCCTTCCAGCCGATCCTGGGTTGGGATGTTCTGAAACAACATACAGAGTATCAATTTGCAGGGACAGGTCCAGAAACCAGTAAAGACTTGCTCAAGGTTGTTCAGCCCATGGCGAGGCCAGAATCCAAGTCTTTCACTGTCTTTGGACTCTGGTGTTGGGTCATGCAAACGTGTGGGCCTTGGTGGCTCCTTAGTTTCCTCACACCAGCCTGATTTTGTGCGCAGTGTATGTGCCTCTGAGAGCTCACAGTCTCATTCAGCAGTCTGAAATGAGGCTACTCGGTAGAAAACAAAGACTAGGCTTTGTGGTAAGAGCTCTGGCTCTGAATCCTGGTATGCAGTTGGTTTACATTGGGTTCTACAAGTTCCCAAACCCCCGTTTAGGAGGATTTTGTTACTTGTTAGCCTGGAGATTAATGTTTTTGACTCACTAAGGAGTAAGGGGCTAAATGGGCCAGCCACAGTTTATTGTCCCACCATCGAGCATACATAATCTATGGGCAATAATCAAGGCCTTGGCATCCTCCAGCCTGGGCTCTAGGCTGGTACAGCCTGGCCTGTACCAGTAGCCACTGATACAGAGAACTCAGAAGCTGCTCTTCTTTCTGTCCGGTTCCTCTTTGATTATCTGGGCAGCAAAGTAGGGCAGGGTGTGGTGCCATTAGATGGCTGAGGAAACAGCCCTGGAGAGTGCTCTGTGGCTCCCCTGGGATCAGTGCAGGCTGACTGAGGAGAGGAGTGCCCCAAAGACTGACTGTGTGGGTTGGGAGTAACCTGTTCAATTGGTCATGTACTAATAGTACCCAAGGACCCCAGTCTGGCCTGGCCTCTGCTTACAAGCATGCAGGACTGGCAGCAGACACGTACCTGGGCGTAGCATATCCCTTCAATGGCCATCCCTGATGCGATGTCCACCTGCGGGAAAGAAGTGGTGCCTGGATCAGCCTTGCCCACTTCCATGTGCCCTGGGCGCCAGCTCGCCCTGCTCTCTACACCACTTCCTGCTGTTTCCTGGATTCTTCTAGCAAAGAATTATCCAGGCTTACTGTATGCCAGCCCATATGGAGAGAGATGGTGTGATAAGGAATCCCCTACTGGAGAGGGAACACCATTCATTACAGAGGTGAAGCAGTGCTAGGATGAGTGGGGGCTGTGGGAACAACAGGGGGGATTACAAACAGCCTTAGAGATGAGGAGGGAGTGTGTGAGCTGTGCTTGCATGGCCATTGTCCCCTCCTTCCCCACCTGGCTGCCTCACCATGTCTCCTGTCACCCCCATTAATGAACTCTGCTGGCTTTCCACTGCCCTCAGAACCAAGGCCTGCATGACTTGGCCCCTGGCAGCTTCCCAGTCTCTACTGTCCACTGCTTGTTATTACTCACTTAAAGGCACTATTGTAAGAGAAGTACTGTTCATGGCAGCAGTTATTTTCCCTACTACACAGCTGAGAAATCTGAGGCATAGAAAGGTGGAGTGATTTGTGTAAAGACACAACGGTGTGTGGAAAAACAGGTCTTGGAACCCAGATGGTCCAGCACCAGGGCCCATGCCCCTAACCTCACTGCTGTCTGACTCACTCATCCCTTCCTCCTGTTCAGTTGAGTTGCTTATTTATACACCTCTTTTTTCTGTCACACTTTCCAATTTTTCTGGAATTCTTATCCAGCCTAAACCCCAGTTCTAGAAAACATTCTCCAACGCAGCACTGTCCAGCCCTGTACCCAGTAGCCCCATGGATGGTTCAGCTCTACCCTCTCCGGGCTGTCTATTTGGTACTTGACTTTTTATTAGTGACTTGTGTCAGTCCCTCTCCCCACCTTGGGGGCAGTGACCATATTTGATTCATTCCGGTGTCCCAGTTCAGATCTAGGTTTAGTGTGTAATAAATGAATAAGTTGATGTGTAGGATGAGTTAGCTGCAGCCAAGTCAGCATGCCTGAGCCCCGTCTGTGAGGCCGCATTGCTGACCACCAGCATAATCCTGAGAACATGGACTGATAGCCATGCAGACCTGGGTTCTTGTAACTCATTTGCTCTGTGACCCCGGATAAGTCATTTACCCTTTCTGGACTTCAGCTACCTTCTCTCTCCAAGGGAGAGAAATGAGGATAAAATATAATTTGGAGTATTTTTACCTGGCCAAACTTCATTTTGTAGATGGGTAAAACTAAGGCACAAAGAGAGAGGTTCGGGCTCCAAGTCTATTAGAAGAGTCTGATTCCTGAGTTCTTTCCGGCTGTGCTGTCCATCTGTGTGCCCTGAAAGCACTGCCTCCCAGCCACCCCACTGACCTTAGCAGATGCTAAGTTCCGACCCAGAACCCTCTCACCTCTATTCCTCGGTCAATGGCTACTTTGCTCAGCCGCACAGCAATGGGGGCCTAGGGAAAAGCAAACGCTTGGTTGAGGGGATCAGTTGGTGCTCACAGGCACACAAGCTCCATGATGAGGAACAGGTCTGGGTAGAAATCCAGCTATTCTAGTGACAGTGTTTACTTTTGTTAGTGTTATACCTACTCATTAGCTGATGTTCCTTTTCAATAATGAAGGAAGCCTAACCGATCCCTAACCCTCCTAGTCCTGACCATCTGGAATTCTTGTCAGTTAATACATGCCTCCAGCATGTACAACATACTCCACTGTACACATGCTTTCCCACCCACAGACTTGTCTAACGGTCACAGGCTGCTCCCCAGCCCTTCAGGAGGGGTTTAATTGAGGCTCAGGGTGGGGAAACAGTTGGCCACATTTGTTCAGTCAGCAGCAAAGCTTGGATCTGATTCCCAGTCACCTTTCCCACTCCTGTCCCTTCCTCTACCCCTCTCATCTCAACAAAGGCAAGCCTCCACTGAAAGCATGTTTTACCCCAGTAGGGTGAAAAAGGTCAGTAGTAGGAACTTGGACTTTGGAATCTGACAGGCGGGGGTTGAAATCCTGAGGGCCATTTTGTAGGGCCACTTGGAAGCAAGAGCAGCAAAGTGACCATCTTTGCCTCATTGGTCTTGCTTCTAATTATTTTGTGCCACTGCAGGTCTGGCTGTCCATCCCCCACCGCACTTCCAGGTGAGGAGTGCGTTTGCCTCCTATTTTGTTCATATTGTATTATTTGAAGGTTTTGTAAGACTTTATCAGGAAAGAACAATTTAAAAAGTCTGTTAGCATGGAAACCATAAATGAAAAAACTAGCTACATAAAGATGAACTTCAGACTGGGAAAAATACCACAGATTCAAGCAAAAATCAAGATCTGGGAGAATATATTTGTGATATTGTGACAGAAGCATTTCCTTTACAAAAAGCTTATATATATATATATATATATATATATATATATATACTTTTTAGCATTCACACAGTATGGAAAGCTAGTTCACAAAAAAGAAAAAAAGACACAAGGTGTGCTCAGCTTTACTTTTAAAGAAACGTAGATCAGAACAGTTAGGTGCTCCTTTTCACTTCACACTTGGGAACTGTAAAGGTTGGTAATGCCCATTATTGATGAGAAGTATTTGCACACATAATTGAATGGAGAGTAAACTGGAACAATGCTTCAGGAGGACAGTTTGACAAGAACTGACAGATTAGATAGATGCCCATGCTCTTTCATGTTGTAACTCCATGTAGGCATCTACCCTATAGATTCACTTCCAAGAGTACACTAAGATGTACAAAGTTAATCACTCCAGCTCTTTTTCAGGAGCATAAAGATGTCAGTAATGTGAATGTTCCTCACTAGAGTACTGGTTAAATGATGGCACATCCATACCATGAATGACAAAGTGTGCAGTTTTTAAATGAATGAGGTTGATAAGTATGTGCTGAAATGAGCAACTCTGCAACATATAAGATGAAAAAAGGAAGCTGCATCGTGCTGTGTATATTATTCAGTTTGTGTAGAAGGTGTTGGTGTGATGTGTCTTTGGGGAGAAAGGTCATGAGAATGAAGAACTTCACTTTTTGTTTTATACTTTTCCATACTGATTGAATTCTTTTCTGTGCATAGTTTATGTTTTCAAACGTCAGTTAGAACTGGACTAGCCTTTAAAGGTGTGTTCCTTGTTCCCTAAATTGTCCTAAAGGAATTTAGAATTAGATATGTGAGTATATGTGTATATTTTACATGTACAATTAATATTTCTGGAAGAGTATGCGAACTGTTAACAGTGGTCATCTCTGGGGAGAGTGACTGGGGGACTGAGGACTGTTTAGGTGACCCAAAACACTTGTCTTTTTGCCAGTGACTGAAGTGTTTTACTATGTGGGACTTTTCACTTTGAACCTGGACAGCCCCAGGATAACAGGGTCACCCTACTTTTGATTTTTACTCTATGTCCTTCTTATTCTTCTATCCTTTTTGATTTGTTTATCATGAATATAACTACTAATTTCTCATTGAAGAAAATTAAAAACTATATAGCATGTTGTCCCTGTGTTGAAAACACACATATTTATGTTTCTGAGTATGTGTGTGTACATATATGTAGTTGACCCTTGAACAACCCAGAGCTTGGGCGAACCAACTGTCCATGCAGTAAAAAATCTGCACAGAACTTAAAGAGTTCTACATCCACAAATTCAACCAACCTTGGATCGTGTAGTGCTGTAGTATGTGTTTAGTGGGGAAAAAAATCCATGTATAAGTGAACCTTCACAGTTCCAACTTGTGTTGTTGAATGGAACACTCTGTGAAGCTCAGGTAGAAATACGATGGATCATTGTGTTATTTGGAAATGAGAACGGTGAGTCACAGTTGCCACAGGATGTTCCATTACTTTGATGTTCAAATGGAAAATGTATTCAAATCCATATTCAAAGGGTAAAGTATATTTACTGTTTAAAGGGAAAATCTGAGTGTTAATTTCTGTACCTTGTGTTTATTGATAGGCTCTTTGGGGCTGTAATCTCTGGAGCAATTTCACTGCTGGTTTTGGTAATTTGTCCACTAGAGGGCAGCTGTCTACAACAGCATCTCTTGCACTCAGCCCATAAGGAATCTTTTCATATTTGGCACTCAGTAACTCACCTGGAAGTTAAACAGGTTGCATCAGAATGCCCCAGGATTTGCATTAGTGATTCTAATACTAGTTTTTGGTAGGCTGTTGTTTTGGTATGGAAAGCTACTTTTAAATACTGAAATACTAGTAATTAGTAAAATACCATTATTTCAATATATTGAAAAGTCGTGAGACTAAGCTCAAAGACCCAGTTATTTATTTTATGCAAAAAGACAAACCCTAGAGTCTACAAATAGACCCCTCAGTCTGTGTAAGTGTAATCAGCTACTACCCCGAGTCACTCCGAGTTTTGTTATCAGTTCAGACTTTCTGACCAAGTATAAGAGAAACACGACAGCATTAAAATGAACAGCTTCAGACTCTCCATTTATATGTGATGAAACTATAAACAAGAAATGAAGACAAAACAAATGCTTTTAAACCAAACTTACCATCAGTTTTTTATACTCCTTGCCCTCAAGTAACTAAGCAAGTAAGTAAAGATCTCAAAGTTGTAAAAAGAGGCAGGATTATTTGAGGGAGATTTTTTTTTTCCCCCTAAATAAGATAACTCTTTTTTACTTTTTATGATTAATACAAATATTGTGTTAATAATATTAAAATGATAGCGTATGGTTAACAATATTATATTACTTTTGTAACATGTTTTTAATTTTTTGTATTTGAAATCCATTAAAGATTTAGTTTGTTCTTTAGAAATTGTGTACATGGTCTGCACTCTTTAAAATGCTAGTTATCATCTGTATTTCTGTATTATGCAGAATGGATGCCAAAACAGTGTCTGTCTTTGTGGTGGTGCAGTCACTTTCTTTGACTTTGATGAGCAGTCGCTTCACCTTGTTGGGTCTGTTACAGCACAGACGCGACAGGCATGATCACCTCACCTGGATTGTCCTAACACTGGGACACTATTAAAGTACCCAGGATTGCTTGTGTCTGGTCGTGTCTGAAGGATGAGGGTGCACCATATGGGCTCAGTGAGTATTACAACTTAACAGAACCTGGCTCCATTTCAGCTGCTTGCCTATCTTTGTGGAAACTTGGGACGTCCCTCTGGCTCTCTTAGAGAAGTGAGAAGCCAGTGGAGCCTCTCGGGTACTTGGAGATTACATCTCCCTGGGAATCTACACTTTTGGGGAGACTATGCTAATAGGCTCTTTGAGGATTAAAAAAAAGTATGGGTCTTAACACATGTCCTACATCATGTATTTCAAGTGCTTTTCCACCACGTAGTATGGTCGAAAGATGGGCTGGTAGTTCTTTATCTGCTTTAAACAATCTTGCATTTTCAGTTTTGGAACACATTCATGCTTCAATGTCCAGTACAATAGCCAACAGCCAGATGTGTCTGTTAGCATTAAAATATGGGAAGTGTAATTGAGAAAGTAAAATTTTAATTTAAGTAATGTGGCTAGTGGGGCTTCCCAGGTGGCTCAAGGGTAAAAAACTGCTTGGCAAGCAGGAGCCTCGGGTTCAGTCCCTGGGTTGGGAAGATCCCCTGAAGAAGGAAATGGTAGCCCACTCTAGTATATTTGCCTGTAAAATACCATGGACAAGAGGAGTCTGCTGGGCTACAGTCGGTGGAGTCGCACAGAGTCGGACATAGCAACAAAACGTGGCTAGTGACTGCCTTAGTGGATGGCACAGATACAGATCATTTGCATCATCTCAGGAAGTTCTGTTTTACAGGCTCTTCTGAGGATTTTCAAGCTTAATTGATCCCAGCTCCTCGGAACTCAGTTTTCATCTTAACTTAAAATCTGATTTAGTATTATTTACTAGATGGATGAATGGAAGCAAAACCGCCAGAGATGGTTAATTTTATAAATCTGGGAAAATGGTTCTTGTGTGGTTGCATGAGACACCCTTGCCCCCTGGCTTCCCCACCCGTGGTCCCCAGTGGCACAGGCCCGCCCGTGCTGAGCAGCCGTTGTACCTGGGGCAGGATCTCCTGGGCCAGTGCTCGTGCCCGGTGGTAGGCAGCATTGCCCTCCTCGTTCTGGGCCACAGCGTGGTTCACCAGCCCCAGAGCCTGGGCCTGTTCCCCACTCAGTCGTCGGCCTGTGAAGATGAGCTCCTTCGCCAGGGCCACCCCCAGGCATCGAGGCAGCCTCTGAGTCCCTCCTGCCAGGATGGAGTAGGGATGGGGAATCCTCATGGAATGTGGGGGCCCAGAGGAGGCCCTGGCTGGGAGTCAGCCAAGACCTCTCAGAGGACGAGATTGGGTTAGGCTGGCAGGGGAGACCCCAGAACATAGGGCAAAAGAGGAAAGTAGGGAATTATGCTGGATAGAGTGGAGTTGAACAAGTAGAGAAGAATGGATGGTGTGTGTTGAGATTACCTGCTCCTGGGAGGAGCCCTCGGGTGGTCTCGATCAGTCCCATGACAGCCGAGGAAGCTGCTTAGACAAAACAGAGTGAAGCCCCCACCCTGTCTTCCAGCTCCAATCCCAGAGGATAAGAGACACTCTGTGGGCTCTGCTCACCCTTCCAGCCAATTACTTCCCTCATGGTGTGGCTACAGCCAGGCTCCTCCAGTCACTACCTTTGGAAGAGGAGCCCTAACCTGGAAGTCAGAAGGCCCAGCACTCACCCTACCTCCACGACTCACTGAGCAACTCTTAGCCTTTCTGAGCCTTGTGGATGGGGGAAAAAAAATGATAACGTCTCTTTTACCTGCTCTATAGAGTTGTTAAGGATTAAGTGAGGTCATGGTGCTTAGAACAAGGAAGGGTTCCTGGATGACACCCAGTACCTATTTGTAAGTTAATGGATTCTTAGTCTCATGTTAAGTCTGGTCTGGCCTAGTGTGTCAGTGACTCCTGCTTCTACCAGTTTTCCCTCCCAGCTTTTTGCCAGCCTGAATTTTTCCTGTATTCTGATTCACATCCTTTTTTCTGAGTTGCACTTCCTGTGAGAATCCCTCCTTGAGTGTCCCACCCCACAGGCTTCTCCTGAATTCCCTCAACACAGTCCCTCTGAACCATGCAGTATGGGAGGGAGGGGTTTACATTCACCCTCCTATCCATCAAACCCTGCAAGTTAGCTCCCCTAAACAGGCAGGTAGAACCAGAGTTGGTGCTATGACCTGACCTGGTATTTTGATGGCTTCTCTTTGCTATGTATCATGTGGATATAAAGTCCCTCTATGCCTGGGGCTACATGTTAAAAAAAAGTTCTTGGTGGCAGGAGAAGTAGTAGCACCGTGATGACACTCAGATCTTCTCTAAAGTAAGTAAGTAAGTGTTAGGCGCTCAGTTGTGTTCGACTCTTTACCTATGAACTTTAGCCCTCCAGGCTTCTCTGTCTATGGGATTCTCCAAGCAAGAATACTGGAGTGGATTGCCATTTCCCTCTCCAGAGGATCTTCCTGACCCAGGGATCAAACTCAGGTCTCCTGCATTGCAAGCAGATTCTTTACTGTTTGAGCTACAGGGAAGTCTCATATCTTCTCTGATCGGCTCTAAAAAGGGCACAACTAACCACCAAGTCCGCAAGGTTAAAAAGCAGTCAGTTATCTTCATCCTCCCGGCCCTCCACACTTCAAAGTTCAATTTCTCTGAGCTACTACTGCAAACCTCTGTGGATTCTGATAGAGCTACTGTAGGGCACTGTTTCTGCCCAGTCATGCTTGTGATTAACTGGGCATAGACTGCCCTCATGGCTCACCTTTGTTCACAATGTGATCGATAAAGCTGGCTTGGACAGAACTGGAAGACTGAATAGATACCTTTGTCCCCAACCTTCGCTCTCTATGTTCTTTCTAGTTGTGTCAGCAGTTGCCCTGGGGTTGGTATGAGCAGTCCTGAGCTGAGGGCAGCTGACTCTGAGAAGGGACTAGTCCTGTAGCAGTCAGGGGCTGGGCGGTGGGTGGGGAACCACTGCTGCCTGAATTCCTTGGCTCCCACTTTGCCTTTAGTTCTGGGGTTTGTTGGAAAGCTGAGAGCAGTGGCTGGCTGCAGAATCCCCAGAATTATCTCGTTTCATTCACTCTTCCCTCCCACCCTTCCACACGTCTCCCTGTACCCAGTACCTGCCACTCGGAGGTCACAGGCCAGGGCAAGTTCCAGGCCTCCACCCAAGGCAAACCCATCCATAGCTGCAATGGTGGGTGCAGGGAACGCTGCTGTGGAGACAAAGGAGGGCTCAGCCTGCGAGGCCCTGGTAGGACCAGGACAGTGTCTCAGGGTAGGAGACGGTCTAGCTGGTTGTGATAGAAGGCTTCATTGGTCCCAAGTTTGGGGAGCTTACCTGGTACCTCAGCCAGGTTATCTTAGCAGTCAGTTTTCCCACTGGGGAAAGTTGTGGGATCCGCTGGGGAATAGGAGTGGGGAGATGGATGGGCAGAGTGATACCTAGTCATGCCCACCTTCCTGTGGGCCTCCCCAGGACCCGCCTTTTTACTCTTCCTTCTCATTCTGTGTGTTGGGAACAGAATTGAATCTGACATGGGGAAGGCCAACGGGCAAACAGGTGATGACGACCCAGGGTGATCAGTGATCTGAGAAAGGAAGCTTGGATGATGGGCCAGGGATGGCTTCCTGGAGGAGGCGGCACTGGTTGTCTTAAAAAATCCATAAACAGTTCATATGGCCTAGGAGGGATATTCCAGAAAAAGAACAAGCATTTGTCAAAGCCCGCAAGCATGCTTGCTGAAAGTTGACTCTGGAATGGCCAGGCTTGTACGCTGAGGGCACAGGGCTGGGCGTCAGAACTAGCAGGGCACTAATGCTGGGGAGCCAGTGCCCTTTGGACCCTCGTGGCACCCTCCTCCTTGTAGAATTCCTTGTCCCTGCCCCTCTCCCTGGGAGAATCATCTCTCCACAGAGCTCACAACAGAAACCATTCTGTCTTTAGAGTATGGTAGATTGGGTGAGGCTGGGATCAGCAGGACCCCTGAATGCGCCCCTCCTCCCCACTCCAGAACCCTCACCAATCTCAGTCATCAGGCCTCGAAGCCGCTGGACAAAGAGCCCCACTTCTGCCTCAGTCATCTGCTCCCGCTCCTTCAGGTCTGCACCTGCAGATGCAAGGGTGACAGCCCTTGGGAAATGACCTGGCACTGAATCCCAGGCTGTCAAAGGATCCAGCAGTGGAAACCTGAAGAGAAGCGGCCAGAGAGGAAAGAGAAACACCAGGAAGACTCGTCAGGGAAGCCAGGGAGGGAGGAGGGTAGTCAAAAAAAGAGAGACACAACAACAACAAAAAGATAAGTTGGATTTCATCACAATTAAAAACTAATGCATCAGAAGAGATTATGAAGAGAGCAAAGACAACCCATGAATGGAAGGAAATAACTTGTAAATCATACATCTGGTAAGGAACTTATATCTATGATACATAAAGATTTCCTACAACTAAAAACAAATAAAAAAGACTTCCCTGGTGGTCCAGTGGTTTAAGACTCCATGCTTCCACTGCAGGGGGCACGGTTTGATCCCTGTTTGGGGAACTAAGATCATGCAAGTTATGCAGAGTGGCCAAAAACAAACAAAGGACTTGAGTAGACATTTCTCCAAGGAAAATAAGCCAGTGAGATTCCCCGGCTAGTTCAGAGGCTAAGATTGGGCTTCTAATGCAGGTGGCCCAAGTTCCATCCCTAGTTGGGGAACTATAGCTCTCATGCCGGAACTAAGAGGTGGCATGTGACAATGAAGACTGAAGATCCTGTGTCCCTCAACTAAGACCCAGTGCAGCCAAATAAATATTTAAAAAAGAAGATAAGGCAGTAAGCACTGCAAAGTGTTCTCAACATCATTGGGGAAATGCAGGTAAAAACCACAATAGGATAGTGCTTTGTACCCATTCAGACGGTGATTATAAGTAACAAAAAAAGTGTTGACATTGGTGTGGAGAACTCTGATGTACTGCTGGTAGGAATCTCAAATGATACAGCTGCCGTGAAAAATATTTTGGTGCTTCCTCCAAAAGTTCAAAGTAGGATTACTATGTGGTCCAGCCACTTTACTCCTAAGTATATACCCCAAAGAATTGAAAGCAAGGACTCAAAACAGATAGGTGCCCACCAGTGTTCGTAGCAGTATTAATCACAATAGCCAAAATGTGGGAACCACCCAAGTCCATCAACAGATGGATTAAAAAAATGTGGAATATGTATGTGAAAAGGAATATTATTCTTTTTTAAAAAGGATAGAAATTCTGCAATATGCTACAATGTGGATGAACATGAAGTACATGATGCTAAGTGAAATAAGCTAGCCATGAAAGGACAAATGTATGATTCTACTTAAATACTTAGAGTAAGCAAATTCGTAAAGATAGAGAGTAGAATGGAGGTTACTGGGTGTTAGGGAAATGGGGAGGAATTGCTTCAGTATATAGTTTATTGAGATGATGAAAGTTTTCTGGAAATGGATAGTGGTGATTGTTGAATAACCTTGTGAATGCACTTAATGCCAGTGAATTTTACACTTAAAAGTGATTAAAATGTAAATTTTGTGATTAAATGTAAATTTTGTATAATGTACATATTTGTGACAACTCACAAAACACATTAAATAGTAATAAAATAAAAATTTATTTTTTCCTGTTTTATTGAGAAATAATTGGCATACATCAGGTATAATTATTTTTTAAAAGAAGGGCTTGGTGGGTGATGCTGAAGGTCACGTAAGATGAGGAGTGAGTGCAGGGACAGTGGCATGAGGGGGCAGGGTCCTTGGTGAGAGCAGTGACAGTGGAGGGTCACTGAAGGCCAGACAGCCGGAGCCTGAGTCATGAATAGGGGGTGAACGTACTCTCTGCAAGTCCTAGATTATGGGAAAGTCAGTTGGGAGAGCCTTTGGGAGTCTGATTAGTCCTAGCCCCTCAGTGACAGATCAGGAAACTGAGACCCAGAGAGAGACAGGGACTAGCCCAGGATTCCAGAGCAAATCAGAGGCAGATTCAGACCTCCTGCTTGCCCCCTTCTTTTCCTGTCCTTTGCTGGGGGTGGTGAGGAGCGGGGCTAACAGTCATGAAGTGACCATGATGGAAGACGTCAGACCATGGGGGAGCCAAAGGAAGAGGCCGGAGTAGGAGGAGGGCCTCGACCAGGTCAGCGGGGTCAGGCAGATTGGTCCGCATACTTCCCTTGCCACCTCCCGCCCCAGGCTGCTCACCGGGATCCTGACAGTTGAGGCCTGGGGACTGAGCCACATGCCCTTGAAACTGCCTAAGAATCACTCACTTCCCACCCTCGTCCTCCGCAGCCTCTTCCCGTCTCCCCAGTGCCCCCTCCACAGCCACCCCAGAGTCAGTTCTTAACTCTCATTCGCTTGCTTCTTCTTGTGGGCCTGGGATGCAGCATTTCTCATCTTTGAAAGGAAGTGCGTGGTGCTTGCCCTGTTGTGAGGACCAAATGGTGCAGAGACATGGAAGAGTTTCATTGACAGGGACTGAAATCTTGTAGATAGGCAAAGGGGCAGTAAGTCAGTCCTATCTTGGCCACAGACCTAGTGAGTGTCGTTGGACTCCGTTTTCTCATTTCCTCAATGAAGGGTCAGAACAGAAAGAACAAGGATTTGGGGGTCAGAAAGGTCAAGTTCTAATCAAATTCTCACTAGCTGTGTTGCTCTAAGCAAGGAATTTCACCTCTGAGTTCATATCTTTAAATGGGAATGAGTCCTGTGCTGTGTTTTAAGTCTTTTCAGTCATGTCTGACTCTTGGCACCCTTATGGACTATAGCCCGCCAGGCTCCTCTGTCCATGGGGATTCTCCAGACAAGAATACCAGAGTGGGTTGCCATTTCCTCCCACAGGGAATCTTCCCGTCCCAGGGATCAAACCAGTGTCTCCTGTATCCCCAAGTGGGTTCTTTACCACGAGGGCAACCTGGGAAGCCCGAGTCCTGTGCTAAAACAACCTAAATATTCCCTAAATGCAGGCTGGTGGGAGCCCTGCTGAGCCCTGGGTTGGGGGCAAGGAAGGAAACCCACCTGCGCAGAACACACCCTTCACTGCACTCCTGAAGATCAGGACACGCACTTGACGGTCCTCCCGAAGCTGGGCCAGAGCTTCCAGCAGCTGCAGAGGAGACCAGATCAGATACCTCCCAGCTCAGCCCCAGCCCACCCTGGTGCCCGCCCTTACTCACCTGACTGACGAAGACGTTCCCCAGGGCATTGCGGGCACTTGGTCTGTTCATCAGAATCTCAGCAATTCCTGCAGGGGACAGGGCAGGGCTGGGTGAGCCAGCTGCCCTGCTCACTCCTGTCTGGGGCCTGGGATCTGGGCAGCCTCTACCCTTGATGAGCAGTGTGACCTGGGGCAAGTCATACACACTCAGGCCTCAGTTTTTCCAACCATAAAATCGGGAGAATAACCCTTGCCCTTTCTGCCTCACAGAAGTGGAAGAGCTTGAGAACCTCGGAGCACCATGGGGAGAGGGACGAGAATGACTGCCCCAGTGGTTCCTGCCTGCTTCTGCCATTGCGAGACACACACACACCCCTACACACCCCTTCTTCAATTTCACGTATCTCTCTCCATGTGATTCTTTTCTCTATAGCCAGACTTCCTCTTGAGCTGAATGAATTATGATAACACTACCACGTAGAAATCTCGTGTGCCCTGACTCAGTCACTGCTCCCACCTCCCCCAAAAGTAACAACTCTCCTGACTTTTTATGGTGATCACTTCCTTGCATTTCTTTACAATTTTATCACACAGATGGTCATCTCTAGACCATATAGTTTCGACTTGCTAGTTAATTAAAAAAAGAAAACTCTTAAAAGCTTGTTAAAATCCTTAGGTTCTGCTTCTAGCCCTGTCTTTTGCTCAAAGATATTTATTAAAGAACCTGAGGCGGGACTTCCCTGGTGGTCCAGTGGCTAAGACTCCCTTAATGCAGGAAGCCTGTGTTCAACCCCTGGTCAGGGAACTAGATCCCACGTGCTGTAACTAAGATCCCAAATACTGCAACTAAGACTGGCACAGCCAAAGAGAAAAAAAGAACGTGGGGCATTTGACCTGTAAGATTTCCTGCAGCATGGAATTTACTGATTGCACACTCATGGGACAAGCGAGCAGATGCCTCTGTCATAGGAATTTAGCAGCTAATCCAGAGGCTTGAGCACGTTCACATTCTGTCCTCTTTGGCAAGAGAATATCCTTTGCCCTACTCATGTGATATTCTTTCATGAGCACCAGTGAAACTTCTTGAAAGGCTTTTCTGTATTCTGTTAATAATTTTCTTGCCTTCCATTCTCTTAAGTCTTCTCCAGTCTAGCTCCCACCCCATCACTTGGCAGAAACTGTTCTCACCTAAGTGAGACCAGTGTAATCACATCACTAATCGAGGGACGTATTTCCATTCTTGTCCCAGGCTCAGCAACAATTAACTCTCCTGACCAAACACCTGCTCCTCCTTGAACATTTTGTGCTTGGCCTTTTTTTTTTTTTTTTTTTAGTAGACAGTTTTTTTGTTTTTTTTTTTTTTGCAGAACAATTTTAGGTTTACAGCAAAATGGAGTAGAAAGTGCTTCCCTGATGGTTCAGAGGGTAAAGAATATGCCTGCAATGCAGAAGACCTGGGTTCGATCCCTGGGTTTGGAAGATCCTCTGAAGAAGGAAGTGGCAACCCACTCCAGTATTCTTGCCTGGAGAATTCCATGGACAGAGGAGCCTGGCAGGCTACAGTTCATGGGATTGAAAAGAGTCGGACATGACTGAGAAAGTGCAGGAGTTCCCATAAATCCTCTGCCCAATGCACATGCGTAGCCTCCCACCAGAGTGGGACATTTGTTACCAAGATTAACTTCCATGCATATGTCTTTATCACCCAGCTTTCATGTTTACATTAGGGTTCACTCTCAGTGTTGCATATGCTATGGGTTTTGACAAATGTATAACAACATGTACCTGCCTGTGGCTCTACATTTTCCTGGCCTTCCTACCTCTCAGATGACCCCCTGCACTTCTTTTCTAGGTTTTCTTCTACCCAATTTAAAAATTCTTAATTCATTTATTCAACATCTATCTGTAATAAATAAGTCTTGGGGATATAATGTACATCATGGTGACTAGAGTTAAGAATATTTGAAAGTTGCTAAAACTGTACATCTTATAAGTTCCCCTCACTCACACAAAAATGTGTAAGTGTGTGGTGATGGATCTTAACTACATTTACTGTGGGGATTATTCCACAATATATACAAATACTGAACTGTTACATTGTACATGTGAAACAAATGAAACAAAGCAAAGGCTAACAGAGTTTTGCCAAGAGAACACACTGGTCATAACAAACACCCTCTTCCAACAACACAAGAGAAGACTCTACACATGTACATCAGCAGATGGTCAACACCAAAATCAGATTGATTGTATTCTTTGCAGCCAGATGGAGCAGCTCTATACAGCCAGCAAAAACAAGACCAGGACTGACTGTGGCTCAGATCATGAACTTATTGCAAAATTCAGACTTAAATTGAAGAAAGTAGGGAAAACCACTAGACCATTCAGGTATGACATAAATCAAATCCCTTACCATTATACAGTGGAAGTGACAATTAGATTCAAAGGATTAGATTTGATAGAGTGCCTGAAGAACTATGGATGGAGGTTCGTGACACTCTATAGGGAGGCAGTGATAAAGACCATCCCCAAGAAAAAGAAATGCAAAAAGGCAAAATGGTTGTCTGATGAGGCCTTACAAATAGCTGAAAAAGAAGAGAAGCTAAAGGCAAAGGAGAAAAGGAAAGACAGACCCATTTGAATGCAGCATTCCAAAGAATAGCAAGGAGAGATAAGAAAGCCTTCCTCAGTGAACAGTGCAAAGAAATAGAGGAAAACAATAGAATGGGAAAGACTAGAGATCTCTTCCAGAAAATTAGAGATACCAGGGGAAGATTTCATGCAAAATGGGCACAATAAAGGACAGAAATGCTATGGACCTAACAGAAGCAGAAGATATTAAGAAGAGACAGCAAGAATACACAGAAGACCCTACATAACCACACCCACCTAGAGCCAGACATCCTGGAATGTGAAGTCAAGTGGGCCTTAGGAAGCATCACTATGAACAAAGCTAGTGGAGGTGATGGAATTCCAGTTGAGCTATTTCAAATCCTGAAAGATGATGCTGTGAAAGTGCTGCACTCAATATGCCAGCACATTTGGAAAACTCAGCAGTGGCCACAGGACTGGAAAGGGACAGCTTTCACTCCAATCCCAAAGAAGGGCAATACCAAAGAATGTTCAAACTACCACACAATTGCACTCATTTCACATGCTAGCAAAGTAATGCTCAAAATGCTCCAAGCGAGACTTCAACAGTATGTAAACCGAGAACTTCCAGATATTCAAGCTGGATTTAGAAAAGGCAGAGGAACCAGAGATCAAATTGCCAATATCCATTGGATCATCAAAAAAGCAAGAGAGTTCCAGAAAAACATCTACTTCTGCTTTATTGACTACACCAAAGCCTTTGACTGTGTGGATCACAACAAACTATGGAAAATTCTTAACAGTGGTAGGAATTCCAGACCACCTTACCTGCCTCCTGAGAAATGTACATGCAGGTCAAGAAACAACAGTTAAAACTGGACAGGAACAACAGACTGGTTCCAAATCAGGAAAGGAGTATGTCAAGGCTGTATATTGTTTCCCTGCTTATTTAACTTATATGCAGAGTACATCATGAGAAATGCTGGGCTAGATGAAGCACAAACTGGAATCAAGATTGCCAGGAGAAATAACAATAACCTCGAATACACAGATGACAGCATCCTTATGGCAGAAAGCAAAGAACTAAAGAGCCTCTTGATGAAAGTGAAAGAGAAGAGTGAAAAAGGTGGCTTAAAACTCAACATTCAGAAAACGAAGATCATGGCATCGGCCTCATCACTTCTTGACAAATAGATGGGGAAACCATGGAAACAGTGACAGATGTTATTTTCTTGGGCTCCAAAATCATTGCAGATGGTGACTGCAGCCATGAAATTAAAAGATGATTGCTCCTTGGAAGAAAAGCTTTGACCAGCCTAGACAGCATTATTAAAAAGCAGAGACATTACTTTGCCGACAAGATCCATCTAGTCAAAGCTATGGTTTTTCCAGTAGTCATGTATGGATGTGAGAGTTGGACCATAAAGAAAGCTGAGTGCTGAAGAATTGATGCTTTTGAACTGTGGTGTTGGAGAAGACTCTTGAGAGTCCCTTGGACTGCAAGATCCAACCAGTCAATCCTAAAGGAAATCAGTCCTGAATATTCATTGGAAGAGCTGATGCTGAAGCTGAGCCTGATGCGAAGAGCTAACTCACTGGAAAAGACCCTGATGCTGGGAAAGATTGAAGGCGGGAGGAGAAAGAGAAAAGGGAGGATGAGATAGTTGGATGGTATCACTGATTGGATGGACGTGAGTTTGAGCAAGCTGCAGGAGTTGGTGATGGACAGGGAAGGTTGGCGTGCTGCAGTGCATGGGGTTGCAAAGAATCGGACATGACTGAGTGACTGAACTGAACATCTGAAACTAATATGTCAATTGTATTTTGATTAAAAAACCACTTCTTAACAAAAGATAACCACACAGAAGAAGATATACAAATGACCACTAAGCACATGAAATCATGTTTAATTTTATTAGTCTCGAATAAATGAGAGTTTAAAAAAAGCCTAGATATGACTGTACACCAAATACAATGACTAAAACTAAGAAGATGAAAAATAAAAACCAAGTGTTGCTTATTAAAAAAAAAAACCCTGAATATCTAGCAAACAACTTTGATATATAATAAATTGTGGGAGTTATAAGGATATGTACCAATCCCTGTCTTCAAGGGATTGTTGTATTAGTGCTTATAGCCTAATATAAGTAAATGATAATATGAGGTCATAAGTAAAATAAATACATAAAGTACTATAGAATTATAAATGGTAGTTCATATATGGATGCATTTGACCAAGGTGGAAATAGGTAAAAAAATGTCATTTTCAGAGTGAGGTGTAGTGGGAACAATACTACATGTAAGAGACTACTCCATTTGAAAAATTATATTTTTTCGAATGTGTTAATTTCTCTTGTACAGCAAAGTGATTCAGCTATATACATATATATTCCTTTTCCTATTTTCCATTATGATTTATCACAAGATATTGAATATAGTTCCCTATGTTATACAGTAGGACCTTGTTTATCCATTCTGTATATAATAGTTTGCAAAGTAGTTGAAGCTCCGGAAAGGTTAATCCAAAATCTCTTTATTCAGTCATTTGTACAGTTATGTATTTAACACACACTGGCCTCTGTACTAAACACTGATATCAGAGACTAGAGCAGACTCAGTCCCTGTCCTCTTAGATCCTGAAAGTCTAACAGAGGAGATCGACACTCAACAAGTAATTACTATTTGTGACGGGTACATGGGGGAAAAAAAGACAGGAGAATGGGGGTTTAGAGTGGGCAGAGGGGAGCCCTCGTGTAGAAGATCAGCAGTGACTTCCTGGGGGAAGAAGTGACCTTTCAGCTGAGAGCTGAGGAATGAATAGGAGTTAGCCAGACAAAAGTGTGTGTGTGTGTTGGTGGGGAAAAGCCTATTTCAGAGAGGGAGTGGCACAGTTGAGGGCCCTGAGTGCAGCAGAGCAGGTACTATAGGGTTTATATTGCTGGGCCTTTAATGTTTTTTGGCTGCACCTGAGAATTAAGCCAACATAAAACAGATTAACAGGAGAAAAGCATACGAATTTGTTCAAGTTTTATGTAACACAGGACTCCTCAAAAGGAAATGAAGACCCCAAGAATGGTAGGTCCACATGCTCTGACAAACCTAGGCAGCGTATTGGAAAGAAGAGACATTACTCTGCTGACAAAGGTCTGTGTAGTCCAGGCTGTGGTCTTCCCAGTGGTCATGGATGGTTGTGAGAGTGTAAAAGACACAGCTTTTAGTGTCTTTACAGTGGACCACAAAGAAGGCAGAGTGCCAAAGACTGTGCCAAACACCTTCGAACTGTGGTGCTGGAGAAGACTCCTGACAGTCCCTTGGACAGCAAGGAGATCAAACCAGTCAATCTTAAGGGAAATCAACCCTGAATACTCATTGGAAGGACTGATGCTGAAGCGGAAGCTCTGTATTACGGTCACCTGATGTGAACAGCTGACTCATTGGCAAAGTCCCTGATGCTGGGAAAGATCGAGGGCAGGAGAAGAGGGCGTCAAGGATGAGATGGCCGGATGGCATCATCCATGTAATGAATATGAACTTGGGCAAACTCTGGGAGACAGTGAGGGACAGGGAGGCCTGGTGTGCTGCAGTCCATGGGGTCAAAAGAGACGGACACAAGTGTGTTGACACAACAACACACAACACGCTTTTACAGTAGGAAGAGCAGCAACTGTGGCAAAGTTAACTGTGTGGGAGGCTACAGGAAGATAAGGCCTGTTTCTACACAGTTGTCCACACTTGGCTGTTTCAACACACTTGTCTGTTTGTACAGGATTCTCTTGGCTTCAACTCCCTGTTGAAGAATATTTTTTTTAATCTCCAGTTTCAGGAAGGGCATTTTTCAAACGGGAGTTTTTATCTTCTGTTTTCAGTAAGAAATGCCCTTCTTGCATCTGCTGTTTATTTCAACGGCGTTAGCTCAAGATTATCCCTATGCCAGTGTAGCATATTTCTTGGCGGGGGGAGGGGGGCACCTTTTAGTGTCTTCCAGAACTGGAGGAGTTCAGAGGAAAGGGAGAGCCCCGTGAGGCGTGACAGGAGAGTCAGGAGGGCTGCGCTTGCTTGTCTGCCCCTTCTGCTTCCCGCTTCCCATATGCTTGGCTCCTACACACGCAGGACTTCCCTGCACACCCAGCCTGCTCTCCTCTGAGCTCCAAGCCTGAATATATCCTGCTGCTCACTTGACATCTAGACCAACATGTCAAAAAATGATCAGTCTTTCTTCTGCTCCTTTGGTGAGTGAATGACATATCAACTCGGAGGTCTCTCCTATTGCCTCCATTTTTCTGACACTTGAAGCTTACTCAGTGTCCGAGGCAGACGATTCAACCTCTTGGATCTCAGACCTTGCAGCTCACACCCTGCCTTCCTGCAGCCACTAAGCTGGTGGGCTCTTCCTTCTACCGCGTGAATGCCCCAGCTGGCCCACTGTCCTCAGTTTTGCCTCCCCTTCCCCTTCCACATTCATTCCCTCATTTGGGTCAAAGTCATCTTTCTAACCCAAATCTGACCATATTCTTCTTGCTTCCCTTTTCATCCGAATTCAGTCTAAATCCTTATTACCACCCAAAAGATTCCCTACAATCTGGTCTTTGTACATCACTCTGGCCTCATGTGCCAAATCAGGCCAAGTGTGGGGGACAGAGACCAACTCTGGGCAGAGGCTCAAATATGCTTATGCCTTCTCGCCTGTTTCCCCTCCTGTAAAATGTCAGGATGGATTAGAGGAGTGTGTTCACCAATCCTTTGGTCTTCAAAGGCCTCTTATTCTTTTCTCTCAGTGTACCTAGCTTGGTGGAACAAGCAGAATTTATTAAGATGGTGTTCTCAGTGTGAGTTGATCTGAGACACCCAGAAGGGCCAGTGAAAGTTCTGGTGCTCTCAAGGACAAGGCTTTACAGCCACAGTTAGAGAACTGTGGTCTAGGACACAGAAATGTAACATGCAGTCTAGCTGGCTTCGCCAGCCTCCCTGGAAACCTTCATAGAACCCTTTGAGCCCCGCAGGCCTGGAGGTCCCACTGAGGAACTCAGATGTCCCAAAGGTCCTCCTCTCTAGAAAAGAAAATGTTGCAACCTGGGGAAGGGAAACTGGTGGATACAGAGGAACCACATCAGAAGGGTTGAGGAGAACAGTCTAGGTCCAAGACCACTGTGGCAGATAGACTTTAGAGTGGCCCCAGTGTTCATATCCTGAATAATCCCCTTCCCTTGAATGTGTGGGCAGAACCTGTGAATTGCTTCTAACCAAGAGAACCACAGGTAAGGTCATAAAAAATCACTTCTAAGATTAGGTCCAATTATATGACAAAGATAATGAGATGTCACTTCTGTGATTAGTTTATAATGTATACAAGACCCTGCATTGGACTTCCCTGGTGGTCCACTGGTAAAGAATCTGCCTGCCAATGCAGAGGACGTGGGTTCATTTCCTGACCCAGGAAGATTTCACACACTGCAGGGCAATTAAGCTAACTCACCACCACTACTGCCCGGATCCTTAAACCCTTGAGCCACAACTGTTGAAGCCTGCGTGCGCTAGAGCCCAAGCTCTGCAACAAGAAGCCAGCCCAATGAGAAGTCTGCACATGGCAACTAGAGAGTAGCCCCTGCTCGCGGCAACTAGAGAAAGCCTGCATGCAGGAAGAACCAGAGCAGCCAAAACTAAGTAAAATTTTCAAACACTGTATTACTAGCACACACTAGTGGGCCCATGGATACGGTCCTGTGGCAGGGTCCTCTGGGCAGCCTCTAGGAGCTCAGAGTGGTCCCTGGCCAACAGGAAGAAAACAGGACTTCAGTACTACAACAACACGATATGAATTCTGTCGATAGCCTGAGGAACCTGGAAGCAGATCCATCCCCAGTTGAGCCTATGATGAGAGACCATAGCCCCTGCCAACTCTGGGATTGCAGCCTGCTAAAACCCTGAAGAAGAGAACCCAGCAAAATTGTGCCTAGACTTCTGACCTATGGAAACTATGAGATAATAATTGTACGCTATTTTAAGCAACAGTCTGTGGTAATATGTTATGTGGCAATAGAAAACAAATATAGTCATTACATCCTGGGATTGACAGGAACTTTCCTCTCTCCTCTTCACTTTCCTGTTCTCTTTCCTTTTTCTCTGGCTAACTCTCTCCCATATTTCATCTCTAGCTCCCTCTTGCAGAATGCAAATATGGTGCTCGGCTGAAGTCACAGCTCAGTCACATCCCAGCTCCATGGCCTTGGACAAGTTACTTTATCCTTCTGACCTTCACTTTCCTGATCTATAAATAGAAATACTAAAAAGGTTGTAGTGAAGATTAAAAGAGATAATGTCCATAAGTGTATAACCAGATTCTGTGGGCACTTTGAGCAGGGAAAATGCACAGAAGCTGGTGAAAGTCTAGGACCCAATATGAGGTGTGAGCTCTAAGCTGGGAGACCAAAGGGGCTAGACAGTGTGTCTTTGGCTTTCATTCATTCACCTGACAATGTTCAGCTTGTACTACCACATGCCAGGCCCCGGGGAAATAGAGGACCCAGCCGTGGTCCCTGACTTCTTAGTTGACACCCTATTCTGGGAACATTGCCCTTGCTGGACCCCAGTAATAATGATGGGTTTGCATTGTACCCTCTCTACTCCTATCAGACTCCCATGATGGTTTGATTTGCTTAGCAGAAGACCTAGAGTCACATCTATCTGGGTCTGGATCACACAGTGATGTGGGTGGGAGTTGATAAAAACCACTGGAAGGTCGTGTGGGTATGTGTGCTCAGTTGCTCACTAGTGTCTGACTCTGTCATCCCTATGGACTGTAGCCTGCAAGGCTCCTCTGTCCATGGGATTCTCAAGGCAAGAACACTGGAGTGGCATTGCCATTCCCTTCTCCAGGGGATCTTCCTGACCCAGGGATCAAACCCAAGTCTCCTGTGTCTCCTGCACTGGCACATTCTTTTACCACTGAGCTGTGTGGGAAGCCTTAATAATCCCTTAGTATATAGGGGGGGAAACTAAGGCTCAGAAAAGAAGAGAACATGCCAAAGTTACTAGGTGGACCCAGCTAGCAATCCTCAGTCTCAGAGTTAACAAGTGATGAGGAAGACAAGTCCAGACAGAAGGAATGTAAAAGGACAAGGGTGGGGGAAGAGGGTGCAATTCCTTAGTGGTTTACAAAGGTAGAGAGGGAGGAGAGGACCCAAGTCAGGGGCATAGTTAAAAGAAAACACTTAAGTGGGATGGCTTAAAATGAACAAACCCATGGTAGGAGAGATAAGGTGACATGGTCAGGTTGTGGTGGAGAACCTTGAATATTCAGCTAAGGAGCTGGAGTAAAGCCATCAGAGTGAGGAGTGGTTAACAGGCTAAGCTCATTTTCAAAGACAACAGGCGCAATGTGACAATGCTCTGGTGCTGTCACGCCAAGTGGAAGACAGAACTGGTGACTTGTAGGAGGATGGTGGGATGGTTCTCCTGGGTGTGGGTCTCCTCCTCATGCCTCCTCCACTGCCTCTTCTTGGTTTCCTTATCTCCTTCCCTCTAGGACATTCTATATGCCCTCTGGCAGGGGCAGAAGCTTAATCTCCTGACGCTTATACTTTTGTTCAGTGGCTCAGTCATTTCTGACTCTGTGACCCCATTGACTGCAGCACACCTGTCCTCCATCATCTAGAGTTGCTCAAACTCATGTCCATTGAGTTGATCATGCCATCCAACCATCTTATCCTCTGTCTCCCCTTCTCCTCCAGCATCAGGATCTTTTCCAGTGAGTCAGCTCTTCACATCAGGTGGCAGAAGTATTGGAGCTTCAGGTTCAGCATCAGCCCTTGCAATGAATATTCAGAATCCTTTAGGATTGACTGGTTTGATCTCCTTGCTGTCCAAGGCACTCTCAAGAGCCTTCTCGAGCACCACAGTTCAAAAACATCAATTCTTCGGCACTCAGACTTCTTCAAGGGCTTCCCTGGTGGTTCAGGGGCTTCCCTGGTGGTTCAGATGGTAAAGAATTTGCCTGCAATGAAGGAGACCTGGGTTCGATCCATGGGTTGGGAAGATCCCCTGGAGGAGGGCATGGCAACCTACTCCAATATTCTTGCCTGGAGAATCCCCATGGACAGAGGAGCCTGGTGGACTATACAGTCCATGGGGTTGAAAAGAGTCAGACATGACTGAGAGACTCAGCACACAGCACAGCACAGCTGGTGGTTCAGACAGTAAAGAATCTACCTGCAATGAAGGAGGCGTGGGATCCATCCTTGGGCCAGGAAGATCCAGTGACGAAGGAAATGGCAACCCACTCCAGTTATCTTGCCTGGAGAACTCCATGGACAGAGGAGCCTGGTGGGCTACAGACCTTGGAGTCACAAAGAGTCAGACATGACGGAGTGACTAACACATTGCAGACTTCTTTATGGTCCAATTCTCATATCCATACATGACTACTGGAAAAACCATAGCTTTGATTATGTGACCTTTCTCAGCAAAGTGATGTCTCTGCTTTTTAATATACTGTCTAGGTTGGTCATAGCTTTTCTTCCAAGGAGCAAGCATCTTTTAATTTCATGGTTGCAGTCACCATCTGAGGTGATTTTGGAGCCCAAGAAAATAAAGTCTGTCACTCTTTCCATTGTTTGCTCATCTATTTCCCATGCAGTGATGGGACCAGATGCCATGATCTCAGTTTTTTGAATGTTGAGTTTTAAGCCAGTTTTTTCACCCTCCTCTTTCACTTTCATCAAGAGGCTCTTTAGTTCCTCTTCACTTTCTGCCATAAGAGTGGTATGTATCATCTACATATCCAAGGTTATTGATACTGCTCCTGGCAATCTTGATTCCAGCTTGTGCTTCATCCAGCCTGGCATTTCACATCTGTACTCTGTATATAAGTTAAATAAACAAGGTGACAATATACAGCTTTGATATACTCCTTTCCCAATTTGGAACTAGTCCAGCTCCATGTCCAGTTCTAACTGTTGCTTCTTGACCTGCATATAGATTTTTCAGGAGGCAGGTCAGATGGTCTGGTATTCCCACCTCTTTAAGAATTTTCCACAGTTTGTTGTGATCCACACAGTCCAAGGCTTTGGCATAGTCAATAAAGCAGAAGTAGATGTTTTTCTGGAGCTCTCTTGCTTTTTCGATGATCCAATGGATATTGGCAATTTGATCTCTGGTTCCTCTGCCTTTTCTAAATCCAGCTTGAATATCTGGAAGTTCTCGGTTTACATACTGGTGAAGTCTCGCTTGGAGCATTTTGAGCATTACTTTGCTAGCATGTGAAATGGGTGCAATTGTGTGGTAGTTTGAACATTCTTTGGTATTGCCCTTCTTTGGGATTGGAGTGAAAGCTGTCCCTTTCCAGTCCTGTGGCCACTGCTGAGTTTGCCAAATTTGCTGGCATCTTAATGCAGCACTTTAACAACATCATCCTTTAGGATTTGAAATAGCTCAGCTGGAATTCCATCACCTCCACTAGCTTTGTTTGTAGTAATGCTTCCTAAGGCCCACTTGACTTCACATTCCAGGATATCTGGCTCTAGGTGTGTGATCATTATCTGGGTCATTAAGACCTTGTACAGTTCTTCTGTGTATTCTTGCCGCCTCTCCTTAAAATCTTCTACTTCGGTTAGGTCCTTACCATTTCTGTCCTTTATTGTGCCCATCTTTGCATGAAATGTTCCTTTGGTATCTCTGATTTTCTTGAAGAGATCTCTAGTTTTTCCTATCTATTGTTTTCCTCTATTTCTTTGCATTGTTAACTTAAGAAGGGTTTCTTATCTCTCCTTGCTATTCTCTGGAACTCTGCATCCAGATGGGTATATCTTTCCTTTTCTCCTTTGCCTTTTGCTTCTCGTCTTTTCACAGCTTCTTGTAAGGCCTCCTCAGACAACCATTTTACCTTTTTTGTATTTCTTTTTCTTGGGGATGGTTTTGATCACCACCTCCTGTACTGTGTTACAAACCTCCATCCATAGTTCTCCAGGCACTCTGCCTATCAGATCTAATCCCTTGAATCTATTTCTCACTTCCACTGTATAATCATAAGGGATTTGACTTAGGTTATACCTGAATGGCCTAGTGGTATTCCCTACTTTCTTAAATTTAATTTTGAATTTTGCAATAAGGAGTTCATGATCTGATTCAAGGTCAGCTCCTGTCTTTTTTTTTTTTTGCTGACTGTATAAGCTTCTTCATCTTTGGTTGCAAACAATATAATCAGTCTAATTTCTATATTGGCCATCTGGTGATGTCCATGTGAAGAGTCAGCTCTTGTGTTGTTGGAATAGGGTGTTTGCTATGACCAGTGCATTCTCTTGGCAAAACTCTGTTAGCCTTTGCACTGCGTCATTTTGTACTCCAAGGTCAAACCTGCCTGTTACTCCAGGTATCTCTTGACTTCCTACTTCAGTCCCCTATGAGGAAAAGGACATCTTTTTTGGTGTTAGTTCTAGAAGGTCATGTAGGCCTTCATAGAACTGCTCAGCTTCTTTGGCATTAGTGGTTGGGTCACAGACTTGGATTACTGTGATACTTGTTATTTCTGGATAAAAATTCTCCTATCTACAAGTGAGCCATGATAATTTTTCAACTAATGTACAAGTCTGTGTTCTTAGTCTCTGAATTACTAGAAGAATAGAGATGTCCATTAATAGTTGAGAACACAGGTTTTAAAATCAGGCCGAGTCCATGTTGCTTAAACTCTGTTCCTCGGTTTATTGATCTGTAAAGTTGGGAGAATAGTTACAACTATTTCAAGGCAAACAGTGTTGCCCGTTGGCAGTGAACAAAGCATGAGAGCAACTGGGGTATTCTCTAACCCTAGCCATCCCACATGGCCAGAGAATTCTCACCAAGTGAGGCAGTTGGAGGCCAGAAGCCTCTTCATGTCCATCAAAAGTGGGGGATGTAGGTAGGGAACAGTATGCAATGTCGCGGAGCAAGGAACAATTCTTCAACAGCTCTTCAACTTAGCATCAAGCAAGAAAAAAGAAGAAATATGAGATGCCTCGAACAATACAATCTGTGTAAACTAAAATTTGGACACAGTGCTACTTTAAATGCGGGGAAGGTTAGAGGGGTCGGGCCAGGGGAGAAAGTAAAGACAAGAGGAACTTGCCCAGCTGGTGACACAACAGCAGACAGGGGAATGCCACTGAATGCGAAGTCCAATCACTGCCCTTCACCCGCCTTCACAAATAACACTACCCCCAAACAGAAACAAAACAAAATATAACACGACCAAGAAGACCCAACACGAGGCTCAGTCCAGCTGTTCTTGCCAGTGAGCGCTGCGAGCTCTCCCTTGAGTCAGCAGGACTCCGCCCTCCAGCAGCAGCTGCAGGGCAATCACACAGGAGGGCGCCAAGCGCTCCTCCGGGCCTCTCCTCTCTCCCCTCCCCTCCTTTCTCCCACCCCCGCCCCCCGCCCCCCCCAGCTCCTCCTTTCCAGGAGGCGGGACACCCTAAGCCAAATTGGAATTGGCTCGGCTGCCCCAGCCCACTGGAACCTCGCCAGGACGCTCAGCCTGGGAGGAAAATCAGGCATTTTAAAGCTGTAGTGGGGGGGTGGGGCTTGCTGGCACTTAGTTCTACCCTTGAACGAGTCCCTTCTCTTTCCTCACAGCCCCAGGCCACTAAATCTGGGGCTGAGGGGACCGATATTGACGCAGAATCCCTTCACAATTACGGTGGGGGCGGCAGGTAAGGTGGTCACCTACCAAAGGATTTAGGCCAGGGGAGCCTCTACTGGGATGCAGGAACTTTGGGGTCCAATCCTCAAACACACTGAGCAACCTGCCTCCCCCTTTCTGGTTTTGGGGTAGGAGATAGACAGGCCCTCAGGCCAGACAGCTGGTGTTTGTCAGTGGAGTAAAACTGAAGTTTCTCACCCAGACTCGCCAAGGACAAAGCTATTGTCAGTAAATGAGCTCTGCTGGAATAAAGAGGTAAGATGATCACCCCTGAGGTCAAGAAAAATGTCCTTGTCTACACATGTGCAGGAAGGCTTTTTAGGGATGAAAAAGGGCGGGGTTGCCACCCCTTAGTAAGCGTGGACACACCCCCATAGGTCTCTGCAGTGGGATCCATCTTAGCAAAAAGTTGCCCAGGCATGTTGGGGCGGTCCTAGGGCCAGTCAGGTGTGAAGAAACAAGATAATTTGCCATATATAAACACCCAAACGCTGTCCTTTATAAGTGATTTAACTCACCTCTTTACTGGCCTCCTCCTCGTTAGAGAGGCCCCAGATACCCTTTTTCTCTGGATGTGTATTTCTGTCTAGCTTTTCTGACTTAAATATAACTGCTTCTCTGTGTGCTCTCCCATATGTTGTGCTGTGTCTGTAATAGTAAGCTTTGTACCTGTTTTTACAGTCTTTGCCTCCTTGAAACATTCTTGTTTTCAAATGCCTGCTTTCCTTCTAGCCTCTCCCTGCTGGTGGTCTAGGAGATAGGATTCCTGGTTTTCATCCAGGCTACCCAGGTTCAATTTCTGGCTAGGGAACTAAATTCTCTCTCAGGACCACTCACTGCTTTCTCTGTCTGAGATCAGTTTCAGTCTGCCTCCCTGTAGTGGGAGTACTGGCCATGGGTCCGTACCGGCCAACAGCACCAGGCGTGCCAGGCCTGCCTCTCAGCCAGCCAGAGCTCACCCCAGCCGCTTTCCGGGCTCTCGGCACTTACCCTGGTCTGGACCCGCCAGAGCGCACACCTGGATCTCCCGGCCGGCAGCCCCGGGGTTGGAGGAGCAGCCGCGGGTCTCAAGCGGCTTCCAGGGGCGCGGAAAGCGCAGGGTGCTGGTCAGGACGCGCAGCATGGGGGCCCACTTTGGGAACGGGCCACTCGGCCCTCCACCACCGCCTCTCGCTGAAAGCTCGCTGCTCTGCTCCAGGCCTTTACAAACTGCTCCTCCTACGGGCCGGGCCGAAAGCCCTGCGCGGTTCCCTGAGCCTGTAGGAAACCGGAAGACATGAGTAAGGAGAAAGCCCGGCTCTGTTGTGTATTTTAGGACAAGGCTGCCAATCTAAGTCCCCAAATTTTAATCTGTAAAGTGCGGGTAATAAAAGTGACAAGTGCCAAAGATAAAGAAAGCCGAAAGCTAAAGTAGTAGAACAGATTTTAATCAGTAATACACTGTTGCAAAAGAGAAATGAACTTTTATGAACAGCATGAACTCTTAACATAGTTTCTAACAGCTCAAGGACACATCCCTAGGATGACTCTAGCCCCTTTTAAAGTGCCTGCCTAAGAAAACTCAAGACTGCCGAAAGGTCTTGTTCCAGCCACCATCTGAAGGTAGGGCTCCTCTCTCCCAGTCTCTGTGGGAGCCTAAGCTTGCAGAAGGGACAGCAAACCTAGAATAGTTCCATGTGGACTAACCCCGCTCTGCCTATTTTGAACGATTTCACTTCCCCGATTGTATACCGTCCTGGCTCACCCACCTCCCTACTCCTTCTTCTCCTTGTAAAATCTCTTCTCACTACTTTAGGGGAGGCTGAAGCCTAGTAGCCAAATAAGACGGTAATAAGCCAGATAAGACGGTAGGTGTTGCAAGAGGGCATCAGAGGGCAGACACACTGAAACCATACTCACAGAAAATAGTCAATCTAATCACACTAGGACCAAAGTCTAACTCAATAACACTAAGCCATGCCTGTGGGGCAACCCAAGACGGGCGGGTCATGGTGGAGAGATCTGACAGAATGTGGTCCACTGGAGAAGGGAATGGCAAACCACTCCAGTATTCTTGCCTTGAGAACCCCATGAACAGTATGAAAAGGCAAAATAATAGGATACTGAAAGAGGAACTCCCCAGGTCAGTAGGGGCCCAATATGCTACTGGAGATCAGTGGAGAAATAACTCCAGAAAGAATGAAAGGATGGAGCCAAAGCAAAAACAATACCCAGCTGTGGATGTGACTGGTGATAGAAGCAAGGTCCGATGCTGTAAAGAGCAATATTGCATAGGAACCTGGAATGTCAGGTCCATGAATCAAGGCAAATTGGAAGTGGTCAAACAAGAGATGGCAAGAGTGAACGTCGACATTCTAGGAATCAGCGAACTAAAATGGACTGGAGTGGGTGAATTTAACTCAGATGACCATTATATCTACTACTGCAGGCAGGAATCCCTCAGAAGAAATGGAGTGGCCATCATGGTCAACAAAAGAGTCCGAAATGCAGTACTTGGACGCAATCTCAAAAACGACAGAATGATCTCTGTTCGTTTCCAAGGCAAACCATTCAATATCACAGTAATCTAAGTCTATGCCCCAACCAGTAATGCTGAAGAAGCTGAAGTTGAACGGTTCTATGAAGACCTACAAGACCTTTTAGAACTAACACCCAAAAAAGATGTCCTTTTCATTATAGGGAACTGGAATGCAAAAGGAGGAATTCAGGAAACACCTGGAGTAACAGGCAAATTTGGCCTTGGAGTACAGAATGAAGCAGGGCAAAGGCTAATAGAGTTCTGCCAAGAGAATGCACTGGTCATAGCAAACACCCTCTTCCAACAACACAAGAGAAGACTCTACACATGGACATCACCAGATGGTCAACACCGAAATCAGATTGATTATATTCTTTGCAGCCAAAGATGGAGAAACGCTATACAGTCAACAAAAACAAGACCAGGAGCTGACTGTGGCTCAGATCATGAACTCCTTATTGCCAAATTCAGACTGAAATTGAAGAAAGTAGGGAAAACCACTACACCATTCAGGTATGACCTAAATCAAATCCCTTATGATTATACAGTGGAAGTGAGAAATAGATTTAAGGGCCTAGATCTGATAGAGTGCCTGATGAACTATGGACGGAGGTTTGTGACATTGTACAGGAGACGGGGATCAAGACCATCCCCGTGGAAAAGAAATGCAAAAAAGCAAAATGGCTGTCTGAGGAGGCCTTACAAATAGCTGTGAAAAGAAGAGAAGTGAAAAGTAAAGGAGAAAAGGAAAGATACAAGCATCTGAATGCAGAGTTCCAAAGAATAGCAAGAAGAGATAAGAAAGACTTCTTCAGCGATCAAAGCAAAGAAATAGAGGAAAACAACAGAATGGGAAAGACTAGAGATCTCTTCAAGAAAATCAGAGATACCAAGGGAACATTTCATGCAAAGATGGGCACAATAAAGGACAGAAATGGTATGGACCTAACAGAAGCAGAAGATATTAAGAAGAGGTGGCAAGAATACATAGAAGAACTCTACAAAAAAGATCTTCACGACCCAAATAATCACGATGGTGTGATCACTCATCTAGAGCCAGACATCCTGGAATGTGAAGTCAGGTGGGCCTTAGAAAGCATCACTATGAACAAAGCTAGTGGAGGTGATGGAATTCCAGTTGAGCTATTCCAAATCCTGAAAGATGATGCTGTGAAAGTGCTGCACTCAACATGCCAGCACATTTGGAAAACTCAGCAGTGGCCACAGGACTGGAAAAGGTCAGTTTTCATTCCAATCCCAAAGAAAGGCAATGCCAAAGAATGCTCAAACTACTGCACAATTGCACTCATCTCACATGCTAGTAAAGTAATGCTCAAAATTCTCCAAGCCAGGCTTCAGCAATATGTGAACCGTGAACTTCCTGATGTTCAAGCTGGTTTTAGAAAATTCAGAGGAACCAGAGATCAAATTGCCAACATCCACTGGATCATGGAAAAAGCAAGAGAGTTCCAGAAAAACATCTATTTCTGCTTTATTGACTATGCCAAAGCCTTTGACTGTGTGGATCACAATAAACTGTGGAAAATTCTGAAAGAGATGGGAATCCCAGACCACCTGACCTGCCTCTTGAGAAATCTGTATGTAGGTCAGGAAGCAACAGTTAGAACTGGACATGGAACTACAGACTGGTTCCAAATAGGAAAAGGAATCCGTCAAGGCTGTATATTGTCACCCTGCTTATGTAACTTATATACAGAGTACATCATGAGAAACGTTGGACTGGAAGAAACACAAGCTGGAATCAAGATTGCCGGGAGAAATATCAATACCCTCAGATATGCAGATGACACCACCCTTATGGCAGAAAGTGAAAAGGAACTCAAAAGCCTCTTGATGAAAGTGAAAGTGGAGAGTGAAAAAGTTGGCTTAAAGCGCAACATTCAGAAAGCAAAGATCATGGTATCTGGTCCCATCACTTCATGGGAAATAGATGGGGAAACAGTGGAAACAGTGTCAGATTTTATTTTCTGGGGCTCCAAAATCACTGCAGATGGTGACTGCAGCCATGAAATTAAAGACGCTTACTCCTTGGAAGGAAAGTTATGACCAACCTAGATAGTATATAGAAAAGCAGAGACATTGCTTTGCCAACAAAGGTCCATCTAGTCAAGGCTATGGTTTTTCCAGTGGTCATGTATGGATGTGAGAGTTGGACTGTGAAGAAGGCCGAGTGCCGAAGAATTGATGCTTTTGAACTGTGGTGTTGGAGAAGACTCTTGAGAGTCCCTTGGACTGCAAGGAGATCCAACCAGTCCATTGTGAAGGAGATCAGCCCTGGGATTTCTTTGGAAGGAATGATGCTAAAGCTGAAACTCCAGTACTTTGGCCATGTACTCATGCGAAGAGTTGACTCATTGGAAAAGACTCTGATGCTGGGAGGGATTGGGGGCAAGAGGAGAAGGGGATGACAGAGGATGAGATGGCTGGATGGCATCACTGACTCCATGGATGTGAGTCTGAGTGAACTCCGGGAGTTGGTGATGGACAGGGAGGCCTGGCGTGCTGCGAAACATGGGATCCCAAAGAGTTGGACATGACTGAGCAACTGAGCTGAACTGAAGTCTAGTAGAGAAGAGGGCTCAGAGGACCCTGGCTAGAGTCTGGTGATAGAATCTTTTTTTTTTTCAATTGGATGCTAATTACTTTACAATATTGTGTTGGTTTTTGCCATACACTCACATGAATTAGCCATGGCTGTACATGTGTTCCCCATCCTGAACCCCCCTCCCTCCTCCTTCCCCATCCCATCCCTCAGGGTCATCCCAGTGCACCAGCCCTGAGCACCCTGTCTCATGCATCGGACCTGGACTGGCGAGCTATTTCCATATGATAATATACATGTTTCAATGCTATTCTCTCAAATCATCCCACCTTCTCCCACAAAGTCCAAAAGTCTGTGCTTTACATCTGTGTCTCTTTCACTGTCTCGCCTATAGGCTCATATATGTGTGTTAATATACTGTATTGATGTTTTTCTTTCTGACTTACTTCTCTCTGTATAATAGGCTCCAGTTTCATCCACCTCATTAGAACTGATTAAAATGCATTCTTTTTAATGGCTGAGTAATACTCCATTGTGTATATGTACCACAGCTTTCTTATCCATTTGTCTGCCAGTGGACATTTAGGTTGCTTCCATGTCCTGGCTATTGTAAACAGTGCTGCGATGAACAATGGGGTACACGTGTCTCTTTCAATTCTGGTTTCCTCAGTTTGTATGCCCAGCAGTGGAATTGCTGGGTTGTATGGCAGTTCTAGTTCCAGTTTTTTAAGGAATCCCTCACTGTTCTCCATAATGGCTGTCTTAGTGTGCATTCCCACCAACAGTGTAAGAGGGTTCCTTTTTCTCTGCACCCTCTCCAGCCTTTATTGTTTGTGGACTTTTTGATAGCAGCCATTCTGACCAGCGTGAGATGGTACCTCATTGTGGTTTTGATCTGCATTTCTCTGATAATGAGTGATCTTGAGCATCTTTTCATGTGTTTGTTAGCAGTTAAACTGTATTATTCATTGATTTGTTATTTCTTTATAGGTTGCATAACCATAACCACTCCCTCATTCTAGAATATTTTCATCACTCTAATAGGAAACACTATCCAGTTGGCAGACATTTTCCATTTCCCCCTTCATCTGGGCCCTAGCATCCACTCCTCTATTTTCTGTCTTTAGAGAATTACCTAGTCTGCGACATATTCATTCACATGAACAGAATAATGCAATATGCAGCCTTTTGTGCCTGGCTTCTTTTAATTAACATGATCATTTCAGAGTTATGGCATGTTATAGCATGTATCAGAACTCCATTCCTTTGATGGCTGAATAATATTGCATTGCATGTTTTATTTATTCCATCACCAGTTGATGAACATTTGAGTCATTTCAACACTTTTTTCTTGTTTTAATTTATTCCTCATTAAACTTTCTTTATTTTTAATTAAATAATTTTAAATATTACAATTTAATGGCTTTTTTGGGCCCATTTTTTGATTGGGTCATTTATTTTTCTGGAATTGAGCTACAGGAGTTGCTTGTATATTTTTGAGATTAATTCTTTGTCAATTGCTTCATTTGCTATTATTTTCTCCCATTCTGAGAGCTGTCTTTTCACCTTGTTTATAGTTTCCTTTGTTGTGCAAAAGCTTTTAAGTTTAATTAGGTCCCATTTGTTTATTTTTGCTTTTATTTCCATTACTCTGGGAGGTGGGTCATAGAGGATCCTGCTATGATTTACATCAGAGAGTGTTTTGCCTATGTTTTCCTATAGGAGTTTTATAGTTTCTGGTCTTACATTTAGATCTTTAATCCATTTTGAGTTTATTTTTGTGTATGGTGTTAGAAAGTGGTCTAGTTTCATTCTTTTACAAATGGTTGACCAGTTTTCCCAGCATGACTTGTTAAAGAGATTGTCTTTTCTCCATTGCATATTCTTGCCTCCTTTATCAAAGATAAGGTGTCCAAAGGTGCATGGATTTATCTCTGGGCTTTCTATTTTGTTCCATTGATCTATATTTCTGTTCTTGTGCCAGTACCATACTGTCTTGATGACTGTAGCTTTGTAATATAGCCTGAAGTCAGGCAGGTTAATTCCTCCAGTTCCATTCTTCTTTCTCAAGATTGCTTTGGCTAGTTGAGGTTTTTTGTATTTCCATACAAATTGTGAAATTATTTGTTCTAGTTCTCTGAAAAATACCATTGGTAGCTTGATAGGGATTACATTGAATCTATAGAGTGCTTTGGGTAGTATACTCATTTTCACTATATTGATTTTTCCAATCCATGAACATCGTATATTTCTCCATCTATTTGTGTCCTCTTTGATTTCTTTCATCAGTGTTTTATAGTTTTATATATATAGGTCTTTTGTTTCTTTAGGTAGATTTATTCCTAAGTATTTTATTCTTTTCGTTGCAATGGTGAATGGAATTGTTTCCTTAATTTCTCTTTCTGTTTTCTCATTGTTAATGTATAGGGATGCAAGGGATTTCTGTGTGTTAATTTTATATCCTACAACTTTACTATATTCACTGATTAGCTCTAGTAATTTTCTGGTGGAGTCTTTAGGGTTTTCTATGTAGAGGATCATGTCATCTGCAAACAGTGCGAGTTTTTCTTCTTCTTTTCCAGTCTGGATTCCTTTTATTTCTTTTTCTTCTCTGATTGCTATGGCTAAAATTTCCAAAACTATGTTGAATAGTATTAGGGAGTGTGCATCCTTGTCTTGTTCCTGACTTTAGGGGAAATGCTTTCAATTTTCACCATCAAGGATAATGTTTGCTGTGGGTTTGTTATATATGGCTTTTATTATGTTGAGGTATGTTCCTTCTATGCCTGCTTTCTGGAGGGTTTTTATCATAAATGGATGTTAGGGCAGTAATCCCATTCCTTTAAAAAAAATTTATTTATTTGGCTTGTCAGGTCTTAGTGCAGCATTCGGGATCTTTAGTTGTGGCATGTTGGATCTAGCTACCCAACCAGGGATCAACCCAGGGCCCCCTGCATTGGAAGCTCAGATTCTAAGCCACTAGACCACCAGGGAATACCTTAAAAAAAATTTTTTTTTTTAATTTATATACTAGTCCCCTCTTGAGGGCTCCATCTGCATGATCACCAAAAACCCAAGTTCTTAAGGAATGTATAATATGGAGAAGGAAAGGGTAAATCATTTAAATATGATGTGTTAGGATATTTGGTTAAGTGTAGTAGATTGGAAATATGAATTTATCTCTATTGGTGTTTTCCAAATCTCACAAAAATGACAGTAAAGACATTAAAGCATTAACCCATCAGGGTAAAGTGACTAGGAGAGGAAACAGAATCATGTCAGAAAAACACTGGATGATTAAAAGCTGGTGGAAGTGTGGTTATTGACTCAAAACAGAGAAATGCAGAGCCCAAGTTCCTGAAGAAGGGTTATACTGGCTGAGTCTTCCTGCAGTACTCGAGAAGGCTTAGGACCTACATGTACTAGATGTCAAATAAGGTGGGGATGAGAGGAGGGAAGAAAAACACTTCCGTGGTATAATGGGATTCCAAGATCCTTTTTACCACTAGGTGACTATCAGTTCCTTGTCAAAGTATAGGAGGCTTGTTCCCTGGAGAAATTGAACTGATGCTTCTCTAGAATCATCTGACCTTTAGGTTTAGTGGAAGACAGGAAGGAGGCCCAAGTTGAAAAAAAGGATTTAAATGGAATTCTTTATATTATTTAATTATAGTAATTGGCAACCCTGTTCCTAGAGTACTGGTGATCAGATACATACCAACTTCCTGGCAGAGGCTTGGAAAATTATGTGAAATGGCTCCAGAGAAAAGCCAGAACACCACCCTATTCAAAGGGCAAGATTTTAATGGACTTGAGTATAGCAAGAGTATGAAAAGTTCATTGATATTCTTTTAAATTCAACATTGCTTTTAGCTTGTCAGAAACTCCCACTTGTCATGTTTTAGTCTAGTATTAAAAAAGAATATCCACAATTATCTTAAGAGGCTATTAAAGTGTTTCTTCCTTTTCTAACCACAAATCTATGTGAGTTCAGATTTGCTTCATAGAATTCAACCTAAAAAATAATGCCAAAATTGAATGAAGAATCAGCTGTGTCAGATGTAAGAATTCACCTGCCTCTTATGAAAGCAGATATTAAAGAGAATTGCAGATTTGCAAAACAATTGCACCTGATCAGTTTTTTTTGAGAGATATAGGGAGATATAGGGTGAGTCTGCAAGATTCTGGATCCAGCTGTCAATTTGTGGGACAGAGAACAGAGGAACAAGTTGAACTGCATGAATATGCAATCTGCAAAGTCCAGACTGTGGGAAACCACAGTCCCAACAGTCTGGGTCTTTAACAGATGTGTTGAGAGGGGAAAAAATGTAGTGGAGAGGAACCTTAAATTAAAAAATAATTTTAAAAGCCCAGAATTTTTTTTAAAGGCAAGGCCAAAATATAGTGTCCATAGACACTTTGGTGATAAAACTATGAGTCACTACAAGGAAGTAATTATTATAAGAATCAGGATAATAATTACCCTTACTCTGAGGTGGGGTTTAGATAAGGGACAGTGTGTTTAGAGGAGTTTGTGGAGTAGCAGGGAAAGTTCAGTTTTTTAGTTTGCATGGTTGTTACCAAAAATAAAGGTAGAACCTAGGTAAAATGTTAGGGCAGATTTTAATCAATAGTTCAGTACAGTTGCTCAGTTGTGTCTGACTCTTTGTGACCCCATGGACTGCAGCACACCAGGCTTCACTCTCCATCACCATTCCCAGAGCTTACTAAAAGTCTTGTCCATTGAGTCAGTGATGCCATCCAACTATCTCATTCTCTGTCATCCCCTTCTCTTCCCACCTTCATTCTTTCCCAGCATCAGAGTCTTTTCTAGTGAGTCAGTTCTTCACATCAGGTGGCCAAAGTATTGGAGTTTAAGCTTCAACATCAGTCCTTCCAGTGAATATTCAGGACTGATATCCTTTAGGATTGACTGGTGGATGTCCTTGCAGTCCAAGGGACTTTCAAGAGTCTTCTCCAACACTACAGTTCAAAAGCATCCATTTTTTGGCTCTCAGCTTTCTTTATAGTCCAACTCTCACATCCATACATGACTACTGGAAAAACCATAGCTTTGATTATAAGGATCTTTGTCGGCAAAGTAATGTCTCTGCTGTATAGGTTGATCGGAGCTTTTCTTCCAAGAAGCAAGTATCTTTTAATTTTATGGCTGTGGTCATCATCTGGAGTGATTTTGGAGCCCCCCAAAATAAAGTCTCTCACTGTTTCCATTGTTTCTCCATCTATTTGCCATGAAGTAATGGGGCTGGATGCCATGATCTTCGTTTTCTGAATGTTGAGCTTTAAGCCAACTTTTTCACTCTCCTCTTTCACTTTCATCAAGAGGCTTTTTAGTTCTTCTTTGCTTTCTGTCGTAAGGGTGGTGTCATCTGCATATCTGAGGTTATTGATATTTCTCCCAGTCATGGCTGTTAATCAATAGTAGGCTGTTGCAAAAGTCCAGTGTGAAGTAACTTTGTACACACGTGACTCGGTGTATTAAGGGGGTTATAAGGGAATAGGGAGGATGGTGAGTAGGGACTCAGTACAGTAGTCCCTTGGTGTCCCTGAGGTATTGGTTCCAGAATTTCTTTTGGATATCGAAGTCCATGGATGCTCAATCCCCTTAGTTATCACACTGTATCTGGGGGGTGCAGAACCCACAGATGCCAAGCAGCAGCCATAAGGTCAGGGAAGTGAAAATTTACATAAACTGGAAAGAGAGGAGTTTAGGGAAAACCATCTGGATTTGCTCAGTGGCTCTTTTCCAAGTTTAGGGTCCTGCCCTCCCACAGAGACTAGGAAATCAGCCTTGATTCAGGTGTTGGCTGGAGGAAGCAGTAAATTCTTTTGATAGCCTGGAGTTTTCTAAGTCAGGCACTATAAGTGGAGCCTCACTCTCCTAGAGACCTGGCCTTGAGCAAGTTAGAACTCAAAAAATTATCTTAATGTCTCAGTCTCTTAGGTCAAGATTTAGACCTAGTAGAGAAGAGGAATCAGAGAAGCTCGAATAGAATTTGGTGAAGGAGAGAATCTTTGTTAATGGTTACAAGAGTGTTTGCCTTAAACTTTCAAAATGAGGCAGTTAACTCCAGGAAAAACAAAGCAAAACAAAATTGTTCAATGAAGCACATGTAATTATAATATACAACCTGGCCCTGTGATAGGCAACATTATCTTAATAAGGTAAGCACTACATACTGATTTAATTTAAAACTTGTGTTTCCACTGTATAAGGATGCTGCTGCTGCTGCTGCTAAGTTGCTTCAGTCGTGTCTAACTCTGTGCGACCCCATAGACAGCAGCCCACCAGGCTCCCCCGTCCTTGGGATTCTCCAGGCAAGAACACTGGAGTGGGTTGCCATTTCCTTCTTCAATGTGTGAAAATGAAAATTGGAAGTGAAGTCGTTCAGTTGTGTCCGACTCTTTGCGACCCCATGGACTGCAGCCTACCAGGCTCCTCCATCCATGGGATTTTCCAGGCAAGAGGACTGGAGTGGGGTGCCAGCGCCTTCTCCCGTATAAGGAGGATGGGAACTGTAAATATATAAGTGAGGTGGTCTAAGAGACCTAATTCTCATCGTCCCATATTGGAGACTATGATATAATTTCTTAAATTGATAAGTCAAGAAATAATAGTACAGAATATTTAGAAATGTGACATTTTAAAAGAACTATCTATAAGAATTGAAAATGGATATTTTGGGAGCAAGTAAGACTAGTGCTCAGTCAGTTCACTTCAGTCACTCTCACATCCGAATCTTTGCAACCAGTGAGTGGAAGGTAACAGGTTGCTGTTTTTATTATAGGCTTTAGGGTAGGTTTTTATTTTATTTTTTGCATTTCTTTGCTCTGGAATTTCCTTTTCTTTCAATTACCTAGCTCCTGCTGCTGCTGCTGCTAAGTCGCTTCAGTCGTGTCCAACTCTGCGCGACCCCAGAGACGGCAGCCCACCAGGCTCGCCCGTCCCTGGGATTCTCCAGGCAAGAACACTGGAGTGGGTTGCCATTTCCTCCTCCAATGCATGAAAGTGAAAAGTGAAAGTGAAGTCGCTCAGTCGTGTCCGACTCTTAGCGACCCCATGGACTGCAGCCTACCAGGCTCCTCCGTCCATGGGATTTGCCAGGCAAGAGTACTGGAGTGGGTTGCCAACCTAGCTCCTACTCATCCTTAAATACCCTATTTAAATATCAATTTCTCTGGGAAGCCATTCTAGTCCCCTGAGGCTGGGTAGTTGTCTCTCCCAGATCATTCTGTACTTAGTACACTGTCTTCCATTACATAAGTTCCCTGCAGGTACAAGCTGTATATTATTTATTATCAGAGTCCAGCAACACTGATAGATACTCATTTTGTTTAAATGACTAGATGAATGTATTTCTGTGGTTCTCTCTTGTGAGAGACTATCACCATAGTGTTTCCTTTTGTTATCTTCTCTATTTCTAGTTCACAAAGCCTGGAGTCGAGAACAGAGACTACCCTGACTTGGCAAAGGAAGCAGGTAAAAGAGAACATTTAGATCTTTGAACGTTGTAGTTTATTGTGTGGTCTGTCTTGATTGTGGAGCAGCCTTGCAACCTTCAGAGGACTCTTGATCAAAGATGTTTTATTTTCAGGGCCAAGGAGTCTAAGCTTAAGTATCAGTTGTTTAAGGGAAATTCTGGTTTCGAGAGATCAAATTGCCAACACTCAATGGATCACAGAGAAAAAAAGGGAATTCCAGAAAAACATCTACTTCTGCATCACTGACTACATGAAAGCCTTTGACTGTGTGAATCACAACAAACTGTGGAAAATTCTTCAAGAAATGGGAATACCACACCACCTTACCTGTCTCCTGAGAAACCTGTATGTGGGTCAAGAAGCAACAGTTAGCACCTTACATGGAACAACAGACTGGTTCAAAATTGGGAAAGGAGCATGACAAGGCTATTTATTATCATCCTGTTTATTAAACCTATATGCAGAGTACATAATTCAAAATGCTGGACTGGATGAATCACAAGCTGAAATCAACATTGCCAGAAGAAATGCCAACAACCTCAGATATGCAGATGATACCACTCTCTCTAATGGCAGAAAATGAGGAACTAAAGAGCCTCTTGATGAGGGTGAAAGAGGAGAATGAAAAAACTGGCTTAAAACTCAACATTCAAAATACAAAGATCATGGAATCCGGTCCCATCACTTCATGGTAAATAGAAGGGGAAAAGGTAGAAGCAGTGACAGATTTTATTTTCTTGGGCTCCAGAATCACTGGGGATGGTGACTACAGCCATGAAATTAAAAGACGCATGCTCCTTGGAAGGAAAGCTATGACAAACGTAGACAGCATATTAAAAAGCAGAGACATTGCTTTGCCGACAAAGGTCTGAATAGACAAAGCTGTGGTTTTTCCAGTAATCATGTACAGATGTGAGAATGGGACCATAAAGAAGGCTCAGCGCTGAAGAATTGATGTTTTCAAATTGTGGTGCTGGAGAAGACTCTTGAGAGTCCCTTGGACAGCAAGGAGATCAAACCAGTCAAACCTAAAGGAAATCAGTGCTGAATATTCATTGGAAGGACTGATGCTGAAGTTGAAGCTCCAAGACTTTGGCCACCTTATGTGAAGGGCTGACTCATTGGAAAAGACCCTGATGCTGGGAAAGATTGAAGGCAAATGGAGAAGAGGATAAGATGTGGCAGAGGATAAGATGGTTAGATAGCATCACTGTCTCAATGGACATGAATTTGAGCAAACTCTGGGAGATAGTGAAGGACAGGGAAGCCTGGTGTAGTGTAGTCGCAAAGAGTTGGACACAACTTAGCAACTGAACAACGAAGGCTTCCCACACATGGAGACCTTGGAAAATTCGTGGTCCCACAAAGTTTGTTTAGGTACAGTCCTTTTCCTATGATGGCAACCCACTCCAGTATTCTTGCCTGGAAAATCCCATGGACTGAGGAGCCTGGTAGGCTACAGTCCATGGGGTCGCAAAGAGTCAGACACGACTGAGCAACTTCACTTTCACTTTTCACTTTCTTTTTCCTGTGAAGCCTTTCCCTTCCTTCTTTCCCTGTCAGATTGTTGCCAGGCAACCCAGAAAAGATTGTTCTCATTTTTCATTAGACACTCCTTGTCGCTCCAAGTACCTCATGCACTCAGTGTTCATAAATTAGATTTCATTTCAGCTCTATTATACAAGTCTGTGGTTAGATATTACTATACAGGGAATCATAGCATCTCTGTCCTCCGAAAGAAAGTTTTGTGAGATTTGATTAGCTGATGTTGATTCTCTGGGTGGACAGTATTCATTCAGTGTTTATCGTTTGGTTGTTGAATCTCCTCTTGACTGTTGTCTCCAAACAGCTTCTACTTTTCTTTGAAATAGGAAATGCTTTAATCAATTTTTCTGTGTATTTTTTGTTCTATTTCTTTTAGTTAGTTAAAAGTAGTTACTATAAAAATATATGGATAGAATATTTTGATTATAAGATGGTAATGTTGAGATGAAGTTATTAAGTTTGAATTTACCTCTGGAATTGTCTAATAACAAGAAATTCAGCTTGATTGCTTCTGTTTACTGATTACAATTTTCTTCTTTTGCAGACATTATTAGGAAAATAAACTCAATTTAAAAAAGGATTTTTTATGTTGAATGCACTTTTAGAACTTAGCTTTGTTTTGATAAAACCCCTTGGTGCCAACTGTGAGAAGTGAGAGGGAGGTGAGAAGTGCAAAAGGGTGACTCTGTTCACGTATCTGATGTAGTTCCAGGTGAGTATGCTCACCTTCAGCCTACATCAGTCATGTGTAGTTCAACATGTATCTAAGCGTGACTTGGCGGGGAAGCCCCTGAGATCCTATAAATTATTTTGTTCTCAGCCCTCTGGGCTTACTTGTCAGCTGTGGTGCTGAGGCAAGAGAATTGGTTTAACGGAAGTCTTACCCTCTAATTCTCCAAACTGGTTTAGGAGGAGGTTCTGCTACCTTCCCCGCCCTCAGTGTTCCCTAAATGCACAGTGTGGAGGGAAGCACAACCAGCAGGATTGTGTCCTGTCACACTATTTAGAGACTTCTTACTCTTTGCACAGTCCTGCCCATCTTCTTTCCCTCAGAGAAAGGTTAGGAATCCCTCTGCAGCTAAATGCAAAGTGGTAAAGCCACACCATGTAACTCTCTGAAACTGTTTCCGATATTGAAAGTTACTTCTGTGCTTCCTTTGTTTTCTAATCCCTTTAACATTTTTACTTAATAATGATTTAAATCTGAAAATATATGAAGACAACCTGGTGTTAGGAGAAAATGTTCAACAAATATTAAGGAGTGCATCCGGGTCACTTGGGAAGATTCAGTCAAAGTCTGGTGTACAGATCTCAGAGCCTTTGCCCTCTAGTACGGAAAATAAGGCAAGTTCACATACATGGTGAGTAGACCATGGGAGGTGCAAGATGCTTTGGCCGCTTAGAGGAGTATCAGAGCCCAGGCTAAACTTTATACCTTTTCACTTAACTCATTCTCTCCTACTGGTTATAAGAGCAATGTTTGTTTTATTGGAACACATGCGAGCGTGCTAAGTCACTTCAGTCGTGTCTGACTCTTTGCGACCCCATGACCTGTAGCCCACCAGGCTCCTATGTCCATGGGATTCTCCAGGCAAAAATACTCGAGTGGGGTGCCATGCCCTTCTCCAGGGGATCTTCCTGACCTTGGGATCGAACCTGTGTCTCCTGTAGCTCCTGTATTGCAGGCAGATTTTTTACCGCTGAGCCACTGAACACAGACGTATATAATAATGAAAGGAAAATTTGTGACCCAAGCCTAGCTACTGTTAACATCTTGGTGTGTTCTATTTTAATATTTTTTTTTCCTATGGCTATCTGGGATAATATTCTAAATGTAGTATCATGATTTCTAATGCATTATTATGAGCGTTTCTCCTGCCACTTAAAACTGAAAAAAAATAAATTTGCATGTTTTTTGTATATTTATGCCATAATTATATATTTTTAAAGATATATATTTATTTTTAATTGAAGGATAATTGCTTTACAATGTTCTGTTGGTTTCTGTCATACATCAGCCCGCATCAGCCATAGGTATACACATGTCCCCTCCCTCTTGAACCTCCCTCCCACCTTCTACCCCTTCCCACCTGGCTAGGTTGTCGCAGAAGAACAGGCTGGACTCCCTGCGCTGTATGCTACTGCTACTGCTAAGTCACTTCAGTCGTGTCTGACTCTGTGCGACCCCCATAGACGGCAGCCCACGAGGCTCCCCCGTCCCTGGGATTCTCCAGGCAAGAACGCTGGAGTGGGTTGCCATTTCCTTCTCCAATGCGTGAAAGTGAAGTCGTTCAGTCGTGTCCGACTCCCAGCAACCTCATGGACTGTAGCCTATCAGGCTCCTCTGCCCACGGGATTTTCCAGGCAAGAGTACTGGAGCAGTTTCCAATTAGCTATCTGTTTTATACACAGTTACATACATATTTCAACACTACTCTCTCAATTTGTCTGACCCTCTCCTTCCCCTGCTGTGTCCATGAAGCTGCACTCTATGTTTGAGTCTCTATCCTGTCCTACAAATAGGTTCATTATTTTTCTAGTTTCCATATATACTACACATTGATATACGATATTTGTTTTTCTCTTTTTGACTTACTTCATTCTGTATAACAGTATGCTATGATTTTTGTTGTATATTCGCTTTACAACTTTTTTGATATTTTAGAAGAACTATAGTGAATATCTTCAGTTCAGTTCAGTTCAGTTGCTCAGTTGTGTCCGACTCTTTGCGACCCCATGAACTGCAGCACGCCAGGCCTCGCTGTCCATCACCAACTCCCAGAGTCTACCCAAACTCATGTCCATTGAATTGATGATGCCATCCAACCATCTCATCCTCTGTCGTCCCCTTCTCCTCCTGCCCTCTATCTTTCCCAGCATCAGGGTCTTTTCAAATGAGTCAGCTCTTCACATCAGGTGGCCAAAGTATTGGAGTTTCAGCTTCAACATCAGTCCTTCCAATGAACACTCAGGACTGATCTCCTTTAGGATAGACTGGATGGATCTCTTTGCAGTCCAAGACTTTATTGGGAAGGGGTGCCCAGGTAGAAAGCAGTAGGGTAAAGGAACCCAGGAGAACTGCTCTGCCATATGGTTTGCAGTCTCGAGTTTTATGGTGATGGGATTAGTTTCCGGGTGGTCTTTGGCCTATCCTTCTGACTCAGAGTCTTTCCTGGTGGTGCACACATTGGTCAGCCAAGATGGAGGCCAGTGAAAAGGATTCTGGGAGGTGGTCAGACACATGGTATATCCTTTTGACTTTTCCCAAACTCTTCTGGTTAGCGGTGGCTTATTAGTTCTATGTTCTTTACCAGGACCTCCTGTCATAAAATAACTCATACTTCGGTCACTGTGGTGCCTGCCGGCGGGGACGGTTTCAGTCCATGTGCTTCCCCTAACGGTCATTGTTTCAATGGAGTATATTTGTAGTATATTTATAGTAATTGTTTTAACATTAAAAAGATTCTGTCATCTGTATCATTTCTATTGATTAATTAATCCACTCTTTACAAGTTGTACTCTTCTGTTTCATTGCATGCGTCATAACTTGTGATTGAATGTTAAATATTATGAATTTTACTTTGTTGGGTGTAAATGGAATTTTTATATTCCATTAACTATTTAGGAGTTTGTTCTGGGATAGTTGTTTTTTAGAAGTGGTTTGATCCCTTTGAGATCTGCTTTTATGTTTTGTTAGGCAGAATCCAGAACAGTCCTTATTATTCCAAGGCTGAACTGATGCTGCTATTCAAGCAGTAACCTCAGGATTCCACTGATGCTCTTTGTGTTAGGAGATCTTTCCATTGTGGTTTTGAGAATAAAACTATTCCTGGCCTTATGGGAACTATTTTCAGAGAGCTCTCCCTCTCTTCTCTCCATTACTCTTCTCTGTGAGTTCTTTCCGAGATCCCTGTACTAAGCTTTATGTTGTCCGTTGTTTGAAAAGTCACTTTGTATATTTTGCTCAGGTTTTTAAATGTTTAAGACAGAAGGGTAAATCTGTAGTCCATCATGACTACAGCAAAGTATATATAATTGTTTTCATTAACATTCCTTTTCAACTTAGGTAAGAAAATTTTCTGTATTAAAAATTTTTTTTAATTTCATATGATAGAAAAAATTCCACTGATGAAAATCCAAGCATAATTTTATATACATATTTTAAAGATTACTGTGTTCACAGATTCCCAGAAAACATTTATCAACTCATTTTATCTTTATCCTTTGGATTGGCAAGTTGATATCATATCTAACTATATAATTTTCCTTGTGTAAGCCTATTCTTTCTTCATCTTATTTTTTATATTTATTCATGTGTTTGGCTGCACCGGGTCTTAGATCCTGCACACAGGATCTTTGATCTTCATTATGGTGTGTGGGCTCTTTTAATTACAGTGTGTGCATTCTAGTTCCCTGACTATATTGACTAAAAAGGTGCGCAATTTGAGAGTTGTGAATTAAGCTTTATTTGGGGCAAAATCAGGACTGCAGCTCAGGAGGGAGCACCGCAGATAGCTCTGAGAGACTGCTCCAAAGAGGCAGTCAGGGAAGGTCAATATATTAAGAGTTCAGTGAAGTGGGAGTTCAATAGAGTCAAGCTTACTTACTTATCTATTTCTGCTTTATTGACTATGCCAAAGCCTTTGACTGTGTGGATCACAATAAACTGTGGAAAATTCTGAAAGAGATGGGAATACCAGACCACTTGACCTACCTCTTGAGAAACCTATATGCAGGTCAGGAAGCAACAGTTAGAACTGGACATGGAACAACAGACTGGTTCCAAATAGGAAAAGGAGTACGTCAAGGCTGTATATTGTCACCCAGCTTATTTAACTTATATGCAGAGTACATCATGAGAAACGCTGGGCTTGAAGAAGCACAAGCTGGAATCAAGATTGCCGGGAGAAATATCAATAACCTCAGATATGCAGATGACACCACCCTTATGGGAAAGTGAAAAGGAACTCAAAAGCCTCTTGATGAAAGTGAAAGTGGAGAGTGAAAAAGTTGGCTTAAAGCTCAACATTCAGAAAACTAAGATCACGGCACCTGGTCCCACCACTTCATGGGAAATAGATGGGGAAACAGTGGAAACAGTGTCAGACTTTATTTTTCTGGGCTCCAAAATCACTGCAGATGGTGACTGCAGCCATGAAATTAAAAGACGCTTACTCCTTGGAAGAAAAGTTATGACCAACCTACATAGCATATTCAAAGGCAGAGATATTACTTTGCCAACAAAGGTCCGTCTAGTCAAGGCTATGGATGTGAGAGTTGGACTGTGAAGAAAGCAGAGTGCCAAAGAATTGATGCTTTTGAACTGTGGTGTTGGAGAAGACTTTTGAGAGTCCCTTGGACTGCAAGGAGATCCAACCAGTCCATTGTGAAGGAGATCAGCCCTGGGATTTCTTTGGAAGGAATGATGCTAAAGCTGAAACTCCAGTACTTTGGCCATGTACTCATGCGAAGAGTTGACTCATTGGAAAAGACTCTGATGCTGGGAGGGATTGGGGGCAAGAGGAGAAGGAGATGACAGAGGATGAGATGACTGGATGGCATCACCGACTCGATGGACGTGAGTTTGAGTGAACTCCGGAAGTTGGTGATGGACAGGGAGGCCTGGCGTGCTGCGATTCATGGGGTCACAAAGAGTCGGACACGACTGAGCTACTGAACTGAACTGAACTGAAGCTTACTTTATAAAAGGTGTTCTGCTAGTCAGGAGGAGCTGATATCACCAGGAAGGGATTTAGTGTTTTTCTAGATATGAAGAGATTTAAAGATTGTTATCATGAAATCAGTTCCTGAAAATCTATCTACCTAAAACACCTGTTCCACCAGATTCCCTGGAGCACAGAGTGCCTCTCCACCCTGAACTCCCTCTAGGGGAAGTGTTAAAGGTCAACAGCTGCAGCAGCACAGGTTCAATCTCCACAGAGACAGATGGCAAATGCTTTGTTAGATGGTAAAACTAAGGCACAAAGAGAGAGGTCAGACTCAAAGTCTGTAGGAAGAGTCCAGTTCCTGAGTTCTTTCCAGCTGTTCTGTCCAACTGTGTGCCCTGAAAGCCACACTTCCCAGCCACCCCACTGACTTTAGCAGACCCAAGTTCTGACCCAGAACCTTCTCATCTCTATTCCTTGGTCAATGGCTACTTTTCCCAGCTGCACAACAGTGGGGGCCTAGGGAAAAGCAAGCTCTCGTTTGAGAAGGGGATCAGTTGGTGCTCACAGGCACACAAGCTCCATGATGAGGAACAGGTCTGGGTAGAAATCCAGCTATTCTAGTGACAGTGTTTACTTTTGTTAGTGTTATACCTACTCATTAGCTGATGTTCCTTTTCAATAATGAAGGAAGCCTAACCGATCCCTAACCTTCCTAGTCCTGACCATCTGGAATTCTTGTCAGTTAATACATGCCTCCAGCATGTACAACATACTCCACTGTACACATGCTTTCCCACCCACAGCCTTGTCTAACGGTCACAGGCTGCTCCCCAGCCCTTCAGGAGGGGTTTAATTGAGGCTCAGGGTGGGGAAGCAGTTGGCCACGTTTGTTCAGTCAGTGGCAAAGCTTGGATCTGATTCCCAGTCACCTTTCCCACTCCTGTCCCTTCCTCTACCCCTCTCATCTCAACAAATGCAAGCCTCCACTGCAAGCACGTTTTTCCCCAGTAGGGTGAAAAAGGTCAGAAGTAGGAACTTGGATTTTGGACTCTGACAGGCCTGGGTTGAAATCCTGAGGGGTATTTTGTAGGGCCACTTGGAAGCAAGAGCACCGAAGTGACCATCTTTGCCTCACTGATCTTGCTTCTAGTTATCTTGTGCTACTGAAGGTTTGGCTCTCCATCCTGGGCCCTGCTTCCAGGCAAGGAGTGCATTTGCCTCATATTTTATTCACATTGTATTATTTGAAGGTTTTGTAAGACTTTATTTGGAAAAGAACAATTTAAAAAGTCTGTTAGTGTTGAAGGCATAAATGAAAAACTAGCCTCATAAAGATAAAAGAACTTCAGACTGGGAAAAATACCACAGCTTCAAGCAAAAATCAAGAACTGGGAAAATATATTTTGAAATTGTGATAGAGCTTTTCCTTTACAAAAAGCTGGTATAATTTTTTTTTTTTTTTAAGCATTCACACAGTATAGAAAGGTAGTTGAAAAAAAGAGATGAGGTGTGCTCAGCTTTACTTTTAAAGAAAAATAAATCAGAACAGTTAGGTGCTCCTTTTCACCTCACACTTGGAAACTATAAAAGGTTGGTAATGCCCATTATTGTTGAGATTTAGGAAACAAGTATTTGCACACATAATTGAATGGAGAGTAAACTGGTACAATGCTTCAGGAGGACAATTTGACAAGAACTGGCAAATTAGATAGATGCCCATGCTTTTTCATGTTGTAACTCCATGTAGGCATCTGCCCTACAGATGCACTTTCAGGAGTATATACTAAGATGTCCAAAGTTATTCATTCCAGCTATTTTTCAGGAGCTTAAAGGCGTCAGTAATGTGATGTTCCTCATTCAGATCAGATCAGATCAGATCAGTCACTCAGTCGTGTCCGTCTCTTTGCGACCCCATGAATTGCAGCACGCCAGGCCTCCCTGTCCATCACCAACTCCCGGAGTTCACTGAGACTCACGTCCATCAAGTCAGTGATGCCATCCAGCCATCTCATCCTCTGTCATCCCTTTCTCCTCTTGCCCCCAATCCCTCCCAGCTTCAGAGTCTTTTCCAATGAATCAACTCTTTGCATGAGGTGGCCAAAGTACTGGAGTTTCAGCTTTAGCATCATTCCTTCCAAAGAAATCCCAGGGCTGATCTCCTTCAGAATGGACTGGTTGGATCTCCTTGCAGTCCAAGGGACTCTCAAGAGTCTTCTCCAACACCACAGTTCAAAAGCATCAGTTCTTTGGCACTCAGCCTTCTTCACAGTCCAACTCTCACATCCATACATGACCACAGGAAAAACCATAGCCCTGACTAGACGGACCTTTCTTGGCAAAGTAATGTCTCTGCTTTTCAATATGCTATCTAGGTTGGTCATAACTTTCCTTCCAAGGAGTAAGCGTCTTTTAATTTCATGGCTGCAGTCACCATCTGCAGTGATTTTGGAGCCCAGAAAAATAAAGTCTGACACTGTTTCCACTGTTTCCCCATCTATTTCCCATGAAGTGATGGGACTGGATGCCATGATGTTCATTTTCTGAATGTTGAGCTTTAAGCCAACTTTTTCACTCTCCTCTTTCACTTTCATCAAGAGGCTTTTGAGTTCCTCTTCACTTTCTGCCATAAGGGTGGTGTCATCTGCATATCTGAGGTTATTGATATTTCTCCCAGTACTAGTTAAATGATGGCACATCCATACCATTAATGAAAAAGTGTGCAGTTTAAATGAATGAGGTTAGTAAGTACATGCTGCAATGGGTAACTCTCCAGAAGGTGAAAAAAGGAAGCTGCATCGTGCTGTGTATATTATTCCATTTGTGTAGAAGGTGTTGGTGTGATGTGTCTTTGGGGAGAAGGGTTGAGAGAATGGAGAACTTCACTCTTTGTTTTATACTTTTCTATACTGTTTGAATTCTTTTGTGTGCATAGTTTATGTTTTTAAACATCAGTTAGAACTGGACTAGCCTTCAAAGGTGTGTTTCTTCTCCCCTAAATTGTCCTAAAGGAATTTAGAATTATTTAGATATGTGAGTATATGTGCACATTTTGCATGTACAATGAAAATTTCTGGAAGAGTATGAAAACTATTAACAGTGGTCATCTTTGGGGAGTGTGACTGGGAAATTGAGGAATGTTTTGGTGACCAACTGTCCTGGTTTGCCAGTGACTGACGTGTTGTTTTACGATGTGGGACTTTTCACTTTGAACCTGGACAGCCCCAGGATAACAGGATCACCCTGCTTTTGATTTTTATTCTATGTCCTTTGATTTGCTTGTTATGAATATGTATTATTTAACTACTGATTTCTCATCAGAGAAAATTAAAAACTATGTAGCCGTGTTGTCTCTGTATTGAAAACACACATATTATCTTTCTGAGTGTGTCTGTGCATGTATGCATAATTGTAGTTGAGCCTTGAACAGCCTGGAGTTTAGGGGAACTGATCATTCATGCCGTAGAAAATCTGTACATAACTTTACAGCCAACCCGCCCTGTAAAGAGTTCTGCATCCACAAATTCAACCAACCTTGGATCAGGTAGTACTGTAGTATGCATTTAGTGAACAAAAAAAAAAATCCATGTATAAGTGAGCCTGCACAGTTCCAACCTGTGGTGTTCGAGGTAGCACTGTGTGAAGGAGATCAATTAGAAATATGATGGATCATTTTATGTTATTTGGAAATGAGAATAGTGAGTCACAGTTGCCACAGGATGTTCCATTCCTTTGATGTTCCATGGAAAATGTAGTCAAATCCATATTCCTACGGTAAAGTATATTTACTGCTTAAAGGGAAAATCTGAGTGTTAATTTGTGGACCTTGTGTTTATTGACAGGCTGTTTTGGGCTGTAGGGCTTTGTGGCTCAGACAGTAGAGTCTGCCTGCAATGCAGGAAACCCGGGTTTGATCCCTGAGTTCGGAAGATGCCCTGAAGAAGGAAATGGCAGCCCACAACAGTGCTCTTATCTGGAAAATTCCATGGATGTAGGAGCCTGGAAGGCTACAGTCCATGGGGTCGCAAAGGATTGGACCCGACTGAGCGACTTCACTTTTTTTGGGGGGTGAATGTAATTTCTGGAGAATTTTGACTCCCTGGTCTTGGTAGTTTCTCCAGTAGAGGGCAGCCGTCTACCACAGTATCTCTTGCACTCACCCCATAGGGAATCTTCATACTTGGCACTCAATGGCACTCAGTAACTCACCTGGAAGTTAAACAGGTTGCATCAGAATGTCCCAACATTTGCATTAGTGATTCTATCACTAGTTTTAGGTATGATGTTGATTTGGTATAGAAGGTGAAAGTCACTCAGTGGTGTCCGACTCTTTGCAAACCCATGGACTCTACAGTCCATGGAATTCTCCAGGCCAGAATACTGGAGTGGGTAGCCTTTCCCTTCTCCAGGGGATCTTCCCAACCCAGGGATCGCACCCAGGTCTCCCGCATCGCAGGCGGATTCTTTACCAGCTGAGCCACAAGGGAAGCCCAAGACTACTGGAGTGTGGCCTATCTCTTCTCTAGCAGATCTTACCAACTGAGGAATAGAACAGGGGTCTCCTGCATTGCAGGCGGAATCTTTACCAGCTGAGCTATCAGGGAAGTCCCTTCGTATAGAAAGCTACTTTTAAGTACTAAAATACTAGTAATGAATAAAATACCGTTATTTGAATGTATTGAAAAATCTGAAGACTGAATCATCTTGAGATCAAGCTCCAAGACCCAGTTATTTATTTTATGCAAAAAGACAAGCCCTGTACAAATAGGCCCCCCACTCCATGAAAGTGTAATCAGCTACTACCTTGAGTTACTCAGAGTTTTGTATCAGTTTAGAGACTTTCTGACCAAGTATAAGAGAAACACGACAGCATTAAAATGAACAGCTTCAGACTCTCCATTTATGTGTGATGAAACTATAAACAAGAAATGAAGACAAAGCAAATGCTTTTAAACCAAACTTACCATCAGTTTTTTATAGTCCTTACCCTCAAGTAACTAAGCAAGCATGTAAGTAAAGATCTCAAAATTATAAAAAGAGGCAGGATTATTTAAGGGAGACTTTTTTTCCCCAAAAATAAGATAACTCTTTTTTACTTTTCATGATTAATTCAAATACTTTTCTGTGTTAATAATATTAAAATGATAGAATATGTTTAACATTTTTACATTTGACCTTTGTAATATATCTTTAATTTTTTGTATTTGAAATCCATTAAAGATTTAGTTTGTTCTTTAAAAATTGTGTACATGGTCTGCAATCTTTAAAATGCTAGTTATCATATGTATTTCTGTATTATGCAGAATGGATGACAAAATAGTGTCTGTCTTTGTGATATTATTGCAGTCACTTTCTTTGACTTTGATGAGCAGTCGCTTCACCTTGTTGGGTCTGTTACAGCACAGACGCGACAGGCATGATCACCTCACCTGGATTGTCCTAACACTGGGACACTATTAAAGTACCCAGGATTGCTTGTGTCTGGTCGTGTCTGAAGGATGAGGGTGCACCATATGGGCTCAGTGAGTATTACAACTTAACAGAACCTGGCTCCATTTCAGCTGCTTGCCTATCTTTGTGGAAACTTGGGACGTCCCTCTGGCTCTCTTAGAGAAGTGAGAAGCCAGTGGAGCCTCTCGGGTACTTGGAGATTACATCTCCCTGGGAATCTACACTTTTGGGGAGACTATGCTAATAGGCTCTTTGAGGATTAAAAAAAAGTATGGGTCTTAACACATGTCCTACATCATGTATTTCAAGTGCTTTTCCACCACGTAGTATGGTCGAAAGATGGGCTGGTAGTTCTTTATCTGCTTTAAACAATCTTGCATTTTCAATTTTGGGACACATTCATGCTTTAATGTCCAGTACAATAGCCAACAGCCAAATGTGTCTGTTAGCATTAAAATATGGGAAGTGTAATTGAGAAAGTAAAATTTTAATTTAAGTAATGTGGCTAGTGGGGCTTCCCAGATAGCTCAAGGGTAAAAAACTGCTTGGCAAGCAGGAGCCTCGGGTTCAGTCCCTGGGTTGGGAAGATCCCCTGAAAAAGGAAATGGTAGCCCACTCTAGTATATTTGCCTGTAAAGTACCATGGACAAGAGGAGTCTGGTGGGCTACAGTCTGTGGGGTCACACTGAGTCAGACATAGCGACAAAACATGTGGCTAGTCCATGGGGTCGCGAAGAGTTGGATGACTGAGTGACTTCCCTTTCACTTTTCACTTTCACGCATTGGAGAAGGAAATGGCAACCCACTCCAGTGTTCTTGCCCAGAGAATCCCAGGGATGGGGGAGCCTGGTGGGCTGCCATCTATGGGGTTACACAGAATCAGACACGACTGAAGCGACTTAGCAGTAGCAGCAGCAGCAGCAGCAGCAGTGGGTGCCTTAGTGGATGGCACAGATAGAGATCATTTGCATCATCCCAGGAAGTTCAGTTTTATAGGCTGTTCTGAGGATTTTCAAGCTTAATTGATCCCAGCCCTTCGGAACTCAATTTTCATTTTAACTTAAAATCTGATTTAATATTATTTTACTAGATGGCTGAATGGAGGCAAAACCGCCAAAGATGGTTAATTTTATAAATCTGGGAAAATGGATCTTGTGTGATTGCATAAGACATCCTTGTCTCTTGGCCTCCCCACCTGTGATCCCCAATGGCACAGGCCCGCCCGTGCTGAGTGGCAATCGTACCTGGGGCAGGATCTCCTGGGCCGGTGTTGCCGTCCTCCTTTTGGGCCACAGCTTGGTTCACCAGTCCCAGAGCCTGGGCCTGTTCCCCACTCAGTCGTCGGCCTGTGAAGATGAGCTCCTTCGCCAGGGCCACCCCCAGGCATCGAGGCAGCCTCTGAGTCCCCCCTGCCAGGATGGAGTAGGGATGGGGAATCCTCATGGAATGTGGGGGCCCAGAGGAGGCCCTGGCTGGGAGTCAGCCAAGGCCTCTCAGAGGACGAGATTGGGTTAGGCTGGCAGGGGAGACCCCAGAACATAGGGCAAAAGAGGAAAGTAGGGAATTATGCTGGATAGAGTGGAGTTGAACAAGTAGAGAAGAATGGATGGTGTGTGTTGAGATTACCTGCTCCTGGGAGGAGCCCTCGGGTGGTCTCGATCAGTCCCATGACAGCCGAGGAAGCTGCTTAGACAAAACAGAGTGAAGCCCCCACCCTGTCTTCCAGCTCCAATCCCTGAGGAGAGGAGATGCTGTCTGCTGGCTCTGCTCACCCCTCCAGCCGATCACTTCCCTCATCGTGTGGCCACAGCCAGACTTCTCCAGTAGCTGCCTTTGGAAGAGCCCTAGCCTGGAAGTCAGGAGTCCCAGCGCTCACCCTACCTCCACAACTCACTGAGCAACTCTCTTAGCCTTTCTGAGCCTCATGGACGGGGAAAAAAATTGATAACCTGTCTTTTACCTGCTTTATAGAGCTGTTTAGGATCAAGTGAGGTCATGGTGCTTGGAACAAGGAGGGGTTCCTGGATGGTGCCCGGTACCTATTTGTAAGTTAATGAATTCTCTGTCTCATGCATCCTTAGCTCAGGTCTGGCCTAGAGTGTCAGTGACTCCTGCTTCCACCAGTTTTCCTCCCAGCTTTTTGTCAGCCTGAAATTTTCCTGTATGCTGATCCACATCCTCCTTTCGCAGTTGTACTTCCTGTGACAGGCCCTCGTTGAGTGTCCCACCCCACAGGCTTCTCCTGAATTCCCTCAACACGGTCCCTGTGAACCATGCAGTGTGGGAGGGAGGGGTTTACATTCACCTCCTACCCACCAACCCCTTCAAGTTAGCTTTCCTGAACATAGGCAGGTGAGGACCAGGGTTGGTGCTATGACCTGACCTGGTATTTGATGTCTTCCCTTTGTTCTGCATCATATGGATATAAAGTCCCTCTATGCCCGGGACTACATGTTAAAAAAAAGATGAACAGTTCTTGCTTGGTGGCAGGAGAAAGTATGGCACCATTATGGCACTCAGATCTTCTCTGATCTCCTCTAAAAAGGGCACACCTAACCACCAAGTCAGCAAGGTTAAAAGCAACCAATTATCTTCATCCTCCCTGCCCTCCACATTTTGAAGTTCAATTTCTTTGAACTATTAATGCAAACCTCTGTGGATTCTGATAGAGCTACTGCAGGGCACTGTTCCTGCCCAGCCATGCTTGTGATTAACTGGGCATAGACTGCCCTCATGGCTCACCTTTGTTCACAATGTGATCGATAAAGCTGGCTTGGACAGAACTGGAAGACTGAATAGATACCTTTGTCCCCAACCTTTGCTCTCTATGTTCTTTCTAGTTGTGTCAGCAGTTGCCCTGGGGCTGGTATGAGCAGTCCTGAGCTGAGGGCAGCTGACTCTGAGAAGGGACTAGTCCTGTAGCAGTCAGGGGCTGGGCGGTGGGTGGGGAACCACTGCTGCCTGAATTCCTTGGCTCCCACTTTGCCTTTAGTTCTGGGGTTTGTTGGAAAGCTGAGAGCAGTGGCTGACTGAAGAATCCCCAGAATTAGCTTGTTTCATTCACTCTTCCCTCCCACCCTTCCACACGTCTCCCTGTACCCAGTACCTGCCACTCGGAGATTACAGGCCAGGGCAAGTTCCAGGCCTCCACCCAAGGCAAATCCATCCATAGCTGCAATGGTGGGTGCAGGGAACGCTGCTGTGGAGACAAAGGAGGGCTCAGCCTGCGAGGCCCTGGTAGGACCAGGACAGTGTCTCAGGGTAGGAGACGGTCTAGCTGGTTGTGATAGAAGGCTTCATTGGTCCCAAGTTTGGGGAGCTTACCTGGTACCTCAGCCAGGTTATCTTAGCAGTCAGTTTTCCCACTGGGGAAAGTTGTGGGATCTGCTGGGGAATAGGATTGAGGAGATGGATGGGCAGGGTGATGCCTAGTCATGCCCACCTTCCTGTGGGCCTCCGCAGGACCCGCCTTTTTACTCTTCCTTCTCATTCTGTGTGTTGGGAACAGAATTGAATCCGACATGGGGAAGGCCAACGGGCAAACAGGGTGATCAAAAAGACCCAGGGTGATCAGTGATCTGAGAAAGGAAGCTTGGATGATGGGCCAGGGATGGCTTCCTGGAGGAGGCGGCACTGGTTGTCTTAAAAAATCCATAAACAGTTCATATGGCCTAGGAGGGATATTCCAGAAAAAGAACAAGCATTTGTCAAAGCTCGCAAGCATGCTTGCTGAAAGTTGACTCTGGAATGGCCAGGCTTGTACGCTGAGGGCACAGGGGCTGGGCGTCAGAACTAGCAGGGCACTAATGCTGGGGAGCCAGTGCCCTTTGGACCCTCGTGGCACCCTCCTCCTTGTAGAATTCCTTGTCCCTGCCCCTCTCCCTGGGAGAATCATCTCTCCACAGAGCTCACAACAGAAATCATTCTGTCTTTAGAGTATGGTAGATTGGGTGAGGCTCTGAATCCCAGGCTGTCAAAGGATCCAGCAATGGAAACCTGAAGAGAAGCAGCCAGAGAGGAAAGAGAAACACCAGGAAAACTCGTCAGGGAAGCCAGGGAGGGAGGAGGGTAGTCAAAAAAAGAGAGACACAACAACAACAAAAAGATGAATTGCATTTCATCAAAATTAAAAACTAATGCATCAAAAGACACTATCAAGAGAGCAAAGACAACCCATGAATGGAAGGAAATACTGGCAAATCATACATCTGGTAAGGAACTGATATCTAGGCTATATAAAGATTTCCTACAACCAAATACAAAGGGCTTCCCTGGTAGTCCAGTGGTTTAAGACTCCACACTTCAACTGCAAGGGACACAGTTTGATCCCTGGTTGGGGAACTAAGATCATGCAAGCTGTGCAGAATGGTCAAAAAAAAAAAAAAAAAAAAAAAAAAACAAAACCTCACAAAGGACTTGAATAGACATTTCTCCAAGGAAAATAAGCCAGTGGGATTTCCCTGCTAGTCCAGTTGCTAAGATTCTGGCTTTCTATTGCAGGTGGCCCAAGTTCCATCCCTAATTGGGGAACTAGAGCACTCATGCCAGAACTAAGAGGTGGCATGTGACAATGTAGTTTGAAGATTCTGTGTCCCTCAACTAAGACCCAGTGCAGCCAAATAAATATTTAAAAAAGAAGATAAAGCAGTAAGCACTGAAAATGTGTTCAGCATCATTGGGGAAATGCAAATAAAAACCACAATAAGATACTGCTTTTTACCCATTCAGACGGTTATTATAAACAACGAACAAAAAAGTGTTGACATTGGTGTGGAGAACTCTGATGTACTGCTGGTAGGAATGTAGAATGATATAGCTGCTGTGAAAAATATTTTGATGCTTCCTCCTGAAGTTCAACATAGGATTACTATATGGTCCAGCCACTTTACTCCTAAGTATGTACCCCAAAGAATTGAAAGCAAGGACTCAAGCAGATACCTGCACACCAATGTTCATAGCAGTATTAATCACAATAGCCAAAATGTGGGAACCACCCAAGTCCATCAACAGATGGATTTAAAAATTGTGGAATATATATGTGAAAAGGAATATTATTCATTTTTAAAAAGGATAGAAATTCTGCAATATGCTACAACATGGATGAACATGAAGTACATGATGCTAAGGGAAATAAGCTAGCCATGAAAGGACAAATGTATGATTCTACTTGTATGAAATAGAGTAGACAAATTCGTAAAGATAGAGAGTAGAATGGAGGTTACTGGGTGTTAGGGAAATGGGGAGGAATTGCTTAATGAGTATACAGTTTATTGAGATGATGAAATAGTTTTTGAAATGGATAGCGGTGATTATTGAATAACGTTGTGAATGTACTTGCTGCTGCTGCCGCCAAGTCGCTTCAGTCGTGTCCGACTCTGTGCGACCCCATAGATGGCAGCCCACCAGGCTCCCCCATCCCTGGGATTCTCCAGGCAAGAACACTGGAGTGGGTTGCCATTTCCTTCTTCAATGCGTGCAAGTGAAAAGTGAAAGTGAAGTCGCTCAGTCTTGTCCGACCCTCAGCGACTCCCTGGACTGTAGCCCACCAGGTCCCTCTGTCCATGGGATTTTCCAGGCAAGAGTACTGGAGTGGGGTTGCCATTGCAGTCTCTGGTGAATGTACTTAATACCAGTGAATTTTACACTTACAAGTGATTAAAATATAAATTTTGTGTAATGTATATATTTGTGACAACTCAAAAAATACATTAAATAGTAATAAAATTTTATTAATTATTTTTTCCTGTTTTATTGAGAAATAATTGGCATACATCAGGTATAATTATTTTTTAAAAGAAGGGCTTGGTGGGTGATGCTGAAGGTCACGTAAGATGAGGAGTGAGTGCAGGGACAGTGGCATGGGGGGGGCAGGGTCCTTGGTGAGAGTAGTGACAGTGGAGGGTCACTGAAGGCCAGACAGCCGGAGCCTGAGTCATGAATAGGGGGTGAACGTACTCTCTGCAAGTCCTAGATTATGGGAAAGTCAGTTGGGAGAGCCTTTGGGAGTCTGATTAGTCCTAGCCCCTCAGTGACAGATCAGGAAACTGAGACCCAGAGAGAGACAGGGACTAGCCCAGGATTCCAGAGCAAATCAGAGGCAGATTCAGACCTCCTGCATGCCCCCTTCTTTTCCTGTCCTTTGCTGGGGGTGGTGAGGAGTGGGGCTAACAGTCATGAAGTGACCATGATGGAAGACGTCAGACCATGGGGGAGCCAAAGGAAGAGGCCGGAGTAGGAGGAGGGCCTCGACCAGGTCAGCGGGGTCAGGCAGATTGGTCCGCATACTTCCCTTGCCACCTCCCGCCCCAGGCTGCTCACCGGGATCCTGACAGTTGAGGCCTGGGGACTGAGCCACATGCCCTTGAAACTGCCTAAGAATCACTCGCTTCCCACCCTCGTCCTCCGCAGCCTCTTCCTGTCTCCCGGGTGCCCCCTCCAGAGCCACCCTGGAGTCAGTTCTTAGCTCAACTCTCATTCGCTTGCTTCTTCTTGTGGGCCTGGGATGCGGCATTTCTCGTCTCAGAAAGGAAGTGCGTGGTGCTTGCCCTGTTGTGAGGACCAAATGGTGCAGAGACATGGAAGAGTTTCATTGACAGGGACTGAAATCTTGTAGATGGGCAAAGGGGCAGTAAGTCAGTCCTATCTTGGCCACAGACCTGGTGAGTGTCGTTGGACTCCGTTTTCTCATTTCCTCAATGAAGGGTCAGAACAGAAAGAACAAGGATTTGGGGGTCAGAAAGGTCAAGTTCTAACCAAATTCTCACTAGCTGTGTTGCTCTAAGCAAGGAATTTCACCTCTGAGTGCATATCTTTAAATGGGAATGATCCTGTGCTGTGTACTAAGTCGCTTCTGTCATGTCTGACTCTTTGCGACCCTATAGGCTGTAGCCCGCCAGGTTCCTCTGTCAATAGGGATTCTGCAGGCAAGAATATTGGAGTGGGTTGCAATTTTCTCCTCCAGGGGATGTACCCAACACGGGATTGAACCCGTGTCTCCTGTGTCACCAAGCGGGTTCATTAGCAATAGCGCCACTTGGGGAGCCCAGAGTCCTGTGCTAGAAATGACCTAAGTATCCCCTACATGCAGGCTGGTGGGAGCCCTGCTGAGCCCCGGGTTGGGGGCAAGGAAGGAAACCCACCTGCGCAGAACACACCCTTCACTGCACTCCTGAAGATCAGGACACGCACTTGACGGTCCTCCCGAAGCTGGGCCAGAGCTTCCAGCAGCTGCAGAGGAGACCAGATCAGATACCTCCCAGCTCGCCCCAACCCACCCTGGTGCCCGCCCTTACTCACCTGACTGACGAAGACGTTTCCCAGGGCATTGCGGGCACTTGGTCTGTTCATCAGAATCTCAGCAATTCCTGCAAGGGACAGGGCAGCGCTGGGTGAGCCAGCTGCCCTGCTCACTCCTGTCTGGGGCCTGGGATCTGGGCAGCCTCTACCCTTGATGAGCAGTGTGACCTGGGGCAAGTCATACACACTCAGGCCTCAGTTTTTCCAACCATAAAATCGGGAGAATAACCCTTGCCCTTTCTGCCTCACAGAAGTGGAAGAGCTTGAGAACCTCGGAGCACCATGGGGAGAGGGACGAGAATGACTGCCCCAGTGGTTCCTGCCTGCTTCTGCCATTGCGAGACACACACACACCCCTACACACCCCTTCTTCAATTTCACGTATCTCTCTCCATGTGATTCTTTTCTCTACAGCCAGACTTCTTCCTCTCGAGCTGAATGAGTTATGATAACATCACCACCCAGAAATCTCGCGTGCCCTGACTCATTCACTGCTCCCACCTCCCCCCTTAAAAGTAACAACTCTCCTGACTTTCTTTTTCCTCCTGACTTTTTATGGTGATCACTTTCCTGCATTTCTTAACAATTTTATCACAAAAATATTCTTCTCTAGACATTATAGTTCAGACTTGCTAATTTAAAAAAAATAAAACTCTTAAAAGCTTGTTAAAATCCTTAGGTTCTGCCTCTAGCCCTGTCTTTTGCTCAAAGATATTTATTAAAGAACCTGGGGTGGGACTTCCCTGGTGGTCCAGTGGCTAAGACTCCCTTAATGCAGGAAGCCTGTGTTCAATCCCTGGTCAGGGAACTAGATCCCACATGCTGCAACTAAGATCCCAAATACTGCAACCAAGACTGGCACAGCCAAAGAGAAAAAAAGAACATGTGGCATTTGACCTGTAAGATTTCCTGCAGCATGGAATTTACTGATTGCACACTCATGGGACAAGCGAGCAGATGCCTTTGTCATAGGAATTTAACAGCTAATCCAGAGGCTTGAGCATGTTCACATTCTGTCCTCTTTGGCAAGAGAATATCCTTTGCCCTACTCATGTGATATTCTTTCACGAGCACCAGTGAAACTTCTTGAAAGGCTTTTCTGTATTCAGTTAATAATTTTCTTGCCTTCCATTCTCTTAAGTCTTCTCCAGTCTAGCTCCCACCCCATCTCTTGGCAGAAACTGTTCTCACCTAAGTGAGACCAGTGTAATCACATCACTAACTGAGGGACATATTTCCATCCTTGTCCCAGGCTCAGCAACAATTAACTCTCCTGACCAAACACCTGCTCCTCCTTGAACATTTTCTGCTGTGGCCTTTTTTGTTTTTTCAGTAGACATTTTTTTTTCAGAACAGTTTTAGGTTCACAGCAAAATGGAGTAGAAAGTGCTTCCCTGATGGCTCAGAAGGTACAGAATATGCCTGAAATGCAGAAGACCCGGGTTCAATCCGTGGGTTTGGAAGATCCCCTGAAGAAGGAAATGGCAACCCACTCCAGTATTCTTGCCTGGAGAATTCCATGGACAGAGGAGCCTGGCAGGCTACAGTCTGTGGGACTGAGAGGAGTCAGACACGACTGAGAAAGTATGGAGATTCCCATAAATCCTCTAGCCACTGCATAGGCATGGCTTCCCACCAGAGTGGGACATTTGTTACCAAAGATTAACCTCCATACATATGTCATTATTACCCAACTTCCACAGTTTACATCAGGGTTCACTCTCGGTGTTGCATATGCTATGGGTTTTGACAGATGTATAACAACATGTACTTGCCTGTGGCTCCACATTTTCCTGGCTTTCCTACGTCTCAGATGATGCCCTGCACTTCTTTTCTAGGTTTTCTTCTACCCAATTTAAAAATTCTTAATTCATTTATTCAACATATATCTATAATAGGTAAAAATTTTCATTTTCAGAGTGAGGTATAGTGGGAAAGTGGAGAAGGCAATGGCACCCCACTCCAGTACTCTTGCCTGGAAAATCCCATGAATGGATGAGCCTGGTAGGCTGCAGTCCATAGGGTCGCTGAGAGTTGGACACAACTAAGTGACTTCCCTTTCACTTTTCACTTTCATGCATTGGAGAAGGAAATGGCAACCCACTCCAGTGTTCTTGCCTGGAGAATCCCAGGGATGGGGGAGCCTGATGGGCTGCCGTCTATGGGGTTGCACAGAGTCGGACACGACTGAAGCAACTTAGCAGCAGCAGCAGCATAGTGTGAAAGATACTATAGGTAAGAGACTATTCCATTGGAAAAATTGCATCTTATTGAATGTGTTAATTTCTGTTGTACAGCAAAGTGATTGAGTTATATACATATATATTCCTTTTCCTATTCTTTTCCATTATGCTTTATCACAAGATATTGAATATAGTTTCCTGTGTTATACAGTAGGACCTTGTTTATCCATTCTAGATATAATAGTTTGCATCTGCTAACCCCAAACTCTTAATGCATTCTTCCCCAACCTTTCCTTCCCCTTGGCTACCACAAGTCTCTTCTCTATGAGACTACTCAAGTAGTTGAAGTTCCTGAAAGGTCAATCCAAGATCTCTTTATTCAGTCGTTGGTACAGTTTTGTATTTAACACACACTGGCCTCTGTACTAAGCACTGATGTCAGAGACTAGAGCAGACTCAGTCCCTATCCTCTTAGATCCTACAGTCTAACAGAGGAGATCGACATTCAGCAAGTAATTACTATTAGCGACGACAACAACATAGGGGAAAAAAGACAGGAGGATGGGGGTTTAGAGTGAGCAGAGGGGAGCCCTAGTGTAGAAGATCAGCAGTGACTTCCTGGGGGAAGAAGTGACCTTTCAGCTGAGAGCTGAGGAATAAATAGGAGTTAGCCAGACAAAAGTGTGTGTGTGTGTGTGTGTGTGTGTTGGTGGGGAAAAGCCTATTTCAGAGAGGGAGTGGCACAGATGAGGGCCCTGAGTGCAGCAGAGCAGGTACTATAGGGTTTATATTGCTGGGCCTTTAATGTTTTTTGGCTGCACCTGAGAATTAAGCCAACATAAAACAGATTAACAGGAGAAAAGCATACGAATTTGTTCAAGTTTTATGTAACACATGAGCCCTCAAAAGGAAATGAAGACCCCAAGAATGGTAGGTCCACATGCTCTGACAAACCTAGGCAGCGTATTGGAAAGAAGAGACATTACTCTGCTGGAAAAAGTCTGTATAGTCAAGGCTATGGTCTTCCCAGTGGTCACGTACGGTTGTGAGAGCTGGACCGTAAAGAAGGCAGAGTGCCAAAGACTGTGCCAAACACCTTCGAACTGTGGTGCTGGAGAAGACTCCTGACAGTCCCTTGGACAGCAAGGAGATCAAACCAGTCAATCTTAAGGGAAATCAACCCTGAATACTCATTGGAAGGACTGATGCTGAAGCGGAAGCTCTGTATTACGGTCACCTGATGTGAACGACCGACTCATTGGCAAAGTCCCTGATGCTGGGAAAAATTGAGGGCAGAAGAAGAACATGTCAGAGGATGAGGTGGCTGGACGCATCACCCATGCAATGCATATGAATTCTGGGAGATGGTGAGGGACAGGGAGGCCTCGTGTGTTACCGTCCATGGGGTCGCAAAGAGTCAGACACAACTGGGCAGACAAACAACACACAACATGCTTTTACAGTGGGTTGTATGAAGAGCAGCAACTGTGGCAAAGTTAACTGTGTGGGAGTCTACAAGAGGAGAAGGCCTGTTTCTGCACAGGTGTCTGTTCACACATGTCTATTTCAACATGCTTGTCTGTTTGTATAGAATTCTCTTGGCTTCAACTCCCTGTTGAAGCCCATAATGAGAGACCATAGTCCCTGCCAACTTCAGGACTGCAGCCTGCTAAAACCCTGAGAAGGGAGTTTGTGGGTACTTTGAAGCAGAGAACCCAGCAAAATTGTGCCTAGACTTCTGACCTATGAAAACTATGAGATAATAAATGTACGCTATTTTAAGCAACAGAGTCTGTGGTAAATTGTTATGTGACAGTAGAAAACAAATATAATCATGACATCCTGGGGTTGACAGGAACTTTCCTCTCTCCTCTTCACTTTCCTGTTCTGTCTTTCCTTTTTCTCTGGCTAACTCTCTCCCATATTTCATCTCTAGCTCCCTCTTGCAGAATGCAAATATGGTGCTCGGCTGAAGTCACAGCTCAGTCACATCCCAGCTCCATGGCCTTGGACAAGTTACTTTATCCTTCTGACCTTCACTTTCCTGATCTATAAATAGAAATACTAAAAAGGTTGTAGTGAAGATTAAAAGAGATAATGTCCATAAGTGTATAACCAGAGTCTGTGGGCACTTTGAGCAGGGAAAATGCACAGAAGCTGGTGAAAGTCTAGGACCCAATATGAGGTGTGAGCTCTAAGCTGGGAGACCTAAGGGGCCAGACAGTGTGTCTTTGGTTTTCATTCATTCGCCTGACAATGTTCAGCTTGTACTACCACATGCCAGGCCCCGGAGAAATAGAGGACCCAGCCATGGTCCCTGACTTCTTAGTTGACACCCTATTCTGGGAACATTGCCCTTGCTGGACCCCAGTAATAATGATGGGTTTGCATTGTACCCTCTCTACTCCTATCAGACTCCCGTGATGATTTGATTTGCTTAGCAGAAGACCTAGAGTCACATCTATCTGGGTCTGGATCACACAGTGATGTGGGTGGGAGTCGATAGAAACCCCTGGAAGGTCGTGTGGGTATGTGTGCTCAGTTGCTCAGTAGTGTCTGACTCTGTCATCCCTATGGACTGTAGCCTGCAAGGCTCTTCTGTCCATGGGATTCTCAAGGCAAGAACACTGGAGTGGCATTGCCATTCCCTTCTCCAGGGGATCTTCCTGACCCAGGGATCAAACCCAAGTCTCCTGTGTCTCCTGCACTGGCACATTCTTTTACCACTGAGCTGTGTGGGAAGCCTTAATAATCCCTTAGTATATAGGGGGGGAAACTAAGGCTCAGAAAAGAAGAGAATGTGCCAAAGTTACTAGGTGGACCCAGCTAGCAATCCTCAGTCTCAGAGTTAACAAGTGATGAGGAAGACAAGTCCAGACAGAAGGAATGTAAAAGGACAAGGGTGGGAGCTGCTGCTACTGCTGCTAAGCTGCTTCAGTGCTGTCTGACTCTGTGCGACCCCATAGACAGCAGCCCACCAGGCTCTTCCGTCCCTAGGATTCTCCAGGCAAGAACACTGGAGTGGGTTGCCATTTCCTTCTCCAACGCATATATGCATGCTAAGTAGCTTCAGTCATGTCTGACTCTGCGACCCTATGGACAGCAGCCCACCAGGCTCCTCTGTCCACAGGATTCTTTAGGCAAGACTACTGGAGTGGGTTGAAGAGGGTGCAATTCCTAAGTGGTTTACAAAGGTAGAGAGGGAGGAGAGGACCCAAGTCAGGGGCACGGTTAGAAGAAAACACTTAAGTGGGATGGCTTAAAATGAACAAACCCATGGTAGGAGAGATAAGGTGACATGGTCAGGTTGTGGTGGAGAACCTTGAATATTCAGCTAAGGAGCTGGAGTAAAGCCATCAGAGTGAGGAGTGGTTAACGGGCTAAGCTCATTTTCAAAGACAACAGGCGCAATGTGACAATGCTCTGGTGCTGTCACGCCAAGTGGAAGACAGAACTGGTGACTTGTAGGAGGATGGTGGGATGGTTCTCCTGGGTGTGGGTCTCCTCCTCATGCCTCCTCCACTGCCTCTTCTTGGTTTCCTTATCTCCTTCCCTCTAGGACATTCTATATGCCCTCTGGCAGGGGCAGAAGCTTAATCTCCTGACTCTTATTGTTGTTGTTCAGTGGCTCAGTCGTTTCTGACCCTTTGTGACCCCACTGCCTGCAGCACTCCAGGTTTCCCTATCTTTCACTATCTCCTGCTGCTGCTGCTGCTAAGTCACTTCAGTCGTGTCCGACTCTGTGCGACCCCATAGACTGCAGCCCACCAGGCTCCCCCGTCCCTGGGATTCTCCAGGCAAGAACACTGGAGTGGGTTGCCATTTCCTTCTCCAATGCATGAAAGTGAAAAGTGAAAGTGAAGTCACTCAGTTGTGTCCAACTCTTAGCGACCCCATGGACTGCAGCCCACCAGGTTCCTCTGTCCATGGGATTTTCCAGGCAAGAGTACTGGAGTGGGGTGCCATTGCCTTCTCCGTCACTATCTCCTAAGTTTGCTCAAATTTATGTCCTTTGAGTCGATCTTGGCATCCAACCATTTCATCCTCTGTCACCCCCTTCTCCTCCTGCCCTCAGTCTTTCCCAGATCAGGGTCTTTTCCAATGAGTCAGGTCTTTGCATCAGGTGGCCAAAGTATTGGAGCTTCAGGTTCAGCATCAGTCCTTCCAATGAATATTCAGGGTTGATTTCCTGTAAGATTGACTGTTTTGAGCTCTTTGCTGTTCAAAGGACTCTCAAGAGCCTTCTCCAGCACCACAGTTAGAAAGAAACAATTCTTTGGTGCTCAGTCTTCTTAAAGGGCTTCCCTTGTGGTTCAGGAGCTTCCCCGGTGGCTCAGACAATAAAGAATCTGCCTGCAATGCGGGAGACTTTAGTTCGATACCTGGGTTGGGAAGATCCCCTGGAGGAGGGCATGGCAACACACTCCAGTATTCTTGCCTGGAGAACCCATGGACAGAGGAGCCTGGTGGGCTAGAAAACTACTAGAATTCTAGTGATTTACTAGAATTACTAGTAATCACTGAATTACTAGAAGAATGTGATAACCATTAATAGTTGAGAAGACAGGTTTTAAAATCAGACCTGGTTCAATTTGCTTAAACTCTCTGTCCTTGTTTTATTGACCATAAACCTGGGAGAATAGTTATAGCTATTTCAAGCCAAACACTGTTGCCAGTTTGGCAGTGAATTGAGCATGAGAGCAAGGGGGGTATTCTCTAACGCTAGCCATCCCACATGGCCAGAGAATTCTCACCAAGTGATGTAGTAGGATGCCAGAAGCCCCTTCATGTCCATCAAAAGTGGGGGATGCACATAGGGAAGTGTATGCAACAGCAGGGCGCTAGGAACAGCTCTTCAACTTCATATCAAGCAAGAAAAAAGGAGATATACAAAATCCCTAGAACAACTGAATCTGTGTAAACTAAAACTTGGACACAAACAGTGCTACTTTAAACGCGGGGAAGGTTAGAGGGGTTGGAACTGGGGAGAAAGTAGACAAGAGGACCTTGCCCAGCTGGTGACCCACAGCGGACAGGGGAATGCCACTCACGGATTGCAAAGTCCAACCACTGCCCTTCACCCGCCTTTGCAGATAACACTACCCCCAAACAGAAACAAAACAAAATAAAACACAACCAAACAAAACCCAAGACAAGGCTCAATCAAAATGTTCTTGCCAGTGACTGCTGTGAAATTTTCTTGATTCAGCAGGACTCCAAACTCCACCAGAAGCTGCAGGGCAATTGTGCAGGGGGTCGCCAAGCTCTCCTCGGGTCTCTCCTCTCTCCCCTCCCCCCCCACCCCCAACCACGTCCTCTCCTCTGCTCCTCCTTTCCAGGAGGCCGGGCACCCTAAGCCAAATTGGAATTGGTTTGGCTGTCCAGCCCACTGGAACCTTGCTAGGAAGTTTGGCCTGGAAGGAAATCAAGTATTTTAAAGCTCTAGTGGGGGCTGGGCTTGCTGGCACCTAGTTCTACCCTTGAACAAGTCCCCTCTCTTTCCTCACAGCCCCGGGGAACCAAATATGGGGCTGAAGGGACCGATATTGACATAAAATCCCATTGGAATTATGGTGGGAGCGGCAGGTGAAGTGGTCACCTACCAAAGGATTTAGGCCTGGGGAGCCTCTACTGGCGGAGAAGGCAAAGGCATCCCACTCCAGTACTCTTGCCTGGAAAATCCCATGGATGGAAGAGCCTGGTAGGCTGCAGTCCATGGGATTGCTGGGAGTTGGACACGACTGAGTGACTTCACTTTCACTTTCCTGCATTGGAGGGGGAAATGGCAACCCACTCCAGTGTTCTTGCCTGGAGAATCCCAGGGACGGGGGAGCCTGGTGGGCTGCCGTCTGTGGGGTCGCACAGAGTTGGATACGACTGAAGCGACTTAGCAGCAACAGCAGCAGCAGCAGCAGCCTCTACTGGGATGCAGGAACTTTGGGGTCCAATCCTCAAACACACTGAGCAACCTGCCTCCCCCTACTGGTTTTGGGGTAGGAGATAGACGGGCCCCTGGGCCAGACAACTGGTGTTTCTCAAGTGGAGTAAAACTGAAGTTTTTTTCTCACTCAGACACTCCAAGGACAAAACTAGTGTCAGTAACTGAGCTCTGCTGGAATAAAGAGGTTAGGTGACTACTCCTGAGGTCAAGGAAAATGTCCCTGTCTACACATGTGCAGAAAGGCTTATTGGGGGTCAAAAAGGGAGGCAGTGCCACCCCATAGTAAGCATGGACACACCCCCATAGGTCTCTGCAGTGGGATCCATCTTAGCAAAGTGTTGCGCAGACACATTGGAGAGGTCTAGGACCAGTCAGGTGTGAAGAAACAAGATAATTTGCCATATATAAACACCCAAAGGCTGTCCTTTCTAAGTGTTTTAACTCACCTCTTTACTGGCCTCCTCCTCGTTAGAGAGGCCCCCAATACCCTTTCTCTCTGGATGTGTATTTCTGCCTAGCTTTTCTGACTTAAATATAACTGCTTCTCTGTGTGCTCTCCCATATGTTGTGCTGTGTCTGTAATAAGCTTTGTACCTGTTTTTACAGTCTTTGCCTCCTTGAAACATTCTTGTTTTCAAATGGGGCCAAGGCCACTTTCCTTCTAGCCTCTCCCTGCTGGTGGTCTAGCAGCTAGGATTCCTGGTTTTCATCCAGGCTACCCACCCAGGTTCAATTTCTGGGTGGGGAACTAAGATCTCTCTCAGGACCACTCATTGCTTTCTCTCTCTGAGATCAGCTTCAATCCGCCTGCATGTAGTGGGAGCACTGGCCATGGGTCCCTGCCTGGCAACAGCACCAGGCATGCTGGACCCTGTCTCCTTCAGCCCAGTGGAGCTCACCCCAGCTGCCCTCCCAGGCTCACCAGGACAGCAAGTGCACTTGGCGTGGTCTGGACCCACCAGAACTTACACCTGGATCTCCAGGCCGGCAGCCCCCAGGTTGGAGGAGCAGCCTCGGGTCCCAGGTGGCCGCCAGGGGCGTGAAAAGCACAGGGTGCTGGTCAGGGCGCACAGCATTGGGGCCTATTCTGGGAACGGGCCACTCGGCCTTCCACCACCGCCTCCCACTGAAAGCTTGCTGCCCTGCCCCAGGCCTTCAAGAACTGTTTCTCCTTTGGGAACACCCTCAGCCTCTTGGAGACCAGAAGACATGGGTTAGAAGAAAGCCCAGCTGTGCTGTGTGATTTTGGACAAAACTGCCAATATCTCTTAAATGCCAAAATTTTAATCTGTAAAGCATAGGTAATAAAAGTGATAAGTGCCAAATATAAAGACAGCTGAGAGCTAAAGTAGTAAAAACAGATTTTAATCAGTAATACACTGTTGCAAAAGAGAAATGTCCAGGATGAACCAAACTCTTAACATAGTTTCTAATAGCTCAAGGACACATCCCTAGGATGACTCTGCTGCTGCTGCTGCTGCTAAGTCGCTTCAGTCGTGTCCGACTCTGTGCGACCCCATAGACAGAAGCCCACCAGGCTCCCCCATCCCTGGGATTCTCCAGGCAAGAACACTGGAGTGGGTTGCCATTTCCTTCTTCAATGCGTGCAAGTGAAAAGTGAAAGTGAAGTCGCTCAGTCTTGTCCGACCCTCAGCGACTCCCTGGACTGTAGCCCACCAGGTCCCTCTGTCCATGGGATTTTCCAGGCAAGAGTACTGGAGTGGGGTTGCCATTGCCAGTCTCTGGTGAATGTACTTAATACCAGTGAATTTTACACTTACAAGTGATTAAAATATAAATTTTGTGTAATGTATATATTTGTGACAACTCAAAAAATACATTAAATAGTAATAAAATTTTATTAATTATTTTTTCCTGTTTTATTGAGAAATAATTGGCATACATCAGGTATAATTATTTTTTAAAAGAAGGGCTTGGTGGGTGATGCTGAAGGTCACGTAAGATGAGGAGTGAGTGCAGGGACAGTGGCATGGGGGGGGCAGGGTCCTTGGTGAGAGTAGTGACAGTGGAGGGTCACTGAAGGCCAGACAGCCGGAGCCTGAGTCATGAATAGGGGGTGAACGTACTCTCTGCAAGTCCTAGATTATGGGAAAGTCAGTTGGGAGAGCCTTTGGGAGTCTGATTAGTCCTAGCCCCTCAGTGACAGATCAGGAAACTGAGACCCAGAGAGAGACAGGGACTAGCCCAGGATTCCAGAGCAAATCAGAGGCAGATTCAGACCTCCTGCATGCCCCCTTCTTTTCCTGTCCTTTGCTGGGGGTGGTGAGGAGTGGGGCTAACAGTCATGAAGTGACCATGATGGAAGACGTCAGACCATGGGGGAGCCAAAGGAAGAGGCCGGAGTAGGAGGAGGGCCTCGACCAGGTCAGCGGGGTCAGGCAGATTGGTCCGCATACTTCCCTTGCCACCTCCCGCCCCAGGCTGCTCACCGGGATCCTGACAGTTGAGGCCTGGGGACTGAGCCACATGCCCTTGAAACTGCCTAAGAATCACTCGCTTCCCACCCTCGTCCTCCGCAGCCTCTTCCTGTCTCCCGGGTGCCCCCTCCAGAGCCACCCTGGAGTCAGTTCTTAGCTCAACTCTCATTCGCTTGCTTCTTCTTGTGGGCCTGGGATGCGGCATTTCTCGTCTCAGAAAGGAAGTGCGTGGTGCTTGCCCTGTTGTGAGGACCAAATGGTGCAGAGACATGGAAGAGTTTCATTGACAGGGACTGAAATCTTGTAGATGGGCAAAGGGGCAGTAAGTCAGTCCTATCTTGGCCACAGACCTGGTGAGTGTCGTTGGACTCCGTTTTCTCATTTCCTCAATGAAGGGTCAGAACAGAAAGAACAAGGATTTGGGGGTCAGAAAGGTCAAGTTCTAACCAAATTCTCACTAGCTGTGTTGCTCTAAGCAAGGAATTTCACCTCTGAGTGCATATCTTTAAATGGGAATGATCCTGTGCTGTGTACTAAGTCGCTTCTGTCATGTCTGACTCTTTGCGACCCTATAGGCTGTAGCCCGCCAGGTTCCTCTGTCAATAGGGATTCTGCAGGCAAGAATATTGGAGTGGGTTGCAATTTTCTCCTCCAGGGGATGTACCCAACACGGGATTGAACCCGTGTCTCCTGTGTCACCAAGCGGGTTCATTAGCAATAGCGCCACTTGGGGAGCCCAGAGTCCTGTGCTAGAAATGACCTAAGTATCCCCTACATGCAGGCTGGTGGGAGCCCTGCTGAGCCCCGGGTTGGGGGCAAGGAAGGAAACCCACCTGCGCAGAACACACCCTTCACTGCACTCCTGAAGATCAGGACACGCACTTGACGGTCCTCCCGAAGCTGGGCCAGAGCTTCCAGCAGCTGCAGAGGAGACCAGATCAGATACCTCCCAGCTCGCCCCAACCCACCCTGGTGCCCGCCCTTACTCACCTGACTGACGAAGACGTTTCCCAGGGCATTGCGGGCACTTGGTCTGTTCATCAGAATCTCAGCAATTCCTGCAAGGGACAGGGCAGCGCTGGGTGAGCCAGCTGCCCTGCTCACTCCTGTCTGGGGCCTGGGATCTGGGCAGCCTCTACCCTTGATGAGCAGTGTGACCTGGGGCAAGTCATACACACTCAGGCCTCAGTTTTTCCAACCATAAAATCGGGAGAATAACCCTTGCCCTTTCTGCCTCACAGAAGTGGAAGAGCTTGAGAACCTCGGAGCACCATGGGGAGAGGGACGAGAATGACTGCCCCAGTGGTTCCTGCCTGCTTCTGCCATTGCGAGACACACACACACCCCTACACACCCCTTCTTCAATTTCACGTATCTCTCTCCATGTGATTCTTTTCTCTACAGCCAGACTTCTTCCTCTCGAGCTGAATGAGTTATGATAACATCACCACCCAGAAATCTCGCGTGCCCTGACTCATTCACTGCTCCCACCTCCCCCCTTAAAAGTAACAACTCTCCTGACTTTCTTTTTCCTCCTGACTTTTTATGGTGATCACTTTCCTGCATTTCTTAACAATTTTATCACAAAAATATTCTTCTCTAGACATTATAGTTCAGACTTGCTAATTTAAAAAAAATAAAACTCTTAAAAGCTTGTTAAAATCCTTAGGTTCTGCCTCTAGCCCTGTCTTTTGCTCAAAGATATTTATTAAAGAACCTGGGGTGGGACTTCCCTGGTGGTCCAGTGGCTAAGACTCCCTTAATGCAGGAAGCCTGTGTTCAATCCCTGGTCAGGGAACTAGATCCCACATGCTGCAACTAAGATCCCAAATACTGCAACCAAGACTGGCACAGCCAAAGAGAAAAAAAGAACATGTGGCATTTGACCTGTAAGATTTCCTGCAGCATGGAATTTACTGATTGCACACTCATGGGACAAGCGAGCAGATGCCTTTGTCATAGGAATTTAACAGCTAATCCAGAGGCTTGAGCATGTTCACATTCTGTCCTCTTTGGCAAGAGAATATCCTTTGCCCTACTCATGTGATATTCTTTCACGAGCACCAGTGAAACTTCTTGAAAGGCTTTTCTGTATTCAGTTAATAATTTTCTTGCCTTCCATTCTCTTAAGTCTTCTCCAGTCTAGCTCCCACCCCATCTCTTGGCAGAAACTGTTCTCACCTAAGTGAGACCAGTGTAATCACATCACTAACTGAGGGACATATTTCCATCCTTGTCCCAGGCTCAGCAACAATTAACTCTCCTGACCAAACACCTGCTCCTCCTTGAACATTTTCTGCTGTGGCCTTTTTTGTTTTTTCAGTAGACATTTTTTTTTCAGAACAGTTTTAGGTTCACAGCAAAATGGAGTAGAAAGTGCTTCCCTGATGGCTCAGAAGGTACAGAATATGCCTGAAATGCAGAAGACCCGGGTTCAATCCGTGGGTTTGGAAGATCCCCTGAAGAAGGAAATGGCAACCCACTCCAGTATTCTTGCCTGGAGAATTCCATGGACAGAGGAGCCTGGCAGGCTACAGTCTGTGGGACTGAGAGGAGTCAGACACGACTGAGAAAGTATGGAGATTCCCATAAATCCTCTAGCCACTGCATAGGCATGGCTTCCCACCAGAGTGGGACATTTGTTACCAAAGATTAACCTCCATACATATGTCATTATTACCCAACTTCCACAGTTTACATCAGGGTTCACTCTCGGTGTTGCATATGCTATGGGTTTTGACAGATGTATAACAACATGTACTTGCCTGTGGCTCCACATTTTCCTGGCTTTCCTACGTCTCAGATGATGCCCTGCACTTCTTTTCTAGGTTTTCTTCTACCCAATTTAAAAATTCTTAATTCATTTATTCAACATATATCTATAATAGGTAAAAATTTTCATTTTCAGAGTGAGGTATAGTGGGAAAGTGGAGAAGGCAATGGCACCCCACTCCAGTACTCTTGCCTGGAAAATCCCATGAATGGATGAGCCTGGTAGGCTGCAGTCCATAGGGTCGCTGAGAGTTGGACACAACTAAGTGACTTCCCTTTCACTTTTCACTTTCATGCATTGGAGAAGGAAATGGCAACCCACTCCAGTGTTCTTGCCTGGAGAATCCCAGGGATGGGGGAGCCTGATGGGCTGCCGTCTATGGGGTTGCACAGAGTCGGACACGACTGAAGCAACTTAGCAGCAGCAGCAGCATAGTGTGAAAGATACTATAGGTAAGAGACTATTCCATTGGAAAAATTGCATCTTATTGAATGTGTTAATTTCTGTTGTACAGCAAAGTGATTGAGTTATATACATATATATTCCTTTTCCTATTCTTTTCCATTATGCTTTATCACAAGATATTGAATATAGTTTCCTGTGTTATACAGTAGGACCTTGTTTATCCATTCTAGATATAATAGTTTGCATCTGCTAACCCCAAACTCTTAATGCATTCTTCCCCAACCTTTCCTTCCCCTTGGCTACCACAAGTCTCTTCTCTATGAGACTACTCAAGTAGTTGAAGTTCCTGAAAGGTCAATCCAAGATCTCTTTATTCAGTCGTTGGTACAGTTTTGTATTTAACACACACTGGCCTCTGTACTAAGCACTGATGTCAGAGACTAGAGCAGACTCAGTCCCTATCCTCTTAGATCCTACAGTCTAACAGAGGAGATCGACATTCAGCAAGTAATTACTATTAGCGACGACAACAACACAGGGGAAAAAAGACAGGAGGATGGGGGTTTAGAGTGAGCAGAGGGGAGCCCTAGTGTAGAAGATCAGCAGTGACTTCCTGGGGGAAGAAGTGACCTTTCAGCTGAGAGCTGAGGAATAAATCGGAGTTAGCCAGACAAAAGTGTGTGTGTGTGTGTGTGTGTGTTGGTGGGGAAAAGCCTATTTCAGAGAGGGAGTGGCACAGATGAGGGCCCTGAGTGCAGCAGAGCAGGTACTATAGGGTTTATATTGCTGGGCCTTTAATGTTTTTTGGCTGCACCTGAGAATTAAGCCAACATAAAACAGATTAACAGGAGAAAAGCATACGAATTTGTTCAAGTTTTATGTAACACATGAGCCCTCAAAAGGAAATGAAGACCCCAAGAATGGTAGGTCCACATGCTCTGACAAACCTAGGCAGCGTATTGGAAAGAAGAGACATTACTCTGCTGGAAAAAGTCTGTATAGTCAAGGCTATGGTCTTCCCAGTGGTCACGTACGGTTGTGAGAGCTGGACCGTAAAGAAGGCAGAGTGCCAAAGACTGTGCCAAACACCTTCGAACTGTGGTGCTGGAGAAGACTCCTGACAGTCCCTTGGACAGCAAGGAGATCAAACCAGTCAATCTTAAGGGAAATCAACCCTGAATACTCATTGGAAGGACTGATGCTGAAGCGGAAGCTCTGTATTACGGTCACCTGATGTGAACGACCGACTCATTGGCAAAGTCCCTGATGCTGGGAAAAATTGAGGGCAGAAGAAGAACATGTCAGAGGATGAGGTGGCTGGACGCATCACCCATGCAATGCATATGAATTCTGGGAGATGGTGAGGGACAGGGAGGCCTCGTGTGTTACCGTCCATGGGGTCGCAAAGAGTCAGACACAACTGGGCAGACAAACAACACACAACATGCTTTTACAGTGGGTTGTATGAAGAGCAGCAACTGTGGCAAAGTTAACTGTGTGGGAGTCTACAAGAGGAGAAGGCCTGTTTCTGCACAGGTGTCTGTTCACACATGTCTATTTCAACATGCTTGTCTGTTTGTATAGAATTCTCTTGGCTTCAACTCCCTGTTGAAGCCCATAATGAGAGACCATAGTCCCTGCCAACTTCAGGACTGCAGCCTGCTAAAACCCTGAGAAGGGAGTTTGTGGGTACTTTGAAGCAGAGAACCCAGCAAAATTGTGCCTAGACTTCTGACCTATGAAAACTATGAGATAATAAATGTACGCTATTTTAAGCAACAGAGTCTGTGGTAAATTGTTATGTGACAGTAGAAAACAAATATAATCATGACATCCTGGGGTTGACAGGAACTTTCCTCTCTCCTCTTCACTTTCCTGTTCTGTCTTTCCTTTTTCTCTGGCTAACTCTCTCCCATATTTCATCTCTAGCTCCCTCTTGCAGAATGCAAATATGGTGCTCGGCTGAAGTCACAGCTCAGTCACATCCCAGCTCCATGGCCTTGGACAAGTTACTTTATCCTTCTGACCTTCACTTTCCTGATCTATAAATAGAAATACTAAAAAGGTTGTAGTGAAGATTAAAAGAGATAATGTCCATAAGTGTATAACCAGAGTCTGTGGGCACTTTGAGCAGGGAAAATGCACAGAAGCTGGTGAAAGTCTAGGACCCAATATGAGGTGTGAGCTCTAAGCTGGGAGACCTAAGGGGCCAGACAGTGTGTCTTTGGTTTTCATTCATTCGCCTGACAATGTTCAGCTTGTACTACCACATGCCAGGCCCCGGAGAAATAGAGGACCCAGCCATGGTCCCTGACTTCTTAGTTGACACCCTATTCTGGGAACATTGCCCTTGCTGGACCCCAGTAATAATGATGGGTTTGCATTGTACCCTCTCTACTCCTATCAGACTCCCGTGATGATTTGATTTGCTTAGCAGAAGACCTAGAGTCACATCTATCTGGGTCTGGATCACACAGTGATGTGGGTGGGAGTCGATAGAAACCCCTGGAAGGTCGTGTGGGTATGTGTGCTCAGTTGCTCAGTAGTGTCTGACTCTGTCATCCCTATGGACTGTAGCCTGCAAGGCTCTTCTGTCCATGGGATTCTCAAGGCAAGAACACTGGAGTGGCATTGCCATTCCCTTCTCCAGGGGATCTTCCTGACCCAGGGATCAAACCCAAGTCTCCTGTGTCTCCTGCACTGGCACATTCTTTTACCACTGAGCTGTGTGGGAAGCCTTAATAATCCCTTAGTATATAGGGGGGGAAACTAAGGCTCAGAAAAGAAGAGAATGTGCCAAAGTTACTAGGTGGACCCAGCTAGCAATCCTCAGTCTCAGAGTTAACAAGTGATGAGGAAGACAAGTCCAGACAGAAGGAATGTAAAAGGACAAGGGTGGGAGCTGCTGCTACTGCTGCTAAGCTGCTTCAGTGCTGTCTGACTCTGTGCGACCCCATAGACAGCAGCCCACCAGGCTCTTCCGTCCCTAGGATTCTCCAGGCAAGAACACTGGAGTGGGTTGCCATTTCCTTCTCCAACGCATATATGCATGCTAAGTAGCTTCAGTCATGTCTGACTCTGCGACCCTATGGACAGCAGCCCACCAGGCTCCTCTGTCCACAGGATTCTTTAGGCAAGACTACTGGAGTGGGTTGAAGAGGGTGCAATTCCTAAGTGGTTTACAAAGGTAGAGAGGGAGGAGAGGACCCAAGTCAGGGGCACGGTTAGAAGAAAACACTTAAGTGGGATGGCTTAAAATGAACAAACCCATGGTAGGAGAGATAAGGTGACATGGTCAGGTTGTGGTGGAGAACCTTGAATATTCAGCTAAGGAGCTGGAGTAAAGCCATCAGAGTGAGGAGTGGTTAACGGGCTAAGCTCATTTTCAAAGACAACAGGCGCAATGTGACAATGCTCTGGTGCTGTCACGCCAAGTGGAAGACAGAACTGGTGACTTGTAGGAGGATGGTGGGATGGTTCTCCTGGGTGTGGGTCTCCTCCTCATGCCTCCTCCACTGCCTCTTCTTGGTTTCCTTATCTCCTTCCCTCTAGGACATTCTATATGCCCTCTGGCAGGGGCAGAAGCTTAATCTCCTGACTCTTATTGTTGTTGTTCAGTGGCTCAGTCGTTTCTGACCCTTTGTGACCCCACTGCCTGCAGCACTCCAGGTTTCCCTATCTTTCACTATCTCCTGCTGCTGCTGCTGCTAAGTCACTTCAGTCGTGTCCGACTCTGTGCGACCCCATAGACTGCAGCCCACCAGGCTCCCCCGTCCCTGGGATTCTCCAGGCAAGAACACTGGAGTGGGTTGCCATTTCCTTCTCCAATGCATGAAAGTGAAAAGTGAAAGTGAAGTCACTCAGTTGTGTCCAACTCTTAGCGACCCCATGGACTGCAGCCCACCAGGTTCCTCTGTCCATGGGATTTTCCAGGCAAGAGTACTGGAGTGGGGTGCCATTGCCTTCTCCGTCACTATCTCCTAAGTTTGCTCAAATTTATGTCCTTTGAGTCGATCTTGGCATCCAACCATTTCATCCTCTGTCACCCCCTTCTCCTCCTGCCCTCAGTCTTTCCCAGATCAGGGTCTTTTCCAATGAGTCAGGTCTTTGCATCAGGTGGCCAAAGTATTGGAGCTTCAGGTTCAGCATCAGTCCTTCCAATGAATATTCAGGGTTGATTTCCTGTAAGATTGACTGTTTTGAGCTCTTTGCTGTTCAAAGGACTCTCAAGAGCCTTCTCCAGCACCACAGTTAGAAAGAAACAATTCTTTGGTGCTCAGTCTTCTTAAAGGGCTTCCCTTGTGGTTCAGGAGCTTCCCCGGTGGCTCAGACAATAAAGAATCTGCCTGCAATGCGGGAGACTTTAGTTCGATACCTGGGTTGGGAAGATCCCCTGGAGGAGGGCATGGCAACACACTCCAGTATTCTTGCCTGGAGAACCCATGGACAGAGGAGCCTGGTGGGCTAGAAAACTACTAGAATTCTAGTGATTTACTAGAATTACTAGTAATCACTGAATTACTAGAAGAATGTGATAACCATTAATAGTTGAGAAGACAGGTTTTAAAATCAGACCTGGTTCAATTTGCTTAAACTCTCTGTCCTTGTTTTATTGACCATAAACCTGGGAGAATAGTTATAGCTATTTCAAGCCAAACACTGTTGCCAGTTTGGCAGTGAATTGAGCATGAGAGCAAGGGGGGTATTCTCTAACGCTAGCCATCCCACATGGCCAGAGAATTCTCACCAAGTGATGTAGTAGGATGCCAGAAGCCCCTTCATGTCCATCAAAAGTGGGGGATGCACATAGGGAAGTGTATGCAACAGCAGGGCGCTAGGAACAGCTCTTCAACTTCATATCAAGCAAGAAAAAAGGAGATATACAAAATCCCTAGAACAACTGAATCTGTGTAAACTAAAACTTGGACACAAACAGTGCTACTTTAAACGCGGGGAAGGTTAGAGGGGTTGGAACTGGGGAGAAAGTAGACAAGAGGACCTTGCCCAGCTGGTGACCCACAGCGGACAGGGGAATGCCACTCACGGATTGCAAAGTCCAACCACTGCCCTTCACCCGCCTTTGCAGATAACACTACCCCCAAACAGAAACAAAACAAAATAAAACACAACCAAACAAAACCCAAGACAAGGCTCAATCAAAATGTTCTTGCCAGTGACTGCTGTGAAATTTTCTTGATTCAGCAGGACTCCAAACTCCACCAGAAGCTGCAGGGCAATTGTGCAGGGGGTCGCCAAGCTCTCCTCGGGTCTCTCCTCTCTCCCCTCCCCCCCCACCCCCAACCACGTCCTCTCCTCTGCTCCTCCTTTCCAGGAGGCCGGGCACCCTAAGCCAAATTGGAATTGGTTTGGCTGTCCAGCCCACTGGAACCTTGCTAGGAAGTTTGGCCTGGAAGGAAATCAAGTATTTTAAAGCTCTAGTGGGGGCTGGGCTTGCTGGCACCTAGTTCTACCCTTGAACAAGTCCCCTCTCTTTCCTCACAGCCCCGGGGAACCAAATATGGGGCTGAAGGGACCGATATTGACATAAAATCCCATTGGAATTATGGTGGGAGCGGCAGGTGAAGTGGTCACCTACCAAAGGATTTAGGCCTGGGGAGCCTCTACTGGCGGAGAAGGCAAAGGCATCCCACTCCAGTACTCTTGCCTGGAAAATCCCATGGATGGAAGAGCCTGGTAGGCTGCAGTCCATGGGATTGCTGGGAGTTGGACACGACTGAGTGACTTCACTTTCACTTTCCTGCATTGGAGGGGGAAATGGCAACCCACTCCAGTGTTCTTGCCTGGAGAATCCCAGGGACGGGGGAGCCTGGTGGGCTGCCGTCTGTGGGGTCGCACAGAGTTGGATACGACTGAAGCGACTTAGCAGCAACAGCAGCAGCAGCAGCAGCCTCTACTGGGATGCAGGAACTTTGGGGTCCAATCCTCAAACACACTGAGCAACCTGCCTCCCCCTACTGGTTTTGGGGTAGGAGATAGACGGGCCCCTGGGCCAGACAACTGGTGTTTCTCAAGTGGAGTAAAACTGAAGTTTTTTTCTCACTCAGACACTCCAAGGACAAAACTAGTGTCAGTAACTGAGCTCTGCTGGAATAAAGAGGTTAGGTGACTACTCCTGAGGTCAAGGAAAATGTCCCTGTCTACACATGTGCAGAAAGGCTTATTGGGGGTCAAAAAGGGAGGCAGTGCCACCCCATAGTAAGCATGGACACACCCCCATAGGTCTCTGCAGTGGGATCCATCTTAGCAAAGTGTTGCGCAGACACATTGGAGAGGTCTAGGACCAGTCAGGTGTGAAGAAACAAGATAATTTGCCATATATAAACACCCAAAGGCTGTCCTTTCTAAGTGTTTTAACTCACCTCTTTACTGGCCTCCTCCTCGTTAGAGAGGCCCCCAATACCCTTTCTCTCTGGATGTGTATTTCTGCCTAGCTTTTCTGACTTAAATATAACTGCTTCTCTGTGTGCTCTCCCATATGTTGTGCTGTGTCTGTAATAAGCTTTGTACCTGTTTTTACAGTCTTTGCCTCCTTGAAACATTCTTGTTTTCAAATGGGGCCAAGGCCACTTTCCTTCTAGCCTCTCCCTGCTGGTGGTCTAGCAGCTAGGATTCCTGGTTTTCATCCAGGCTACCCACCCAGGTTCAATTTCTGGGTGGGGAACTAAGATCTCTCTCAGGACCACTCATTGCTTTCTCTCTCTGAGATCAGCTTCAATCCGCCTGCATGTAGTGGGAGCACTGGCCATGGGTCCCTGCCTGGCAACAGCACCAGGCATGCTGGACCCTGTCTCCTTCAGCCCAGTGGAGCTCACCCCAGCTGCCCTCCCAGGCTCACCAGGACAGCAAGTGCACTTGGCGTGGTCTGGACCCACCAGAACTTACACCTGGATCTCCAGGCCGGCAGCCCCCAGGTTGGAGGAGCAGCCTCGGGTCCCAGGTGGCCGCCAGGGGCGTGAAAAGCACAGGGTGCTGGTCAGGGCGCACAGCATTGGGGCCTATTCTGGGAACGGGCCACTCGGCCTTCCACCACCGCCTCCCACTGAAAGCTTGCTGCCCTGCCCCAGGCCTTCAAGAACTGTTTCTCCTTTGGGAACACCCTCAGCCTCTTGGAGACCAGAAGACATGGGTTAGAAGAAAGCCCAGCTGTGCTGTGTGATTTTGGACAAAACTGCCAATATCTCTTAAATGCCAAAATTTTAATCTGTAAAGCATAGGTAATAAAAGTGATAAGTGCCAAATATAAAGACAGCTGAGAGCTAAAGTAGTAAAAACAGATTTTAATCAGTAATACACTGTTGCAAAAGAGAAATGTCCAGGATGAACCAAACTCTTAACATAGTTTCTAATAGCTCAAGGACACATCCCTAGGATGACTCTGCTGCTGCTGCTGCTGCTAAGTCGCTTCAGTCGTGTCCGACTCTGTGCGACCCCATAGACAGAAGCCCACCAGGCTCCCCCATCCCTGGGATTCTCCAGGCAAGAACACTGGAGTGGGTTGCCATTTCCTTCTTCAATGCGTGCAAGTGAAAAGTGAAAGTGAAGTCGCTCAGTCTTGTCCGACCCTCAGCGACTCCCTGGACTGTAGCCCACCAGGTCCCTCTGTCCATGGGATTTTCCAGGCAAGAGTACTGGAGTGGGGTTGCCATTGCCAGTCTCTGGTGAATGTACTTAATACCAGTGAATTTTACACTTACAAGTGATTAAAATATAAATTTTGTGTAATGTATATATTTGTGACAACTCAAAAAATACATTAAATAGTAATAAAATTTTATTAATTATTTTTTCCTGTTTTATTGAGAAATAATTGGCATACATCAGGTATAATTATTTTTTAAAAGAAGGGCTTGGTGGGTGATGCTGAAGGTCACGTAAGATGAGGAGTGAGTGCAGGGACAGTGGCATGGGGGGGGCAGGGTCCTTGGTGAGAGTAGTGACAGTGGAGGGTCACTGAAGGCCAGACAGCCGGAGCCTGAGTCATGAATAGGGGGTGAACGTACTCTCTGCAAGTCCTAGATTATGGGAAAGTCAGTTGGGAGAGCCTTTGGGAGTCTGATTAGTCCTAGCCCCTCAGTGACAGATCAGGAAACTGAGACCCAGAGAGAGACAGGGACTAGCCCAGGATTCCAGAGCAAATCAGAGGCAGATTCAGACCTCCTGCATGCCCCCTTCTTTTCCTGTCCTTTGCTGGGGGTGGTGAGGAGTGGGGCTAACAGTCATGAAGTGACCATGATGGAAGACGTCAGACCATGGGGGAGCCAAAGGAAGAGGCCGGAGTAGGAGGAGGGCCTCGACCAGGTCAGCGGGGTCAGGCAGATTGGTCCGCATACTTCCCTTGCCACCTCCCGCCCCAGGCTGCTCACCGGGATCCTGACAGTTGAGGCCTGGGGACTGAGCCACATGCCCTTGAAACTGCCTAAGAATCACTCGCTTCCCACCCTCGTCCTCCGCAGCCTCTTCCTGTCTCCCGGGTGCCCCCTCCAGAGCCACCCTGGAGTCAGTTCTTAGCTCAACTCTCATTCGCTTGCTTCTTCTTGTGGGCCTGGGATGCGGCATTTCTCGTCTCAGAAAGGAAGTGCGTGGTGCTTGCCCTGTTGTGAGGACCAAATGGTGCAGAGACATGGAAGAGTTTCATTGACAGGGACTGAAATCTTGTAGATGGGCAAAGGGGCAGTAAGTCAGTCCTATCTTGGCCACAGACCTGGTGAGTGTCGTTGGACTCCGTTTTCTCATTTCCTCAATGAAGGGTCAGAACAGAAAGAACAAGGATTTGGGGGTCAGAAAGGTCAAGTTCTAACCAAATTCTCACTAGCTGTGTTGCTCTAAGCAAGGAATTTCACCTCTGAGTGCATATCTTTAAATGGGAATGATCCTGTGCTGTGTACTAAGTCGCTTCTGTCATGTCTGACTCTTTGCGACCCTATAGGCTGTAGCCCGCCAGGTTCCTCTGTCAATAGGGATTCTGCAGGCAAGAATATTGGAGTGGGTTGCAATTTTCTCCTCCAGGGGATGTACCCAACACGGGATTGAACCCGTGTCTCCTGTGTCACCAAGCGGGTTCATTAGCAATAGCGCCACTTGGGGAGCCCAGAGTCCTGTGCTAGAAATGACCTAAGTATCCCCTACATGCAGGCTGGTGGGAGCCCTGCTGAGCCCCGGGTTGGGGGCAAGGAAGGAAACCCACCTGCGCAGAACACACCCTTCACTGCACTCCTGAAGATCAGGACACGCACTTGACGGTCCTCCCGAAGCTGGGCCAGAGCTTCCAGCAGCTGCAGAGGAGACCAGATCAGATACCTCCCAGCTCGCCCCAACCCACCCTGGTGCCCGCCCTTACTCACCTGACTGACGAAGACGTTTCCCAGGGCATTGCGGGCACTTGGTCTGTTCATCAGAATCTCAGCAATTCCTGCAAGGGACAGGGCAGCGCTGGGTGAGCCAGCTGCCCTGCTCACTCCTGTCTGGGGCCTGGGATCTGGGCAGCCTCTACCCTTGATGAGCAGTGTGACCTGGGGCAAGTCATACACACTCAGGCCTCAGTTTTTCCAACCATAAAATCGGGAGAATAACCCTTGCCCTTTCTGCCTCACAGAAGTGGAAGAGCTTGAGAACCTCGGAGCACCATGGGGAGAGGGACGAGAATGACTGCCCCAGTGGTTCCTGCCTGCTTCTGCCATTGCGAGACACACACACACCCCTACACACCCCTTCTTCAATTTCACGTATCTCTCTCCATGTGATTCTTTTCTCTACAGCCAGACTTCTTCCTCTCGAGCTGAATGAGTTATGATAACATCACCACCCAGAAATCTCGCGTGCCCTGACTCATTCACTGCTCCCACCTCCCCCCTTAAAAGTAACAACTCTCCTGACTTTCTTTTTCCTCCTGACTTTTTATGGTGATCACTTTCCTGCATTTCTTAACAATTTTATCACAAAAATATTCTTCTCTAGACATTATAGTTCAGACTTGCTAATTTAAAAAAAATAAAACTCTTAAAAGCTTGTTAAAATCCTTAGGTTCTGCCTCTAGCCCTGTCTTTTGCTCAAAGATATTTATTAAAGAACCTGGGGTGGGACTTCCCTGGTGGTCCAGTGGCTAAGACTCCCTTAATGCAGGAAGCCTGTGTTCAATCCCTGGTCAGGGAACTAGATCCCACATGCTGCAACTAAGATCCCAAATACTGCAACCAAGACTGGCACAGCCAAAGAGAAAAAAAGAACATGTGGCATTTGACCTGTAAGATTTCCTGCAGCATGGAATTTACTGATTGCACACTCATGGGACAAGCGAGCAGATGCCTTTGTCATAGGAATTTAACAGCTAATCCAGAGGCTTGAGCATGTTCACATTCTGTCCTCTTTGGCAAGAGAATATCCTTTGCCCTACTCATGTGATATTCTTTCACGAGCACCAGTGAAACTTCTTGAAAGGCTTTTCTGTATTCAGTTAATAATTTTCTTGCCTTCCATTCTCTTAAGTCTTCTCCAGTCTAGCTCCCACCCCATCTCTTGGCAGAAACTGTTCTCACCTAAGTGAGACCAGTGTAATCACATCACTAACTGAGGGACATATTTCCATCCTTGTCCCAGGCTCAGCAACAATTAACTCTCCTGACCAAACACCTGCTCCTCCTTGAACATTTTCTGCTGTGGCCTTTTTTGTTTTTTCAGTAGACATTTTTTTTTCAGAACAGTTTTAGGTTCACAGCAAAATGGAGTAGAAAGTGCTTCCCTGATGGCTCAGAAGGTACAGAATATGCCTGAAATGCAGAAGACCCGGGTTCAATCCGTGGGTTTGGAAGATCCCCTGAAGAAGGAAATGGCAACCCACTCCAGTATTCTTGCCTGGAGAATTCCATGGACAGAGGAGCCTGGCAGGCTACAGTCTGTGGGACTGAGAGGAGTCAGACACGACTGAGAAAGTATGGAGATTCCCATAAATCCTCTAGCCACTGCATAGGCATGGCTTCCCACCAGAGTGGGACATTTGTTACCAAAGATTAACCTCCATACATATGTCATTATTACCCAACTTCCACAGTTTACATCAGGGTTCACTCTCGGTGTTGCATATGCTATGGGTTTTGACAGATGTATAACAACATGTACTTGCCTGTGGCTCCACATTTTCCTGGCTTTCCTACGTCTCAGATGATGCCCTGCACTTCTTTTCTAGGTTTTCTTCTACCCAATTTAAAAATTCTTAATTCATTTATTCAACATATATCTATAATAGGTAAAAATTTTCATTTTCAGAGTGAGGTATAGTGGGAAAGTGGAGAAGGCAATGGCACCCCACTCCAGTACTCTTGCCTGGAAAATCCCATGAATGGATGAGCCTGGTAGGCTGCAGTCCATAGGGTCGCTGAGAGTTGGACACAACTAAGTGACTTCCCTTTCACTTTTCACTTTCATGCATTGGAGAAGGAAATGGCAACCCACTCCAGTGTTCTTGCCTGGAGAATCCCAGGGATGGGGGAGCCTGATGGGCTGCCGTCTATGGGGTTGCACAGAGTCGGACACGACTGAAGCAACTTAGCAGCAGCAGCAGCATAGTGTGAAAGATACTATAGGTAAGAGACTATTCCATTGGAAAAATTGCATCTTATTGAATGTGTTAATTTCTGTTGTACAGCAAAGTGATTGAGTTATATACATATATATTCCTTTTCCTATTCTTTTCCATTATGCTTTATCACAAGATATTGAATATAGTTTCCTGTGTTATACAGTAGGACCTTGTTTATCCATTCTAGATATAATAGTTTGCATCTGCTAACCCCAAACTCTTAATGCATTCTTCCCCAACCTTTCCTTCCCCTTGGCTACCACAAGTCTCTTCTCTATGAGACTACTCAAGTAGTTGAAGTTCCTGAAAGGTCAATCCAAGATCTCTTTATTCAGTCGTTGGTACAGTTTTGTATTTAACACACACTGGCCTCTGTACTAAGCACTGATGTCAGAGACTAGAGCAGACTCAGTCCCTATCCTCTTAGATCCTACAGTCTAACAGAGGAGATCGACATTCAGCAAGTAATTACTATTAGCGACGACAACAACACAGGGGAAAAAAGACAGGAGGATGGGGGTTTAGAGTGAGCAGAGGGGAGCCCTAGTGTAGAAGATCAGCAGTGACTTCCTGGGGGAAGAAGTGACCTTTCAGCTGAGAGCTGAGGAATAAATCGGAGTTAGCCAGACAAAAGTGTGTGTGTGTGTGTGTGTGTGTTGGTGGGGAAAAGCCTATTTCAGAGAGGGAGTGGCACAGATGAGGGCCCTGAGTGCAGCAGAGCAGGTACTATAGGGTTTATATTGCTGGGCCTTTAATGTTTTTTGGCTGCACCTGAGAATTAAGCCAACATAAAACAGATTAACAGGAGAAAAGCATACGAATTTGTTCAAGTTTTATGTAACACATGAGCCCTCAAAAGGAAATGAAGACCCCAAGAATGGTAGGTCCACATGCTCTGACAAACCTAGGCAGCGTATTGGAAAGAAGAGACATTACTCTGCTGGAAAAAGTCTGTATAGTCAAGGCTATGGTCTTCCCAGTGGTCACGTACGGTTGTGAGAGCTGGACCGTAAAGAAGGCAGAGTGCCAAAGACTGTGCCAAACACCTTCGAACTGTGGTGCTGGAGAAGACTCCTGACAGTCCCTTGGACAGCAAGGAGATCAAACCAGTCAATCTTAAGGGAAATCAACCCTGAATACTCATTGGAAGGACTGATGCTGAAGCGGAAGCTCTGTATTACGGTCACCTGATGTGAACGACCGACTCATTGGCAAAGTCCCTGATGCTGGGAAAAATTGAGGGCAGAAGAAGAACATGTCAGAGGATGAGGTGGCTGGACGCATCACCCATGCAATGCATATGAATTCTGGGAGATGGTGAGGGACAGGGAGGCCTCGTGTGTTACCGTCCATGGGGTCGCAAAGAGTCAGACACAACTGGGCAGACAAACAACACACAACATGCTTTTACAGTGGGTTGTATGAAGAGCAGCAACTGTGGCAAAGTTAACTGTGTGGGAGTCTACAAGAGGAGAAGGCCTGTTTCTGCACAGGTGTCTGTTCACACATGTCTATTTCAACATGCTTGTCTGTTTGTATAGAATTCTCTTGGCTTCAACTCCCTGTTGAAGCCCATAATGAGAGACCATAGTCCCTGCCAACTTCAGGACTGCAGCCTGCTAAAACCCTGAGAAGGGAGTTTGTGGGTACTTTGAAGCAGAGAACCCAGCAAAATTGTGCCTAGACTTCTGACCTATGAAAACTATGAGATAATAAATGTACGCTATTTTAAGCAACAGAGTCTGTGGTAAATTGTTATGTGACAGTAGAAAACAAATATAATCATGACATCCTGGGGTTGACAGGAACTTTCCTCTCTCCTCTTCACTTTCCTGTTCTGTCTTTCCTTTTTCTCTGGCTAACTCTCTCCCATATTTCATCTCTAGCTCCCTCTTGCAGAATGCAAATATGGTGCTCGGCTGAAGTCACAGCTCAGTCACATCCCAGCTCCATGGCCTTGGACAAGTTACTTTATCCTTCTGACCTTCACTTTCCTGATCTATAAATAGAAATACTAAAAAGGTTGTAGTGAAGATTAAAAGAGATAATGTCCATAAGTGTATAACCAGAGTCTGTGGGCACTTTGAGCAGGGAAAATGCACAGAAGCTGGTGAAAGTCTAGGACCCAATATGAGGTGTGAGCTCTAAGCTGGGAGACCTAAGGGGCCAGACAGTGTGTCTTTGGTTTTCATTCATTCGCCTGACAATGTTCAGCTTGTACTACCACATGCCAGGCCCCGGAGAAATAGAGGACCCAGCCATGGTCCCTGACTTCTTAGTTGACACCCTATTCTGGGAACATTGCCCTTGCTGGACCCCAGTAATAATGATGGGTTTGCATTGTACCCTCTCTACTCCTATCAGACTCCCGTGATGATTTGATTTGCTTAGCAGAAGACCTAGAGTCACATCTATCTGGGTCTGGATCACACAGTGATGTGGGTGGGAGTCGATAGAAACCCCTGGAAGGTCGTGTGGGTATGTGTGCTCAGTTGCTCAGTAGTGTCTGACTCTGTCATCCCTATGGACTGTAGCCTGCAAGGCTCTTCTGTCCATGGGATTCTCAAGGCAAGAACACTGGAGTGGCATTGCCATTCCCTTCTCCAGGGGATCTTCCTGACCCAGGGATCAAACCCAAGTCTCCTGTGTCTCCTGCACTGGCACATTCTTTTACCACTGAGCTGTGTGGGAAGCCTTAATAATCCCTTAGTATATAGGGGGGGAAACTAAGGCTCAGAAAAGAAGAGAACGTGCCAAAGTTACTAGGTGGACCCAGCTAGCAATCCTCAGTCTCAGAGTTAACAAGTGATGAGGAAGACAAGTCCAGACAGAAGGAATGTAAAAGGACAAGGGTGGGAGCTGCTGCTACTGCTGCTAAGCTGCTTCAGTGCTGTCTGACTCTGTGCGACCCCATAGACAGCAGCCCACCAGGCTCTTCCGTCCCTAGGATTCTCCAGGCAAGAACACTGGAGTGGGTTGCCATTTCCTTCTCCAACGCATATATGCATGCTAAGTAGCTTCAGTCATGTCTGACTCTGCGACCCTATGGACAGCAGCCCACCAGGCTCCTCTGTCCACAGGATTCTTTAGGCAAGACTACTGGAGTGGGTTGAAGAGGGTGCAATTCCTAAGTGGTTTACAAAGGTAGAGAGGGAGGAGAGGACCCAAGTCAGGGGCACGGTTAGAAGAAAACACTTAAGTGGGATGGCTTAAAATGAACAAACCCATGGTAGGAGAGATAAGGTGACATGGTCAGGTTGTGGTGGAGAACCTTGAATATTCAGCTAAGGAGCTGGAGTAAAGCCATCAGAGTGAGGAGTGGTTAACGGGCTAAGCTCATTTTCAAAGACAACAGGCGCAATGTGACAATGCTCTGGTGCTGTCACGCCAAGTGGAAGACAGAACTGGTGACTTGTAGGAGGATGGTGGGATGGTTCTCCTGGGTGTGGGTCTCCTCCTCATGCCTCCTCCACTGCCTCTTCTTGGTTTCCTTATCTCCTTCCCTCTAGGACATTCTATATGCCCTCTGGCAGGGGCAGAAGCTTAATCTCCTGACTCTTATTGTTGTTGTTCAGTGGCTCAGTCGTTTCTGACCCTTTGTGACCCCACTGCCTGCAGCACTCCAGGTTTCCCTATCTTTCACTATCTCCTGCTGCTGCTGCTGCTAAGTCACTTCAGTCGTGTCCGACTCTGTGCGACCCCATAGACTGCAGCCCACCAGGCTCCCCCGTCCCTGGGATTCTCCAGGCAAGAACACTGGAGTGGGTTGCCATTTCCTTCTCCAATGCATGAAAGTGAAAAGTGAAAGTGAAGTCACTCAGTTGTGTCCAACTCTTAGCGACCCCATGGACTGCAGCCCACCAGGTTCCTCTGTCCATGGGATTTTCCAGGCAAGAGTACTGGAGTGGGGTGCCATTGCCTTCTCCGTCACTATCTCCTAAGTTTGCTCAAATTTATGTCCTTTGAGTCGATCTTGGCATCCAACCATTTCATCCTCTGTCACCCCCTTCTCCTCCTGCCCTCAGTCTTTCCCAGATCAGGGTCTTTTCCAATGAGTCAGGTCTTTGCATCAGGTGGCCAAAGTATTGGAGCTTCAGGTTCAGCATCAGTCCTTCCAATGAATATTCAGGGTTGATTTCCTGTAAGATTGACTGTTTTGAGCTCTTTGCTGTTCAAAGGACTCTCAAGAGCCTTCTCCAGCACCACAGTTAGAAAGAAACAATTCTTTGGTGCTCAGTCTTCTTAAAGGGCTTCCCTTGTGGTTCAGGAGCTTCCCCGGTGGCTCAGACAATAAAGAATCTGCCTGCAATGCGGGAGACTTTAGTTCGATACCTGGGTTGGGAAGATCCCCTGGAGGAGGGCATGGCAACACACTCCAGTATTCTTGCCTGGAGAACCCATGGACAGAGGAGCCTGGTGGGCTAGAAAACTACTAGAATTCTAGTGATTTACTAGAATTACTAGTAATCACTGAATTACTAGAAGAATGTGATAACCATTAATAGTTGAGAAGACAGGTTTTAAAATCAGACCTGGTTCAATTTGCTTAAACTCTCTGTCCTTGTTTTATTGACCATAAACCTGGGAGAATAGTTATAGCTATTTCAAGCCAAACACTGTTGCCAGTTTGGCAGTGAATTGAGCATGAGAGCAAGGGGGGTATTCTCTAACGCTAGCCATCCCACATGGCCAGAGAATTCTCACCAAGTGATGTAGTAGGATGCCAGAAGCCCCTTCATGTCCATCAAAAGTGGGGGATGCACATAGGGAAGTGTATGCAACAGCAGGGCGCTAGGAACAGCTCTTCAACTTCATATCAAGCAAGAAAAAAGGAGATATACAAAATCCCTAGAACAACTGAATCTGTGTAAACTAAAACTTGGACACAAACAGTGCTACTTTAAACGCGGGGAAGGTTAGAGGGGTTGGAACTGGGGAGAAAGTAGACAAGAGGACCTTGCCCAGCTGGTGACCCACAGCGGACAGGGGAATGCCACTCACGGATTGCAAAGTCCAACCACTGCCCTTCACCCGCCTTTGCAGATAACACTACCCCCAAACAGAAACAAAACAAAATAAAACACAACCAAACAAAACCCAAGACAAGGCTCAATCAAAATGTTCTTGCCAGTGACTGCTGTGAAATTTTCTTGATTCAGCAGGACTCCAAACTCCACCAGAAGCTGCAGGGCAATTGTGCAGGGGGTCGCCAAGCTCTCCTCGGGTCTCTCCTCTCTCCCCTCCCCCCCCACCCCCAACCACGTCCTCTCCTCTGCTCCTCCTTTCCAGGAGGCCGGGCACCCTAAGCCAAATTGGAATTGGTTTGGCTGTCCAGCCCACTGGAACCTTGCTAGGAAGTTTGGCCTGGAAGGAAATCAAGTATTTTAAAGCTCTAGTGGGGGCTGGGCTTGCTGGCACCTAGTTCTACCCTTGAACAAGTCCCCTCTCTTTCCTCACAGCCCCGGGGAACCAAATATGGGGCTGAAGGGACCGATATTGACATAAAATCCCATTGGAATTATGGTGGGAGCGGCAGGTGAAGTGGTCACCTACCAAAGGATTTAGGCCTGGGGAGCCTCTACTGGCGGAGAAGGCAAAGGCATCCCACTCCAGTACTCTTGCCTGGAAAATCCCATGGATGGAAGAGCCTGGTAGGCTGCAGTCCATGGGATTGCTGGGAGTTGGACACGACTGAGTGACTTCACTTTCACTTTCCTGCATTGGAGGGGGAAATGGCAACCCACTCCAGTGTTCTTGCCTGGAGAATCCCAGGGACGGGGGAGCCTGGTGGGCTGCCGTCTGTGGGGTCGCACAGAGTTGGATACGACTGAAGCGACTTAGCAGCAACAGCAGCAGCAGCAGCAGCCTCTACTGGGATGCAGGAACTTTGGGGTCCAATCCTCAAACACACTGAGCAACCTGCCTCCCCCTACTGGTTTTGGGGTAGGAGATAGACGGGCCCCTGGGCCAGACAACTGGTGTTTCTCAAGTGGAGTAAAACTGAAGTTTTTTTCTCACTCAGACACTCCAAGGACAAAACTAGTGTCAGTAACTGAGCTCTGCTGGAATAAAGAGGTTAGGTGACTACTCCTGAGGTCAAGGAAAATGTCCCTGTCTACACATGTGCAGAAAGGCTTATTGGGGGTCAAAAAGGGAGGCAGTGCCACCCCATAGTAAGCATGGACACACCCCCATAGGTCTCTGCAGTGGGATCCATCTTAGCAAAGTGTTGCGCAGACACATTGGAGAGGTCTAGGACCAGTCAGGTGTGAAGAAACAAGATAATTTGCCATATATAAACACCCAAAGGCTGTCCTTTCTAAGTGTTTTAACTCACCTCTTTACTGGCCTCCTCCTCGTTAGAGAGGCCCCCAATACCCTTTCTCTCTGGATGTGTATTTCTGCCTAGCTTTTCTGACTTAAATATAACTGCTTCTCTGTGTGCTCTCCCATATGTTGTGCTGTGTCTGTAATAAGCTTTGTACCTGTTTTTACAGTCTTTGCCTCCTTGAAACATTCTTGTTTTCAAATGGGGCCAAGGCCACTTTCCTTCTAGCCTCTCCCTGCTGGTGGTCTAGCAGCTAGGATTCCTGGTTTTCATCCAGGCTACCCACCCAGGTTCAATTTCTGGGTGGGGAACTAAGATCTCTCTCAGGACCACTCATTGCTTTCTCTCTCTGAGATCAGCTTCAATCCGCCTGCATGTAGTGGGAGCACTGGCCATGGGTCCCTGCCTGGCAACAGCACCAGGCATGCTGGACCCTGTCTCCTTCAGCCCAGTGGAGCTCACCCCAGCTGCCCTCCCAGGCTCACCAGGACAGCAAGTGCACTTGGCGTGGTCTGGACCCACCAGAACTTACACCTGGATCTCCAGGCCGGCAGCCCCCAGGTTGGAGGAGCAGCCTCGGGTCCCAGGTGGCCGCCAGGGGCGTGAAAAGCACAGGGTGCTGGTCAGGGCGCACAGCATTGGGGCCTATTCTGGGAACGGGCCACTCGGCCTTCCACCACCGCCTCCCACTGAAAGCTTGCTGCCCTGCCCCAGGCCTTCAAGAACTGTTTCTCCTTTGGGAACACCCTCAGCCTCTTGGAGACCAGAAGACATGGGTTAGAAGAAAGCCCAGCTGTGCTGTGTGATTTTGGACAAAACTGCCAATATCTCTTAAATGCCAAAATTTTAATCTGTAAAGCATAGGTAATAAAAGTGATAAGTGCCAAATATAAAGACAGCTGAGAGCTAAAGTAGTAAAAACAGATTTTAATCAGTAATACACTGTTGCAAAAGAGAAATGTCCAGGATGAACCAAACTCTTAACATAGTTTCTAATAGCTCAAGGACACATCCCTAGGATGACTCTGCTGCTGCTGCTGCTGCTAAGTCGCTTCAGTCGTGTCCGACTCTGTGCGACCCCATAGACAGAAGCCCACCAGGCTCCCCCATCCCTGGGATTCTCCAGGCAAGAACACTGGAGTGGGTTGCCATTTCCTTCTCCGATGCATGATACTGAAAAGTGAAAGTGAAGTCGCTCAGTCGTGTCCGACTCTTAGCGACCCCATGGACTGCAGCCTACCAGGCTCCTTCGTCCATAAGATTTTCCAGGCAAGAGTACTGGAGTGGGGTGCCATTGCCTTCTCCGGTGTCCGACTCTAGCCCCTTTTAAAGTGCCTGCCTGAGAAAACTCAAGACTGCCAAAAGAAATTACTGTTTGTTCCAGCCAGCATCTGAAGGTAGGGCTCCTATCTCCCAGTCTCTGAGGGAGCCTAAGCTTCAGAAGGGACAGCAAACCTAGAATAGTTCCAAGTGGACTGACCCCGCTCTGCCTATTTTGAAAGTTTTCACTTCCCCGATTGTACACCGTCCTGGCTCACCCACCTCCCTATTCCTTCTTCTCCTTGTAAAATCTCTTCTCACTACTTTAGGGGAGGCTGAAGCCTAGTAGAGAAGAGGGCTCAGAGGACCCTGGCTAGAGTTCAGGGATAGAGTCTTTGTCACTACCTCGTGATAGTTCTTATCTGTGACCCTCAAGGTTAATTGGGGTTTATCTCACTTCTGGCTATTGGTAAGCTGCCCTTGTTTCCAACGAATTAATTCAGGTTATGGATCACCAGGCCATCTCTCCCTGTCCCTTTTCTCCACATTACTGGACACAACTCCAGTTCTGCCACTCCTTAAAGAGTCACAGACATGAGGCTGCGTAGTTTAGTTTAGTCACTCAGTCGTGTCCGACTCTTTGTGAGCCCATGGACTGTAGCCCACCAGCCTCCTCCATCCATGGGATTTTCCAGGCAAGAGCACTGGAGTGGGTTGCTGCATAGAAAGATTTTTACAGGAGTTTGGGAAACAATTGTGGGACTTCACTTCTCAAACTTAAGGAGGTTAAGGCTAACTGTTATGGACTGAATTGTGTTGCCCCAAATGTATGTGTTGAAGTCCTATCCCTCAGTACCTCACAATGTATTTGTAGACAGAGTCTTTAAAGAGGTAATTAAATTAAAATGAGGTCATTAGAGTTGGCCCTAAATAAAAATAACTGATATCCTTAGAAGAAGAAAAAATTTTAAACACAGATGAGTATACGGGAAGACAAAGGGGAGGATGGCCATTTAGAACCCAAGGAGAAGCCAAGGCCTCAGACAGAATGAACCCTGCCATTACCTTGATCCTAGACTTCTAGCCCCCAGAACTGTGCAGAAATACATTGCTGCTATTTAAATTATCCAGTTCGTGACTTTTTTATGGCAACCCTAGCAAACTAATGGGAGAAGGCAATGGCACCCCACTCCAGTACTCTTGCCTGGAAAATCCCATGGACAGAGGAGCCTGGTGTGCTGCAGTCCATGGGGTCGCTAAGAGTCGGACACAACTGAGCGACTTCACTTTCACTTTTCACTTTCATGCATTGGGGAAGGAAATGGCAACCCACTCCAGTGTTCTTGCCTGGAGAGTCCCAGGGACAGGGGAGCCTGGTGGGCTGCCGTCTACGGGGGTGCACAGAGTCGGACACGACTGAAGCGACTTAGCAGCAGCAGCAAACTAATACACCAAGTAAAGAAACTTCCTTTCCTAAGAGGAAATCCGGTGCCTGGTTTTTAAAATAAGAAGGTGCTCTGCCACCTCTCTAAATTATGATTATTTCTGGGATTCCAAGGAAGCTTAGCAAAGGAGCAATGGAGGTAGGATTAGAGTGGTAGTAATAACATGGCCATAGTAATAACATTTTTTTTCTCCTTTTAAACCCTGCCAGTTTTATGCCAAACTCCCTCAATAATCTCTTCTGAATTTATAATATGAAATAAAAATTGTTTTAGTTATTTTAATTTTACTTGTTTTAGTTTTTTGATTCTCTGTTGCTGTGCACAGGTTTTCTCTGGTTGTGGTACATGGGCTTCTTGTTGTACTGGCTTCTCTTGTTGCAGAGCATGGGCCCTAGGGTGTGTGGTTCAGTCATCGTGGCGCATGTGCTTAGTCGCCCCACGGTATGTGGAATCTTCCTGAACCAGGGATTGAACCTGTGTCCCCTACATTGGCAGATGGATTCTTAACCACTGGACCACCAAGGAAGTCCTGTTTTAGTTATTAAGTGATATATGTAGAGCACTCTGACAATGATGATAGGAATGGAGGCTATCCTATTATCCTAATGGAGGCTAATTGACAGTTTATGTTTAGATATTACCTCTATTTTTTTACTGTGAAAGTCCAATTTTAAGAATTTAGCCTGCAGATATACCCACACAGGTGTGAAATATCATATATACAAAGTTATTCATTGCAGAATTGCTTATAATAGCAAAAGACTGGCAACCATGTTAATATACAACAGGGATTGCTTAAATAAATTATGGTTTACTTTGTCAACAAAGGTCCATCTAGTCAAAGCTATGGTTTTTCCAGTAGTCATGTATGGATGTGAGAGTTGGACTATAAAGAAAGCAGAGTGTCGAAGAATTGATGCTTTTGAGCTGTGGTGTTGGAGAAGACTCTTGGGAGTCCCTTGAACTGCAAGGACATCCAACCAGTCCTTCCTAAGGGAGATCAGTCCTGGGTGTTCATTGGAAGGATTGATGTTGAAGCTGAAACTCCAATACTTTGGCCACCTGATGTGAAGAGCTGACTCATTGGAAAAGACCCTGATGTTGGGAGAGATTGAGGGCAGGAGGAGAAGGGGACAACAGAGGATGAGATGGTTGGATGTCATCACCGACTCAATGGACATGAGTTTGGGTGGACTCTGGGAGTTGGTGATGGACAGGGAGGCCTGGCGTGCTGCAGTTCATGGGGTTGCAAAGAGTCAGACATGACTGAGCGATTGAACTGAAGTGATACATTGAATACTATGCAGTTATGGAAAAAAACACAGGAAGCTCTAATGTGAGCTTCAAAATCTATTGTATGAAAAAAGTCAACATTGGAATAGTGTGTGATTTTTAATTTAATTAACTGAAAGTCACTCAGTCCTGTCCAACTCTTTGCAACCCCATGGACTGTACAGTCCATGGAATTCTCCAGACCAGAATACTGGAGTGGGTAGCATTTCCTTCTCCAAGGGATCTTCCCAACCCAGGGATCAAACCCAGGTCTGCTGCATTGCAGGTGGATTCTTTACTAGCTGAGCCACAAGAGAAGCCTAAGACTATTAGAGTGGGTAGCTTATCTCTTCTCCAGTGGATCTTCCCAACCCAGGAATTGAACTCGGGTCTCCTGCATTGCAGGCAGATTCTTTACCAACTGAGCTATCAGAGTGTGTGAAGAAAACTATAAGTTGTGTTATAGAAAAGGACAGCATTATTTAGGTGTGCATATATACACTTGTGTGGCTTCCCAAGTGGTGCAGTGGTAAAGAATCCACCTGCCAATGCAGGAGACACAATAGAAGTGGGTTTGATCTCTGAATTGGGATGATTCCCCTGGAGCAGGAAATGATGACATGCTGCAGTATTCTTGCCTGAAAAATTTCCTGGACAGAGGAGCCTGGTGGGCTGTAGTCCATGGGGTCACAGAGTCGGACACGCCTGAGCACACAAGGTGTTTCCACTCCTTTCATAAGGTAGCTACATAAAATATTTCTAGGATAGGGAAGAGGAACTGGGGAACTGGCAATAGGGGTAGGAGAGAGAAATTTTACAGTCTGACTTTTTAAAATTTTTGAATCTTGATTCATGTTTTAGGTCTTATCTACTCAAAAATAATTAGTTAAAATGAAAATGAACACGATGACAAAAATTAAAATAAGACATACTATAGTAATGACAAAAAAAGTAATACACGTAAGATCAAAACATTCAAACGGTACAGAGGGCTATAAAAATTAAAACAAAAAATGTCTCTCTCCTATATTGTATACTTTTAAAAGAACATTTGTTGTATTTTATGCAGCATTTGTAGGTATTTTGTGGTAGAATTTTTGGATTATCTAGTCTTCCACATTGGAAAGGAAGGTGTCCCTTTCTAACGTTTTCGGCATTAACTGCAATGTTTATTATTCCATCTCCACCTCTATGGGCTCTATTTTGAAACCAATATCCAATGGACAGGGAGCATTTGTTGCACGGTAATTAACCTGGACCCTGTGACTTCTTGTTCTATTGGGTTGTTTATCCACCAATCATAATGCTGTCTTTATCAGCCAATCAGAGTTTCAAGAAACAACTCTCCACTTAATAACCTCTTCCGTGCTGCCTTGTGCTAGGCTCTAGGGATAGGGAGGAAAAGGGGAGATTCTTTGCCCCTTGTCTGATCAGGTGAAGATTTTACTAAGCTGACCCATTCTTAACCCAGGAATTCTTTACCTAGACTAGTGGAGGCTCCTTAAAATCACCTGGAGAAACTAGAGATAAGCCCAAGCAGTGACAAAGACCCAGCACAGCCAAAAATAAATAAAATTACCGAAAAAAAAAAAAGTTGGAGGAGAGAAGATCTCCCTTTCTCTTTAAAATAAAAGCAGGGAGGGTATCAATCACATCAAGAAAGAGCTCTTGGGACTTCCCTGTGAACCAGTGGCTACTACTGAGCCTGCGCTCTAGAGCCTGGGGAACGACAGCTACTGAAGCCTGTGTGCCCTAGAGCCTGTGTTCCACAAGAGAAGGAACCGCAATGGGAAGTGTGCACACCACAACTCGAGGGTAGCCCCCGCTCGCTGCGTGGGTCTAGAGAAAAGCCTGAGCCTCCGTGAAGATCCAGCACGGTCAAAAATAAATAAATTTTTGAAAAAAAGAAAGAAAATGATGACTATAAAAGTCAAGCTGCATGTTCATTTCAGGGGAATGAGAGAGCTTAGATTGGAGAGGAAAGAGAGAGTTGAGGGGAGAGGAGTGCTTGCAAAGTTCTCTTTATTAACTTGAGATGTAGTTACAAAGGTATTTGCCATAAGATGACTCATCAAGCTACAAAGATATTTGCCATAAGATGACTCATCAAGCCATACGTTTATCGTGTGTGGTTTTCTGTACCTGGGTTCATTTCATAATAAAGGGTTTTTTTGAGACTGAAATAAATGATTGAATGAACCACCCTAAAAAAAAAAAAAAAAAAAGAATCACCTGGAGAAACTAAACTATTCATGCCTAGGCTTGACTCCCAGACGCTCTGATTCAGTAGAAAGCGGGCTCTGAATGTGGATGTTCTGAACCTTTGGTGATTTTTATTTTTTATTTTTTTATTTTATTTTTATTTATTTATTTTTTAATTTTATTTTATTTTTAAACTTTACATAATTGTATTAGTTTTGCCAAATATCAAAATGAATCCGATTGGTGGGGGTCACAGTATATATAAATGTGCAATTTCTACAAGGCCTTTTGAAATCATAAAAATGGCCTATGAACTGAGAGTCCACTTGGTTCAGTTTCCTTTTAGAGCTAAGTGTGTTTGTCTTTTGCAACCCCCTTGAGGCCAGTCAGCATCAATTTGAACATGTCCCTAACGACCCACCCCTGCCCCCAGACAGGATACTCAGTCCCCCCAGAGATAGCTTGGTCAGTCTCAGAAACACCTCAGCTTGCCCCAAGTCCTCTGTCTTTTCACCTCCTGCCCAGTAACTCCTCAGGAGCCAGGTGGAGTTTTTGTTAAATGAACACCTGGCCTTAAATTCTACAAGTCCTAAGAACAACTGGAGGAGGTAACCTTCCAACATTTGATGCTTTATGCCATGAAGATCTATGAGGGGCTCTTATCATATACCCTTAAGACTGGAAGGGGCCTCAGAAATTTTACAAACATACACACACACAGAGTCAGTTCTCAGATTTTGGTGTTAGTTATTTTCTAAAAGTTGCTGTGAACACAAATTAGTGAATACTGAACAATTGCTCCTAAGGAAAATACAGGGTTAGGCACCTGCAAGTCTCTGCCCATGACATATTTTGTCAGTTGACCAATAAATAAGCTGGTTTTATGTGTTTCTGTTTAAAGACATCTTGTTATTTGTATTTGAACTCAGGGCCAATAACACTATAACTCATGGATGAGCCAGGTTCAGTATTTTCTTCACAGTGCTCCTCACACCCTTCTTGTATCTAGGTATATTTCACACACCATGGTTGCGGGAGATTTTTAAATGGTGAAATCAACAACAAAACACAAAAATGTGAAAAACATGGCACGAAATCATGAGAAACACGTTTGTTTACAGCATGAACTGGACAGGGTTTTGTGTAACCTCAACTGAAAACAGACATGTGGGGCAACTCACATTTTTTTTCCCCCGCCTCCAGAGCTCTTGGAATGTTGACTTTGGGGTTACAGATACATTCTTATCAGTAGGAAAATCCGCAAATTCAGAATCAGCCAATAAAAATCATCCCCTAAATATATAATATATCCACAACATATATTTGGTCCCTGTATCAAGTGCTAAAGGCTTTGCTTCTATCACCTCCCTTAATCCTCAAAAGACAAAAGGTCGCACAGCGGTGACCTTTTCCACCTTTTCCACTTTCCTGGTGGCACAGAGGATAAGAATCCGTCTGCCAATGCAGGGGACACGGGTTCGCTCAAATCCCGGGTCTGGGAAGATCCCACATGCCCCTGAGCAACTAAGCCCCAGGTCGCCACAGCTACTGAGCTCAGGTGCTGCAGCTGCTGAGGCCGGGGCATCCAGAGCCTGTGCTCCCCAACAGGAGAAGCCACCACGGTGAGAAGCCTGTGTACCCAAGGAAGACGAGCCGCTGCTCCTTACAACTAGAGAAAGTGCGCAAAGCAAGGAACATCCCGCAAAGCCAAAAATACATAAATAACGAACAAACAAACCATATTATAAACACTAAAAAAAAAAAAAGTCAGGACGTTGGTTTTATTTTAGACATTCATATAATAAAATCCGTCCCCCCTCCCCCGTAGTGTATCTCTTCCAACTTCTCGACCGATAGGATACAGAGCAACTTCCAATATTTCAAAATTTTTCCTCAGGCTACTCTCGTGAATCCAGTCTTCCTTCAATTTCAGGCCTTGCTGCAGGCCACAATAGCCCTCAGCATAGACCACCTAAACCCGAAGGACTGGTACTAGGCTACAGAGCCTTTTTCAAGGGCTGAAAGGGGCGGAGTTTCCAACCAACCGGTGAATTCTCGCCTTGAACTTTGTCCGCTTAAGTTCCCTAGCACTTCCCTCCCTACACAGACAACGCCGGTGTCTCCACGCACGCGCACGTTTCCAGTTCTGCCCGCCCCTCAGCCGCCTCCTGTTGCTTCCCTGACCCCAAGAGCTCAGGCGGAGCTGCGGCTTCAGTCTGCGCCAACCTCAGACCTCAAAGCTTTACGTCCGCTACGTCCGCTGCGCCCGCCTGTGCCTACAGTGGTTCGAACAATGTCTTTGGCCGCTTCACAGTCTCTGCTCCGGAACCGGGTGTTTGTGGTGGGGGTTGGGATGACCAAGGTAAATAGAGCCGTGAGTCCCCGGAGGTGGGCTCCCTGCTCGGCTCAGCCTGGGTGAGGCCGCGGGAGCCCTGAGTGACCGGGAAACGGGGGTTGGGGTGGGTTGTGGGGTGTCAGGACTTGTCGCCGTCCGTCTGTCTGCCCTTCCTACCGGAGGGCGCCACTGGCTTCTCACCGCCCAGCTCGGCTCCTTGTCTGTGAGGCATCAGAGTGGCGACTCGGATGGGTTGCGATGTTGATGTCTCTGCGGAATCATAATGTCGCAGTATTGTTCTGCTGCTATATGTTCCTCCTTCTTCCCTTTTCTTCCTGGGGCGCAGTTTGTTAAGACCTACTTAAGATCACCCAAACTCCGCACCTCCTTTGAATATGGGTGGAAACCTAAGTTGTGTGGACTTGTAACTGAGGCAAGGTTTGGCCCATACCCAGAAGGAAAGCAGGTCGTGAACGCCGCCAGCCCTGCACTTACAGGAATACTCCGTGTTGGATCCCTTCTCAGTTGCAAGTGTAGGGGTAGAAATCTCAGTAATGCTCAGCGTCTTGGCACAGGTGGCAGGTTTTCTACATCCTCCGACCTTTGCGTTTCTCACATGGTACTCTGCTTGGTACTCAGGAGGCCAGAGGCAGCTACAGTCTCGCTTGATTGTATTTCTTGACATGCTCACTACCTTTGTGCTCTGCTGCTGCTAAGTCGCTTCAGTCGTGTCCGACTCTGCGCGACCCCATAGACGGCAGCCCACCAGGCTCCCCCGTCCCTGGGATTCTCCAGGCAAGAACACTGGAGTGGGTTGCCATTTCCTTCTCTAATGCATGAAAGTGAAAAGTGAAAGTGAAGTCACTCAGTCGTGTACGACTCAGCGACCCCATGGACTGCAGCCTACCAGGCTCGTAGAGAAAACAACAGAAAGCAAAGCAACAGAGGCATAAATAAGTTTGGGACGAAACTATCAGTACTTTAGCATCACCTCTGTGCTCTGTGCTCTAGTGATGCTAAAGTACCCATAGTTTCGTCCCAAACTTTTTTATGCCTCTGTTGCTTTGCTTTCTGTTGTTTTCTCTACTTAAGACCATTTGTCTTCACTTGGTTAACTTGTTTGCATTTTTAATACTCCCTTCCTAGGACAGAGCTCGGTCCCTACCTCTTTTGTCTCTTTTTTTTGTCTTTTATATTTTTTCCTATCTCCTTTTGAAGAAAATGGGCTGCTTTTCTGGGTGCCTGATGTCCTCTACCAGCATTCAGAAGTTGTGGAATTTACTGGGCGTTTAAATGTTCTTTTGATGAATTTGTGGGGAAGAAAGTGGTCACCCCGTCCTATTCCTCCGCCATCTTAGGACCACCCCCCTTGTTTGCATTTTTTAAAAGATCAATTCAGATCTTCTAGGAGAAGTTCTGATTCTCCTGACTGTCCCATAGAGCCCTGTACTTAACCTCTGTCTTAGTACTTTATATTTTATCCTGAAATTCTGTTTACATGTCTATATTCTTCTTTTGCATATAGCCATCTCCCAGGTTAATTAATTGCTATACCGCTGCTGCTGCTGCTGCTAAGTCACTCCAGTTGTGTCCCTCTAGCACTTTGAAAATGCCTTTTGCTTGAAGAGCTCAGTAAGTGTTAGTTGAACACTATTAAATGCATATGCTTTGTGACAGAGGGTTCCTATGGGAAGTTCTCTTTCCACGAAAACAACCTTAAACTTGAAAAAGTCCTGCTCTGTGTTTCATAGACAGTTATGTATGGCAGAAGGGCAAGGGAAATCTAGGGCATCTTTTTATAAGGGCAGTAATCCCATTCCTTTAAAAAAAAATTATTTATTTGGCTGCGTCAGGTCTTAGTTGCAGCACATGGGATCTTTAGTTGTGGCATGTTGGATCTAGCTCCCCAACCAGGGATCAACCCAGGGCCTCCTGCATTGGGAGCTCAGATTCTAAGCCACTAAACCGCCAGGGAATATCTTCAAAAAAACATTTTTTTTTTTTTAATTTATATACTACTCCCCTCTTGAGGGCTCCATCTACATGATTACCAAAGACCCAAGTTCTTAAGGAATGCATAATATGGCGAAGGAAAGGGTAAACCATTTAAATATGATGTATTAGGACATTTTGGAGAAGGCAGTGGCAACCCACTCCATTACTCTTGCCTGGAAAATCCCATGGACAGAGGAGCCTGGAAGGCTGCAGGCCATGGGATCGCTAAGAGTTGGACACGACTGAGCGACTTCACTTTCACTTTTTACTTTAATGCATTGGAGAAGGAAATGGCAACCCACTCCAGTGTTCTTGCCTGGAGAATCCCAGGGACGGGGGAGCCTGGTGGGCTGCCGTCTATGGGGTCGCACAGAGTTGGACACAACTGAAGCGACTTAGCAGCAGCAGTAGCAGGACATTTGGTTAAGTGTAGTAGATTGGAAATATGAATTTATCTCTTTTGGTGCTTTCCAACTCTCACAAAAATGACAGTAAAGAAATTAAAGTATTAACCCATCAGGGTGAAGTGACTAGGAGAGGAAACAGTAGAACGATGTCAGAAAAACAGTGGATGATTAAAAGCTGATGGAAGTGTGGTTATTGATTCAAAACAGAAACTCAGAGCCCAAGTTCTTGAAGAAGGATTATACTGGTTAGGTCTTCCTGCAGAACTTGAGAAGGTTTAGGACCTGCATGTACTAGATGTCAAGTAAGGTGGGAATGAGAGGAGGGAAGAAAAGCACTTCCCTGGTATAATTGGATTCCAAGATCCTTTTTACCACTAGATCACTATCAGATCCTTGTCAAGGTATTGGAGACTTGTTCCCTGGAGAAACTGAACTGATGCGTCTCTAGAATCATCTGACCTTTAGGTTTAGTGGAAGGCAGGAGTGAGGCCCAAGTTGAAAAAAGGGAATTAAATGGAATTCTGTATAGTATTAAATGATAGTAATTACCAGCCCTGTTCCCAGAGCACTGGTGATCAGATACATGCTAGCTTCAGGACAAATTTTGGAAATTATGTGAAAAGACTCCAGAGAAAAGTCAGATTATCACTCTACTCAAAGGGAAAGATTTTAATTGACTTGAGTATAGCAAGAGTATGAAAAGTTGATTGATATTCTTTTAAATTCAACATTGCTTTTAGCCTGTCAGAAACTCCCGCTTTTCATGTTTTAGTCTAGTATTAAAAAAGAATATCCACAATTATCTTAAAAGGCTATTAAAGTCCTCCTCTCTTTTCTAACCACATATCTGAGGTCAGATTTGCTTCATAGACTTCAACCTAAAAAATAATGCCAAAGGTTGAATGAAGAATCAGCTGTGTCAGATGAAAGAATTCACCTGCCTTCTATGAAAGCAGATATTAAAGAGAATTGCTGAAGTGCAAAACAATGCCCCTCATCAGTTTTTCTTGAGGGGAATATAATAATTTTTAATAAAATTATTTATGTTAACATATAATGGGTTTTTTTTTGAGTGAATTGTTATTCTAAATGTCCTGTTATATGTGCTAATAGGGTAAATATTGGTAACTATAACCCTCATGATCAAAGTTCTGGCATCTTCAGTGATTTTTAGGAATGTAAAGCCGTCTTGAGACTGAAAAGTTTTGAGAATTACTGGTTCTAATCATTGAGTACTAAGAGCTACTAACAACACAAAGAGAGAAAACCATATGCTTCCAGATGAAAAAATAGACCACTACTGATAGTTTTGCCAAAGAGATAGAGTGAGTCTGTAAGATTCTGGATCCGGCTGCCAATCTGTGGGACAGAGAACAGAGGAACAGGTTGAACTGTATGAGTATGCGATCTACAAAGTCCAGAGTGTGGGAAACTACTGTCCCAGTGTCTGGGTTCTTTAATAGATGTGTTGAGAGGAAAAACATGTAGTGGAGGGGAACCTGTAAATTAAAAGAGAATTTAAAAGACCCATATTTTTTTTTAAAAGGCAAGGCTGAAATATAGTGTCCAAGACACTTGGGTGATAGAACTACGAAATACTACAAGGAAGCAATTATTATAAGGATCAGGATAATAATTATTTTGGGGGTGAGGCAGGGTTGAAGTAAGGGACAGCATGTTTAGAAGAGTGTGTGGAGTGGCAGGGAAAGTTTTGTTTTTTAGTTTGTGTGGTTGTTGTCAAAGATAAAGGTAGACACTAGGTAAAGTGTTAGGGCAGATTTTAATAAATAGTATGCTATTGCAAAAGTCCAATGTGCAGTAACTTTATATACATGTGAGTAGAGAAGAGGAATCAGAGAAGCTTGAATAGAATTTGGTGAAGGAGAGAATATTTGTCAATGATTACAAGAGTGTTTGCTTAAACTTTAAAAATGAGGCAGTTAACTCCAGGAAAAACAAAACAAATTGCTCAATGAACCACATATAATCATAATATACAACCTGGCTCAATAATAAGCAACATTGTCTTAATAAGGTAAGCACTATGTAATGATTTAATTTAAAACTTGTGTTTCTACTGTATAAGGAGGATGGAGAACTGTAAATATATAAGTGAGGTGGTCTAAGAGACCTAATTCTCATTGTCCCTTATTTAAGACTGTGATATAATTTCTTAAATTGATAAGTCAAGAAATAACAGTATCAGAATATTTAGAAATGTGACATTTTATAAAAGAAATATCTGAAAGGATTGAAAATGGATGTTTTGGGAGCAAGTAAGACTAGTGAGTGGAGGGCAACAGATTGCTATTTTTATTATAGGCTTTAGGGTAGGTTTTTATTTATTTTTTGCATTTCTTAGGAGAAGGAAATGGCAACCCACTCCAGTGTTCTTGCCTGGAGAATCCCAGGGACGGGGGAACCTGGTGGGCTGCCGTCTATGGGGTTGCACAGAGTTGGACACAACTGACGGGACTTAACAGCAGCTGTTGACTTTCTTTTTCTTTCATTTACCTAGCTCCTACTCATCCTTAAATACCTTATTTAAATAAATATCAGTTCCTCTGGGAAGGCATTCTAGTCCTCTGAGGCTGGGTAGTTGTCTCTCCCAGATCATTCTGTACTTAGGACCCTGTTGCATAATTGCCTGTCTTCCATTAAATAAGTTCCTTGTGGGTACAAACTGTATATTATTTATTATCAGAGTCCAGCAACACTGATAGGGACTCAGATTTTTTTTGTTTAAATGACTAGATGAATGTATTTCTGTGGTTCTCTCTTGTGAGAGACTATCACCTTAGTGTTTCTTTTTGTTATCTTTTGTATTTCTAGTTCACAAAGCCTGGAGTCGAGAACAGAGACTACCCTGACTTGGCAAAGGAAGCAGGTAAAAGAGAATATTTAGATCTTTGAACATTGTAGTTTATTGTGTGGTCTGTATTGATTGTGGAGCAGCCTTGCAACCTTCACGGGAAGTTTTTTCAGGCCCAAGCAGTCTAAGCTTAGGTATCAGTTGTTTAAAGGGAATTCTGGCTTCCAGAGATCAAATTGCCAACATTCAGTGGATCATAGAGAAAGCAAAGGAATTCCAGGAAAACATCCACTTCTCCATCATTGACTACATGAAAGCCTTTGACTGTGTGAATCACAACCAACTGTGGAAAATTCTTCAAGGTTTGAGAATACCAGACCACCTTACTTGTCTCCTGAGGAACCTGTATGTGGGTCAAGAAGCAACAGTTAGCACCTTACATGGAACAATGGACTGGTTCAAATTGGGAAAGGAGCATGACAAGGCTATTTATTGTCACCCTGTTTATTTAACTTACATGCAGAGTATATCATGGGAAATGCCAGGCTGAATGAATCATAAGCTGAAATCAACATTGTCAGGAGAAATATCAACAGTCTCATATATGCAGATGATACCACACTAATGGCAGAAAATGAAGAGGAACTAAAAAGCCTCTTGATGAGGGTGAAAGTGGTGAGTGAAAAAGCTGGCTTAAAACTCAGCATTCAAAAACTAAGATCAAGGAATCCGATCCCATCACTTCATGGCAAATAAAAGGGGAAAAGGTAGAAGCAGTGACAGATTTTATTTTCTTGGGCTCCAAAATTACTGTGGATGGTCACTGCAGCCATGAAATTAAAAGACGCTTGCACCTTGGAAGGAAAGCTATGACAAACGTAGACAACATATTAAAAAGCAGAGACATTGCTTTGCTGACAAAGGTTTGTATAGACAAAGCTATGGTTTTTCCAGTAGTCATGTACGGGTGTGAGTGTGAGACCATAAAGAAGGCTCAGTGCTGAAGAATTGATGCTTTCAAATTGTGCTGGAGAAGATTCTTGAGAGTCCCTTGGGACAGCAAGGAGATCCAACCAGTCCATCCTAAAGGAAATCAGCCCTGAATATTCATTGAAAGGACTGATGCTGAAGCTGAAGCGCCAAAACTTTGGCCACCTGATGAGAAGGGCTGACCCACTGGAAAAGACCTTGATGCTGGGAAAGATCGAAGGCAAACAGAGAAGAGGGCGGCAGAGGACAAGATGGTTAGATAGCATCACCGACTCGAGGGACATGAATTTGAGCAAACTCCGGGAGATAGAGAGGGACAGGGAATCCTGGCATAGTGCAGTCCATGGGGTCACAGAGTCGGACCTGACTTAGCGACTGAACAACAAAGGCTTCCCACACATGGAGACCTTGGAAACTTCATGGTCCCATGAAGTTGTTTAGGTACAGTCCTCCTGTGAAGCCTTCCCCTTCCTCCTTTCCCTGTCAGATTGCTGCCAGGCAATTCAGAAAAGATTATTCTCATTTTTCATTAAACACTCCTTGTGTCTCCAAGTACTTGTGCACTCAGTGTTCATAAATTAGATTTCATTTCAACTCCATTATACAGGTCTGTGTTTACTATATGGGAATCAGAGCATCTCTGTCCCCCAAAAGGAAGGTTCATGAGATTTAATTAGCTGATGTTGATTCTCTAGGTGTATAATATTCATTCAGTGTTTATCATTTGGTTGTTAAATCTTTTCCTCCTGACTATTGTCTCCAAACAGCTTCTACTTTTCTTTGAAATAGGAAATGCTTTAATCAATTTTTCTATGTATTTTTTGTTCTATTTCTTTTAGTTAGTTAAAAGTGGTTACTATAAAAATATATGGATAGAATATTTTGATTATAAGATGGTAATGTTGAGATGAAGTTATTAAGTTTGAATTTACCTCTGGAATTGTCTAATAACAAGAAATTCAGCTTGATTGCCTCTATTTACTGATTACAATTTTCTTCTTTTGCAGATATTGTTAGGAAAATAAACTCAATTTAAAAAAAGGAATTTTTATGTAGAATATACTTTTAAAACTTAGCTTTGTTTTGATAAAACCCCTTGGTGCCAACTGTGAGAAGTGAGAGGGAGGTGAGAAGTGCAAAAGGGTGACTCTGTTCATGTATCTGATGTAGTTCCAGGTGAGTATGTTCACCTTCAGCCTACATCAGTCATGTGTAGTTCAACATGTATCTAAGCGTGACTTGGCAGGGAAGCCCGTGAGATCCTGTAAATGATTTTGTTCTCAGCCCTCTGGGCTTACTTGTCAGCTGTGGTGTTGAGGCAAGAGAATTGGTTTAATGGAAGTCTTACCCTCTAATTCTCCAAACTGGTTTAGGAGGTTCTGCTACCTTCCCCGCCCTCAGTATTCCCTAAATGCACAGTGTGGAGGGAAGCACAACCAGCAGGATTGTGTCCTGACACATTATTTAGAGACTTCTTACTCTTTACACAGTCCTGCCCATCTTCTTTCCCTCAGAGAAAGGTTAGGAATCCCTCTGCAGCTAAATGCAAAGTGGTAAAGCCACACCATGTAACTCTCTGAAACTGTTTCCGATATTGAAAGTTACTTCTGTGCTTCCTTTGTTTTCTAATCCCTTTAACATTTTTACTTAATAATGATTTAAATCTGAAAATGTATGAAGACAACCTGGTGTTAGGAGAAAATGTGCAACAAATATTAAGGAGTGCATCCGGGTCACTTGGGAAGATTCAGTCAAAGTCTGGTGTACAGATCTTAGAGCCTTTGCCCTCTAGTACGGAAAATAAGGCAAGTTCACATACATGGTGAGTAGACCATGGGAGGTGCAAGATGCTTTGGCCACTTAGAGGAATATCAGAGCACAGGCTAAACTTACACCTTTTCACCATAACTCATTCTCTCCTACTAATTATAAGAGCAAAGCATGTTATTTATTGGAACATAGATATATATATATATATATATATATATATATATATATATATAATAATGAAAACAAAATTTGTAACCCAAGCCTGAGACAGTGCACTAAGTCGTGTCCGACTCTTGCGACCCCATGGACTGTAGCCTGCCAGGCTCCTCTGTCTAGGGGATTCTCCAGGCAAGAATACTGGAGTGGGTTGCCAGCCTAGCAGCTGTTAATATCTTGGTGTGTTCTCTTTTAATATTTTTTTTCTATGGCTTTCTGGGATCATATTCTAAATGTGTATCATGATTTCTAAAACTTATTATTATAAGCTTTTCTCCTGTCACTTAAAACTGAAAAAAATTAAATTTTCATGTTTCTTTGTATATTTATGCCATATTAAAAATTTTTTTTAATTGTTTATTTTTAATTGAAGGATAATTGCTTTACAATGTTGTTGGTTTCTGTCACACATCAGCCTGAAACAGCCATAGGTATACACATGTCCTCTCCCTCTTGAACTTCCCCTCTCCCTCCATTCTGACCCACCTGGCTAGGTTGTCACAGAATACTAGGCTGAACTCCCTGTGCTACAGAGCAGCTTCCCGCTAGCTATCTGTTTTACACACAGTTACATAGATATTTCAGTACTACTCTCAGTTCGTCTGACCCTCTCCTTCCCCCGCTGTGTCCATAAGTCTACTCTCTATGTTTGTAGGTTCATCAGTATCATTTTTCTAAATTCCATATATACACGATATTTGTTTTTCTGACTTACTTTACTCTGTATAACAGTATGCTATCATTTTTGTTGTATATTTGCTTTATAGCTTTTTGATATTTTAGAAGAATGATAGTGAACATCTTGCTGAACACAAATATTTGTTCTCATCACTGGTTATTTTTGAGGACAAAGCCTAGAAGTAGACTCATTGGAGCAATGAATATAAACAGTTTTATCAGTCTTGACAGATTATTTTTCAGACCATTATTAGTTTTACTGGGATCATATAAGAATGCTCTTTTTTTTTTGCTCATACATAAAGCAGGAAAAGAAAGCTGGTCTGACTAAATCAATCCCATGGTCAATCATACATATATCTTCTTAAGTTAAAAAATCTTTAAAGTGATACGTTCATTTGGTTAGAACACACACACACACACACACACACACACACACACATACACACAGATGGTTTATACTTCCCAGACCTCTTCTGGGGCAACTTCTTTTAACTGTCTTGGCTTTAGTTCTTCTGTTGGTTACCTCCCTATCGCTAAATACTCTTTCCACCACAATTGTTCTCCTTTTCAATTTATCAGTTTTAGATATCTGTTTGCTTCTCACTATGGTAGATAAGGATTTAGGTCAATCTTTTCTCTAGCTTCCACTCTCCTCTTCTTATTTTCATAATTTCTCTCAATTCCTCTAGTGGTCATTTCTACACCTTTGGATAGCTTCCTTGAAGCTTCTTTTCTTGTTCCATAGACAGGGTAATCTCTTGATCCTGGCTTTGTAAGATGATCGTATGAATGCTCCCACAGTTCCCCTCCTCAGCACTGACATTCTATCTTATTTTGCCCTCTAAATGAGCGATAGAGCAACAGAAATGAATAAGACACCTTGTCATTAAGGAGCTTTAAGACTCTTGGGGTTTAATATATTTATAGTTAGGTATACAGTTAGAATAGGAAATGTTAAATATCAAGAAGGTGGTGTGAAAAAGTGTTACAATAGCTTAGAGGAAGAAATGATAATTTTTTTAAAAATTATTTTTTATTGAAGGATAATTGCTTTACAGAATTTTGCTGTTTTCTGTCAAATCTCAACATGAGTCAGCCATACATAAGTATACATATATCCCCTCCCTCTTGAAGCTCCTTCCAAATGATATCTTTTGAAAGGTAAGATAACTTCTGAAAGGCTGAGATGATTTGATGAAGGATTTTCATTTGAATCGATCCCTGGGTTGGGAAGATCCCCTGGAGAAGGAAATGGCAACCCACTCCAGATTATTGCCTGGAAAATCCCATAGACAGGTGTTGGGAGGATCCTGGCGGGCTATAGTGCTTGGGGTCACAGAGAGTCGGACAGAAACAGCAACTGAACACAATAGAGTTAGAGAGCGACTAAACAGCAACAACACCCTGGAGTTAGCTTTACTCTGGTCAAACTCTAAACTTATTTTTACTCACTTAAAGTGCTATGTGATAAAACTTTTTTTGTTTTTATAGGCCAGAAAGCTTTAGCGGATGCACAGATCCCTTATTCTGCAGTGGAGCAGGCATTTATTGGCTATGTGTATGGTACGTGGAGACTATATATTCTAAAAGTTGTTCACCTAAGTCTGTCATCAACTACATAAACAATACAGAAGAATTTGTGAATTTTAACCCTCAAAACTCAGAATTCAGGGTCTTATTTTCATTATTTTTAGAATTTCCTTATGTGTCAGCCTAGTTTAGTACACATATATATTTTGCCAATATTGTGTTGCCAATAAAGGGGACAAATTTACATTTCTTTTTCTTGGGGATGGTCTTGATCATTGCCTGCTGTACAATGTCAGGAACCTCTGTCCATAGTTCTTCAGGCACTCTGTCTATCTGATCTGATCCCTTGAATCTATTTGTCACTTCCACTGTATAATCATAAGGGATTTGATTTAGGTCATACCTGAATGGTCTAGTGGTCTTTCCTACTTTCCTCAATTTAAGTCTGAATTTGGCAATAAGGAGTTCCTGATCTGAGCCGTAGTCAGCTCCTGGTCTTGTTTTTGCTGACTGTATAGAGCTTCTCCATCTTTGGCGGCAAAGAATATAATCAGTCTGATTTCAGTAATGACCATCTGGTGATGTCCATGTGTAGAGTCTTCTCTTGTGTTTTTGGAAGACAGTGTTTGCTATGACCAGTGCATTCTCTTTGTAAAACTCTGTTAGCCTTTGCCCTGCTTCATTCTGTACTCCAAGGCCAAATTTGCCTGATACGCCAGAGATTTATATCTGATAATACACATGAAATATTGCTTCCTTTATCATGTAACCCTACCCAGATTGAGTTGTTTGCTATTACTTGGTCATTTCTCTACTTTCCTACCTCTGTGTCATGTAAATAAAGTGCATATATATATACTATGTTTTGAAAATTTTTGTATTTGCAGAATAAGTGGTGCTTCATGCTGAAACTGTTTCTGAGTAAGATGTCCATGTTTTATGTTAGACAAGGGCATAATACTATAAAAATATAATGTAGTGTTATATTGCTTTGAAGCTCCATAATTGTCATGTTGCATAGATAATTTTCTTTTTTCTATGTAGGTGAGTCTGCCAGTGGGCAGAGGGCTATCTATCACAGTTTGGGACTGACTGGAATTCCTATAATCAACGTCAACAATAACTGTTCCACTGGCTCAACTGCTTTGTTTATGGCCCGGCAACTGATTCAGGGTGGTGAGAAGTGCCTATTTGTCTAGTGTACTTAAATAGATGTGGGGTTATTGCCCTTCTTTTACGATGTCTCCATATGACCCTCAGAGGGATTGCTTTTTAATGTATTTTTTTTAATAAAAATTTTGATATATACTTTATATAGCACAAAAGTGTAGAATTCAGTGTTTTCAATATGTTCCCAGGTTTATGAAACTATCAGCAGTGTTTAATCTTAGAACATTTGTATCACCCACAGAAGAAAGCTCTACCCATTAGCTATCACTTCCCATTTCTCCCTCCCCACAACCCTTGGCAACCACTAATTTACTTTCTGTCTCTATGGATTTACATATTCTGAACATTATATTAATGAAATCATATAATATATGACCTTTTATGGCTTTTTTCACTTACTGGAATATTTTCACAGTTCATTCATGTTTTAGCATGTATCAGTACTGCATTCTTTTTTGTGGCCAAATAGTAATCCATTGTATGAATATACTACATTTTGTTTACCCATTTATCAGTTGATGTACACTGTGCTATTTCTACTTTTTGGCTTTTATGAATAATCCTGCTATAAACATTTGTGTACAACTTTTTTTGTGGCCATATGTTTTCCGTTCTCTTGGATATATATCATAGTCTGTATTTCCAAATGTTCTAGGCTCCCTCATTAGGCCTTTTATTCTTTCTTCTGATTGTTGATTCTTGCTCTGCTACTTGGTATTTTAATTGTTGGAGCTTTATAATGTCTCACTGTTGGATAATACTAGTAGCCCTTTTGCCCCCTACCTTGTTATTTTTTTTTTTCTTTTTTTAAAGAAAAATTTTGGCAGTCCTGCTTGTTTTGCTGTTCATTTGAGCTTTAACATCATTTTTAGATGCCCCCTCTTTCCAAAAATAGTTCTGTTGAGATTTTGATCAAGATTCTTTAAAATTTTTTTAAATTTTATTTAATGTTTAAAAATTCACAATTAGCTATTTGTATTTGTTCTTCACTGGAACATATTTCCACATTAATAAAAAGTTTTATTAACACTCAAAATCAAGGAAGAAGTATATACGTTATTGATTTTTCCTTGTATCTAGAGGTGTATAAGAATTTTCTCTGTAATTTTCACTTATTACAAATTTTATAACCCCTACACTATGTTTTTACATTTTGTGTACATTGACATACTTGTTTAAATAGAAGTATTTAAGGGTATTTTGTTTGAGTCTAGAAATTTAATTTTTCAAGATAATTACATTTTCTTTCAAGGTCTGGCAGATTGTGTCATGGCTCTTGGGTTTGAAAAGATGGAAAAGGGACCCATTGCAATAACCGTGAGTCTCAATTATTTTTATTTCAGAACTGTTATAACACTGTGAGAAAACTTTGCCCATTGTCTGCCATAAATAGAGCTCGCAAAAGCTGAAAAATGAGATTGTCTATGTATGCATGCATGTGTGCTGAGTCACTCAGTTGTGTCCAACTTTTTGCGACTCCATGAATTGTAGCCTGCCTGTCAGGCTCCTCTGTCCCTGGAATTTAAGGCAAGAATACTGGAGTGGCTTGCCACTTTCTTGTCCAGGGAATATTCCTAATCCAAAGATCAAACCCTCATCTCCTGGGTTTTCTGCATTGGCAGGCAGATTCTTAACCACTGCGCCACCTGAGAAGACCATATGTATGCATCAGTTCAGTTCAGTTCAGTTCAGTGCTCAGTTGTGTCCGACTCTTTGCGACCCCATGAATCGCAGCACGCCAGGCCTCCTTGTCTATCACTAACGCCTGGAGTTTACCCAAATTCATGTTCTTTGAGTCGGTGATGCCATTCAGCCATCTCATCCTCTGTCATCCCCTTCTCCTCCTGCCCCCAATCCCTCCCAGCATCAGGGTCTTTTCCAATGAGTCAACTCTTTGCATGAGGTGGCCAAAGTATTGGAGTTTCAGCTTTAGCATCAGTCCTTTCAATGAACACCCAGGACTGATATCCTTTAGGATGGACTGGTTAGATCTCCTTGCAGTCTCAAGAGTCTTCTCTAACACCACAGTTCAAAAGCATCAATTCTTTGGTGCTTTCACAGTCTCAGCTTTCTTCACAGTCCAACTCTCACATCCATACATGACCACTGGAAAAACCATAGCCTTGACTAGACGGACCTTTGTTAGCAAAGTAATGTCTCTGCTTTTTAATATGCTACCTAGGTTGGTCATAACTTTCCTTCCAAGGAGTAAGTGTCTTTTAATTTCATGGCTGCAGTCACCATCTGCAGTGATTTTGGAGCCCCCCCCAAAAATATGACACTGTTTCCACTGTTTCCCCATCTATTTCCCATGAAGTGATGGGACAGATGTCATGATCTTAGTTTCCTGAATGTTGAGCTTTAAGCCAGCTTTTCACTCTTTTCTTTCACTTTCATCAAGAGGCTTTTTAGTTCCTCTTCACTTTCTGCCATAAGGGTGGTGTCATCTGCATATCTGAAGTTATTGATATTTCTCCTGGCAATCTTGATTCCAGCTTGTGCTCCTTCCAGCCCAGCATTTCTCATGATGTACTCTGCATATAAGTTAAATAAGCAGGGTGACAATATACAGCCTTGGCGGATTCCTTTTCCTATTTGGAACCAGTCTGTTGTTCCATGTCCAGTTCTAACTGTTGCTTCCTGACCTGCATATAGGTTTCTCAAGAGGCAGGTCAGGTGGTCTGGTATTCCCATCTCTTTCAGAATTTTCCACAGTTTATTGTGATCCACACAGTTAAAGGCTTTGGCATAGTCAATAAAGCAGCAATAGATGTTTTTCTGGAACTCTCTTGCTTTTTCAATGATCCAGCGGATGTTGGCAATTTGATCTCTGGTTCCTCTGCCTTTTCTAAAACCAGCTTGAACATCTGGAAGTTCACGGTTCACGTATTGCTGAAGCCTGGCTTGGAGAATTTTGAGCATTACTTTACTAGCGTGTGAGATGAGTGCAATTGTACGGTAGTGTGAGCGTTCTTTGGCATTGCCTTTCTTTGGGATTGGAATGAAAACTGACCTTTTCCAGTCCTGTGGCCACTGCTGGGTTTTCCAAATTTGCTGGCATATTGAGTGCAGCACTTTCACAACATCATCTTTCAGGATTTGAAACAGCTCAACTGGAATTCCATCACCTCCACTAGCTTTGTTCATAGTGATGCTCTCTAAGGCCCACTTGACTTCACATTCCAGGATGTCTGGCTCTAGGTGAGTGATCACACCATCATGATTATCTGGGTCATGAAGATCTTTTTTGTACAGTTCTTCCATGTATTCTTGCCACCTCTTCTTAATATCTTCTGCTTCTGTTAGGTCCATACCATTTCTGTCCTTTATCGAGCCCATCTTTGCATGAAATGTTCCCTTGGTATCTCTAATTTTCTTGAAGAGATCTCTAGTCTTTCCCATTCTATTGTTTTCCTCTACTTCTTTGCATTGATCACTGAGGAAGGCATCTCTCCTTGCTATTCTTTGGAACTCTGCATTCAAATGGGAATATCTTTCCTTTCTCCTTTGCTTTTCGCTTCTCTTCTTTTCTCAGCTATTTGTAAGGCCTCCCCAGACAGCCATTTTGCGCTTTTGCATTTCTTTTCCATGGAGATTGTCTTGATCCCTGTCTCCTGTACAATGTCACGAACCTCCGTCCATAGTTCATCAGGCACTCTGTCTATCGGATCTAGTCCCTTAAATCTATTTCTCACTTCTACTGTATAATCATAAGGGATTTGATTTAGGTCATACTTGAACGGTCTAGTGGTTTTCCCTACTTTCTTCAATTTCAGTCTGAATTTGGCAATAAGGAGTTCATGATCTGAGCTACAGTCAGCTCCCGGTCTTGTTTTTGCTGACTAGATCCTGGTAATTTAGACAGTAAAGAATCTTAGAGATAATTTTGCTCAGCACTTTTATTTTGTGAAACTTATGTTCAGACAAGTTAGATGATTGAATCTGAGATGGACCTCTGTATTTAATTTGAAACATTCAAATTTTATTCATTCATTAAAAAATTAATTCCATTCAACAAACTGAAGAGTGTCAATAAAGTGGGACTTCTGTTTTCCATAATGGCAAGTCAGGTTTTTAAATCATTTCTCCTAATGATCACAACTGAAATATTTGAATGGAATAGAAATAAGATACCCTGAAGACACTGAAGAACTAACAGGAGAGGAACTGCAGGTGAATGCCAGAAAATTAAGATCAGCATTAGAAATTGTTTTTGCCTCAGAGGCCTTTGATCAGGAAGCCTTGACCTTCCATTTTGATGGCCCCCTAGGATGAAGGGGAAAGTTGTCGAAGCTCAGGTGCTCTGAAAATGAGAAATTTAATACCCACTCTCCACCTTTAACTGGGTGGACTCTGTAGGGGTAAACGTTTTAGGTAAAGGTGAACACAAAGTAAAATTGTCCCCTTTGATCTGATCTGATCCCCTACATCCTCTTTTTCCCTTCAGGAGATTACAGGGAGAATTGCCTTGGCACTGAGCTGAGCAAGGGGGAAAAAAAGAGGACAAAATAACCAGAAAACTTTTCACTGAGAATTAAGAAACCTAAGGCTATTTTTATCTGGGACTGCTGCCAAAATGCTCATTTACCTGGGTGGTGAAAGAAACATCAGGCTATGAATTGAGTCTGGACTTAGGCTCAGCTGGTAAAGAATCCGCCTGCAATGTGGGAGACCTGGGTTCAATCCCTGTGTTGGGAAGATCCCCTGGAGGAGTGCATGACAATCCACTCCAGTATTCTTGCCTGGAGAATCCCCATGGACAGAGGAGCTTGGTGGGTTACAGTCCATGTGGTGGCACGGAGTTGGACACAGCTGAGCAACTAAGTACAATACAGTACATGAATTGAGTCTAAGTTGGTTCCAGATTGGTACCAATTACTTTCTACCATTAAGTTGCACTCAACAGAAGCAACTGCAAATTTTCTTTTGGAGGAAAGCATCTTCCTTCTAGGCTTTGAGAACTATTCAAGTAAGTTTTCAAGGACCTGCAATTAAAGATAACCAAGTGTTAAAGAAACAAGGTACCATATTTGAGGACCAGGAGAAAAAAGGAATGGTAAAAAGTGATCTCTGCAGACCTCTAAAGCTAGATACATTGGATACAGATTTAGGCATACTGGATGTGAGTTTGAGTGAACTCTGGGAGATGGTGATGGACAGGGAGGCCTGGTGTGCTGCGATTCATGGGGTCGCAAAGAGTCGGACTCGACTGAGCGACTGAACTATGTTTAAAAGAAAAGAAAAGCTTGAAAATACCTCAGGGGTATAAGAAACTGCAAAAAGGGATATTGTAGGCTTTGGAAAAATACCAAATAGGATTTATAGAATAAAAATGAAATATTTAAAATTGAAAATTCAAAAGATAGGTTTGATAGCCAATTATACATGATTAAAAAAGAATTTCTAGTGAAATGGGACTAGAAGTAATTATTTAGAGTACACTCTAGAAAGAAAAAAGTTTGAAAATAGGCAGGAAGTTATGATATATGGAGAATAGTGTGATGTTATAATAAATGGATAATTGGAATTAATGGGGAGAAGTGGTGAGAGAGAAAATAGGGCATAGGCATTTTGTCTGTCTTTTCAGAAAATTAGCTGTTAGTTTCATTTATCTTTTTAATTTTCTTTTAAGCCTCTATTTCATTTATTTCCTCTCTAATCTTTGTTATTTTCTTCCTTCTAATGATTTTAGGCTTCGGTTATTCCTTTTTTTCTAGTTCCTTGAGAGAAAAGTTAAGTTGTTTATTTGAGATCTTTCTTGTTCTTAATATAAGCATTGTTATGAATATCCCTTTTAGAACTGCTTTTACTGCATCCTACAAATTTTGATGTATTGTATTTCCATTTTTGTTTGTCTCAAGGTACTTTATGATTTCTTTTTTGACTTATTGGTTGTACAGTAGCATGTTGTTTAATATCTACATATTTGAATTTTATAGTTTTCTTTCTGTAATTGTTTTCTACTTTTAAACCATAGTGGTTTGAAAAGATGCTTCCTGTGATTTCAGTCTTAAATTTCTTAAGACTTGTTTGTGGCCTAACATATGATCTATCCTGGAGAACATTTTGTGTGTGCTTGAGAAGAATGTATTCTGTTGATTTTGAACAGAATGTTCTACAAGTCTCTGTTAAGTCTATCTTGTGTAGTATCTTGTTTAAGGCTGGTGTTTCCTTATTGATTTTCTGTCTAAATGATCTGTTTATTGATGAAAGTGGAGTATTAAAATCTCCTACTATTATTGTATTGCTATCTATTTCCCTCTTTAGATCTGTTAATATTTGCTTTATGTATTTAGGTGCTGCTATGTTGGGTGCACAAATATTTACAAATGTTATACCCTCTTTTTGGTCTGACTCATTTATCATTGTATAATGACCTTCTTGTCTCTTAGTACAGTCTTTGTCCTAAAGTCTATTTTGTCTGATTTAAGTACAGTCAACCCTTGAACAATACAAGTTTAAACTGCATGGGTCCACTTTTACATGGATTATTTTTCAGCAGCAAATACTACAGTATTTGAAGAAACTCATATATAGATATGTCACAGTGAACTGCAGAACAAAAGAAAAAAAAAGCAATACAAAAGCAAAGAGAATAGTGGGGTTTAATATCTTTGTTTTGGGGCCACACTGCATGGCTTGTGGTATCTTAGTTCTCCAACCAAAGATTGAACTTGGGTTGAACTGTAAAATATTTAATTGAACTGTACAGAACTGTACAATATTTGCTACTACAAATATTACAGTTGGTTGAACTTACTGATGTGGAACTGAAGATATGGAAGAGCCATGGATATGGAGGAATTGCACTTATAAATTATATATTATATGCAGACTATAAATTATATGCAGCTTTTCAACTGCATGGAGGGTCAGTGCCCCAACACTCATGTTATTCAAAATTCATCAGTATATATCTACTGTAGCTTGGTTTTGGTTTGCAGTTGCGTGGACTATCATTTTCCATCTCTTCACTTTTAGTCAGTAGTCCTTACATCTGAAGTGAGTCTCTTACAGGCTGCATATAGTTAGGTGTTTTTAAAAAATCTGTTATTAACTGTGTGTCTTTTGATTGGAGAATTTAGTCTATTTACATTTAAGGTGTTATTGTTAAGTATAGACTTACTGTGGAGAAGGAAATGACAACCCACTCCATTACTCTTGCCTGGAAAATCCCATGGACGGAGGAGCCTGGTAGGCTGCAGTCCATGGGGTCGCTAAGGGTCCGACACGACTGAGGCGACTTCACTTTCACTTTTCACTTTCATGCATTGGAGAAGGAAATGGCAATCCACACCAGTGTTCTTGCCTGTAGAATCCCAGGGATGGGGGAGCCTGGTGGGCTGCCGTCTATGGGGTCGCACAGAGTCGGACACGACTGAAGCGACTTAGCAGCAGCAGCAGCAGCATAGACTTACTGCCATTTTGTTAATAGTTTTCTGGTTATTTTGTAGGGTATAGGTATTATTTGAAGAGATAATGGTTAGCATATAACTTGGACTGGCAAAGGACACTAATCTATAGATTGAAATTCCAGTGACTCCAAAGTAGAATAAATAAAAAGAAACTCATATATAGATATGTCACAGTGAACTGCAGAACAAAAGAAAAAAAAAAGCAATACAAAAGCAAAGAGAATAGTGGGGTTTAATATCTTTGTTTTGGGGCCACACTGCATGGCTTGTGGTATCTTAGTTCTCCAACCAAAGATTGAACTTGGGTCATCAGCAGTAAAACACAGATTCCTAACCACTGGACTGCCAGGGAATTCTCTTTTAGTATTTTCTTTGTATGGAGACTATTAGTACAACACAGGTTATAGACATTCTTTTTGTGTATCTATGGATATTGAGTTTGGGCACATTAGCTTTAGAATAATTTTACCTTCTATTTGTGAAAAAGTAATTAGAAAATTATTAAATGAGTGTTTTAAGCAATTTGAAGCAACTTCTAAATGAATTTTTTGACGATTTTAAGACTAAGGGTCTATAAATTTGGTTATTGACATCATTTTAAAAAGTTGTATTTTAGTTAAGAGTTTCCTTCGTGACTCAGCGGTAAAGAATCTGCCTGCTAATGTTGGAGATGCCAATCCCTGGTACAGGAAGATCCCCCAGAGAAGGAAATGACAATCCACTTCGGTATTCTTCCCTGGGAATTCCCACAGACAGAGCCTGGTGGGCTACAGTCCTTGTCAGATATGACTTCGTGACACTTGCCCACCACCATTTTGTTAAACCATAGTCTCTTCATCTTAAAAGTAGTCTTAATTTTAGTAATAATCATTTGGTAATGGTTTCTACTTTTTAGTTTTGTTTCTCCAGTGTTAAGTGTATAATTTCTTATATATATATGTTTTCCCCAAGAGGGGAGTTGTTTCTTTAATTATATACTTGATGATTCTTTAAAATATGAGTATCTAGGAACTGATCTCTCTGGTAAATTCAGATTTTCCTGTAGAAGGTGCTACATTATAAAAATAGAATCATTGTTAGAAAATGAGTTGAAGACTTTTAGCCTTTCACTTGGGATTATATTGTTACCTAATGCATGAGATCAATCTCATTCAATTTTCTGTGTTCTAACATTAAAGGACCTCTACCCCATATTAATTTAAATCCATGTAATATTATCTCTTAGAATCAAAAGAGTGGTTGGAACATCACAGGCCTTCCAATCAACAGAAGCTATTTCCCATTTTCCCTTAGAGAGCATTTTAAGAAAATGGTTTAAGCTAAGTTGGGTCTTAAATATAATTAAGGTATAGTAACAATTTTTTTTTTGTTTTTGGTGGTGTGGTGTAGGTTTTGGGATGTTAGTTCCCCAACCAGGGATTGAACCTGGCCCTTGGCAGTGAAAACGTGGAATCCTAACCACTGGACTGATAGGGAATTCCCTAAAATTGCTATATAATAAATAAGAATAATAATAAAATAAAGGTAATTATTGATCCTCCTGGAGGAGGAAATGGCAACCCACTCAAGTATTCTTACCTGGAGAATTCCATGGACAGAGGAGCCTGCAGGCTATAGTCCATGGGGTTGCAAAAAATTGGACACAACCAAGCACATACATACACAATTAAAGATCAAGGAAGACAAGTTGTTTCTGGTTATGGGATAAAACATCATAAGCCAAGTCATGAATGTTGGAATGAATATAGTAGGTTCAGGGGACAGTTTGAAAAACTGGATTGCAGGGTGGCAACAGGAAAAGATGCCAAATAAGATGGTTAGGTGATTGGCTAACAGAGGTACTTAATATTTATGTCACATGATACATAGATGTTTTTCTTTCGTAGTTAATGGTAGGTACCTTGATAACTTTTATTAAAACTAGAAAATAGTAAAATTCATCCATAGTCCGGTAATTTTAAAAAGTAAATATGTTAAAAGTCGTTTTCTGATTGTTTAATATTGTTCAAAAGTATATATGTTAAAAGTCATTTTCTGCTTGTTTAATCCTATTCTTCAGAGGTAACCAGTATATTTATATGTCCTTTCTTTTTTCCGTATTTATAGAGATATCTAAATATATTCATGTACTATACTACACACACATACATACTAACAATGTTAAAAAAAATTTGACATGTACGTGAAGAAGATGAAAAATTTTATACATATTGCTTTTTCACTTTACAAATGGACAGATTTCCTGGTTCAAACATGTTGATAAACTTCCTTATTTTTTTTAAGAAATTATTATATTTTTTAATTGAAGGATAATTGCTTCACAGAATTTTGTTGTTTTCTGTCAGACATCAAATGAATGATAAACTTCCTTATTTTTAACAACTTCTTAGTATTCTTTTTCATGGCCATAAGGTTTTCAATTGATCCCTTCTGCTTTTCTGGTTAGATGGTTTACTTTTAATTTTATACGTGTTTTGTTTTTTTGTTTTGCTGTTACAGTGCTCCAGTCAACATTCTTGTACATAATATCTTTACTTTCTCAAGCAGTTCTGTCTTTTTTTAATCCTTTTTTTCCCTCCCACTATCCTCAAGCTAGTATTTCTGTAGGACAGAAGTAATTTAGACAATGTTTTAGTTAGAGGTGGCCCTGAAGATGTTGTACCGGTAAAGTGAAGCCATAAAGCCCAGAGTGAAGTAATTACCCAGTGCCATACGACCAAGTTAGCAGTTAGTGATACAACTGTTGAAGAAGGCAATGGCACCCCACTCCATTACTCTTGCCTGGAAAATCCCATGGACGGAGGAGCCTGGTAGGCTGCAGTCCATGGGGTCGCTGGGAGTCGGACACGACTGAGCGACTTCACTTTCACTTTTCACTTTCATGCATTGTAGGAGGAAATGGCAACCCACTCCAGTGTTCTTGCCTGGAGAATCCCAGGGACGGGGAAGCCTGGTGGGCTGTCATCTATGGGGTCGCACAGAGTCGGACACGACTGAAGCGACTTAGCAGCAGCAGCAGCAGCAGATACAACTGAGACCAGGTCTTTTGATCCAGAGGTGCTTAGCTGAAACTGATGCCTCCTGGCTTGTACCAGCTTGCAAGATCTGATTATGCATGCCTTTTTTTTTTCTATCTTTGCTTTCAGTGACATCATGCTAGCATATTCAAATTGGTCACTGCAGGATTATTTACACCCCCAAAATCGACAAATACTATCAGTAAGACCTCCTTCATCCAACATGAGCCTATTGAATATTTTACTAGGAAACCATTGATTTAAATCTACCATCTTTCTACTTGTTTTCTTTTGTTCAATATCTTCTTTATTCCTTTTTTCCTCTTTGTCTTCTTTTCTGTTCATTGAGAATTCTTTATAATTTTATTTTGTCTGTTTTATGATCATATTAACTATACCTCTGGAGCTTTGCTTTTAGTGGTTTCATTAGGGTTTACATTCATCTTTAACTTATTCACAAACCCCCTTTAAGTAATGTTATGACTGTTCGCTGTAGTATGTTACATGAATCTTACAAAGTGTTTTTTTGGTTGCCTCTTCCTAGAAGCACATTTTACTATACATGTTATAAGCCCCTCATCAGTGGGCTTTTTGTCTTAAATAGTCAATATTTTTAAATTTTAATTAAAAAATTTTTATTTATAGCTGCACTGGGTCTTCATTGCTGCACATGGGCTTTCTGTAGTTGCAGAGAACGGGGGCTACTCTAGAATGTGGGCTTCTCATTGCAGTGACTTCCCTTGTTGCAGAGCATGGACTCTAGAGCCCAGGTTCAGTAGTTGCGGTGCATGGGCCCAGTTACCCCAAGGCACGTGGAATCCTTCCAGACCAGGGATCAAACCCCTGTTCCCTGCATTGGCAGGCAAATTCTCAGCCATTGGACCATCAGGAAAGTCCCTCATCAATTATTTTTTGAACAGATACTTAAAAAAGGAACCCTTATATTTTTTTCCACATGTTTATCATTTTCAGTGCTCCTTATTCCTGTATTATTGATCAAGAATTTCCTTTAGGATTATTTTCCTTCTGCCTGGAGAATCTGCCTTACCACTTCATATAGTACTGATTTGCTGGTGATATATTCTCTCAATGTCTGTGAGTTCTACTAGGTCTTTATTTACCTTTTTTTTTTGAAAGATATATTTGCTGAGTACAGAACTCTTTGTCAGCTTTACTTTATCTTAGTTCACTGTCTTTTTGGCTTTCACTGTTTTCAATTTAAAGTCTGTTATCATTCTTATTTTTTGTTCCCCTATACTTAATGTATATTTTACTTTGGTTACTTTTAGTATTTTTCTTTCTCACTGGTTTCAAACAGTTTTATTATGATGTACCTTGGTGTAGTTTTATCATGTTTTGTGTTATTGGGGTTTGTTGAGGCTCTTGGCTATATGAGTTATAGTTTTCATCAGATTTGAAAATTTTTCATCCATTATGGCTTAAACTATTTTTTTCTGACTTTTGTCTCTCTCCATCTTCTCTTTTCCTGACTCCAGTTATAATATCTCTAAACTTCTTGATTGTTGTTCCACAATTCACTGATCTTGTTCATTTTTTTAAAGTTTTTTTTCCTCCTCATGTTTTAATTTGTTATTTGCTCAGGTTTGCTAATCTGTGCTGCATTGTTTAGTCTGTTAATTTCATTGAGTTTACTTTTCAGACAATGTATATTTTAGCTCTAAAAAAATTTTGACTCTTTTTTATATCTTCCATATTTTTCTTTGTCATGTTCATGCTTTTTTACCTTCTTGAACAAATGGAGTATGTTTATAGTAATGTTGCAGGAAGAGGGACCTCTTCCAGGGCCCAAGAGTGGGCTCTTGTCTAACACTTGGAAATGAATTATCTGAGGAGACACACGTGTTGACAAAGCAATATGACTTTATGGGGAAGGGGCACCCAGGTAGAGAGTAGTAGGGTAAAGGAACCCAGGAGAATTGCTCTGCAAAACTCGCAGTCTCAAGTTTTATGGTGATGGGATTAGTTTCCGGGTTGTCTTTGGCCAATCCTTCTTTGATTGGCCAAAGACTCAGTCTTTCCTGGTGGCGCACACATTGCTTAGCCAAGATGGATGCCAGTGAAAGGGATTCTGGGAGGTGGTCAGACACCTTTTGACTTTTCCCAAACTCTCCTGGTTAATGGTGGCTTATTAGTTCTGTGTTCCTTACCAGGACCTCCTGTTGTAAAATAACTCACACAAATGATTACTATGGTGCCTGGCCAGAGTGGGTGGTTTCAGTCAGTGTGCTTCCCCTAACAGTAATTGTTTTAGTGGAGTTTATTTATAGTAATTGTTTAACATTAAAACAATTCTGTCATCTGTATCATTTCTATTGATTGATTAATCCATTCTTTACAGGTTGTAGTCTTCATTTCATTGCTTGCCTCATAACTTGTGATTGAATGTTAGACATTATGAATTTTGCTTTGTTGGGTGTTAACGGAATTTTTGTATTCCATTAACTATTTAGGAGTTTGTTCTGGGATAGTTGTTTTTTAGAAGTGGTTTGATCCCTTTGAGATTTGCTTCTATGTTTTGTTAGGCAGAATCCAGAACAGTCCTTATTATTCCAAGGCTGAACTGAAGCTGCTATTCAAACAGTAACCTCAGGATTCCATTGATGCTCTTTGTGTTAGGAGATCTTTCCATTGTGGTTTTGAGAATAAAACTATTCCTGGCCCTATGGGAACATTGGGAATTATTGTGCCTGCTCCTTTTCAGTGACTCTTTCCCTGGTCTTATTAGTTTCCTCATATTCATGTGTTGATTAGATTCTCTAAAGACTCAAGGGGAGCTCTCCAGATTTTCAGAGAGCTCTCCCTCTCTTCTCTCCATTACTCTTCTCTGTGAGTTCTTTCAGAGATCCCTGTACTAAGCTTTATGTTGTCCATTGTTTGAAAACAGTCACTTTGTATATTTTGCTAAAGTTTTTAAATGTTTAAGATAGAAGGGTAAATCTGGTTTCTGTAGTCCATCATGGCTAAAAGCAGAAGTGTATATAATTGTTTTCATTAACATCCCTTTCAACATAGATATTATTTTCCATATTTAAAAAAATTTTTTTAGACTTTTTTTGACAGAAAAACTTTCCACTGATGGAAATCCAAACATAATTTTATATATTTATTTTAAAGATTTCTGTGTTCACAGATTCCACGGGACCCATTTATCAATTGATTTTATCTTTATCCTTTGGATTGGCAAGTTGCTTATCATATCTAACTAATTTTCCTTGTGTAAGCCTATTCTTTCTTAATATTATTTTTTATATTTATTCATTTGTTTGGCTGCACCCAGTCTTAGACCCTGCACACAGGATCTTTGATCTTCATTATGATGTATGGGCTCTTTTCGTTAAGGCATGTGGGGTTTAGTTCCCCGACTAGGGGTTGTTGACTGAAAAGATGCACAATATGAGAGTTTTGAGTTAAGTTTTATTTGGGACAAAATCAGGACTGCAGCCCAGGAGCGGGTACCTCAGATAGCTCTGAGAGACTGCTTCAAAGAGGCAGTCGGACAAGGTCAATATATGATTTTGGTGAAGTGGGAGTTCAATGCAGTCAAGCGCTTGCTTTACAAAAGGTTTTCTGCTGGTCAGAAGGAGCTGATGTCACCCTGAACGGATTCAGTGCTTTTCTACACATGAAGAGATGCAAAGACTGGGATCATCTGAAAAGATCTAACTATATAAACATCTGTTCTACCAGATTCCCTGGAGCACAGAGTGCCTCACTCCACCCTGAGCTCACTCTAGGGGAAGTGCTAAAGGTCGACAGATGCAGCAGCACAGGCTCAACCTCTACAGAGACAGATGGCAAATGCCTTTGTTATTGTCGTTCAGTTGCTGGCAAATGCTTTTGGCAAGTACCAGTTTGTAGTTGACAGGATGAAAGTTGGCTCCCTTGCATTGGGAGTGTGGAGTCTTAGCCACTAGACCACCAGAGAAGTCCCTCTTAATCTTTTTTTTTTTTTTGAGTTTTTTTAAATTGGAGAATTGGGAAGATCCCCTGGAGACGGGCATGGCAACCCAGTCCAGTATTCTTGCCTGGAGAAGTCCATGGACAGAGGAGCCTGGCAGGCTATAGTCCATGGGGTCACAAAGAGTTGGACATGACTGAACAACTAACACACACACATAGTTGATTATAATGTTTTGCCAATCGCTGCTGTACAGCAAAGTGACTCAATTATGCACATATATACACTCTACTTTATGTTCTCTTCCATTATGATTGATCACTGGATATTGAATGTAGTTCTCTCTGCCATACATTAGGATCTTGTTGTAAACGTAATGTCTACCAACCCTAGACTCGCAGTCCACCCCTCTCCCTCCCCCTGCCCTTTGGCAACCACAAGTCTATCCTCTAGTTCTTTGAATCTGTTTCTGTTTTGTAGATAGGCTCATTGCACCATATTTTTGACTCCACATATAAGTGGAATCATAGTATTTTTCTTTTCTTTCTGATTTACCTCAGTTGGTATGATATTCTGTAGTTACATCGATGTTGCTGCTGCAAATAGCATTATTTCACACATTTTTGTGGCTGAGTAGTGTTCCATTGTACATACGTACCACATCTTCTTCATTCATTCATCTTTTGATGGACATGAGGTTGTTTCCATGTTTTCTCTATTTTGAACAATGCTGCTATGAACATAGTAGTGCATGTATCTGTTTGAATTATAGTTTTGTCTGGGTATATTCCCAGTAGTGGAATTGCTGGATTATATCGTAGTTCTGTTTTTAGTTTTCTGAGACGCCTCCATAGTGTTTTTCATAGTGGCTGTACCAACTTACATCTTCACCAACAGGGTATAGGTATGAGGGTACCCTTTTCTTCACAGCCTCTTCAGAATTTGTTATTTGTAGACTTTTTAATGATGGCCATTCTGACAAGTGTAAGGTGGTACCTCATTGTAGTTTTGATTTGCATTTCTCTAATAATTAATGGTTTTTAAAAAAGGCAGAGGAACCAGAGATCAAATTGCCAACATCCGCTGGATCATGGAAAAAGCAAGAAAGTTCCAGAAAAACATCTATTGCTGCTTTATTGACTATGCCAAAGCCTTTGACTGTGTGGCTCACAATAAACTGTGGAAAATTCTGAAAGAGATGAGAATACCAGACCACCTGACATGCCTCTTGAGAAACCTATATGCAGGTCAGGAAGCAACAGTTAGAACTGGACATGGAACAACAGACTGGTTCCAAATAGGAAAAGGAGTCCGTCAAGGCTGTATATTGTCACCCTGCTTATTTAACTTATATGCAGAGTACATCATGAGAAATGCTGGGCTAGAAGAAGCACAAGCTGGAATCAAGGTTGCCGGGAGAAATATCAATAACCTTAGATATGCAGATGACACCACCCTTATGGCAGAAAGTGAAGAGGAACTAAAGAGCCTCTTGATGAAAGTGAAAGAGGAGAGTGAAAACGTTGGCTTAAACCTCAACATTCAGAAAATGAAGATTATGGCATCTGGTCCCATCATTTCATGGGAAATAGATGGGGAAACAGTGGAAACAGTGTCAGACTTTATTTTTTTGGGCTCCAAAATCACTGCAGATGGTGACTGCAGCCATGAAATTAAAAGGCGCTTACTCCTTGGAAGGAAAGTTATGACCAACCTAGAGAGCATATTCAAAAACAGAGACATTACTTTGCCAACAAAGGTCCGTCTAGTCAAGGCTATGGTTTTTCCAGTGGTCATGTATGGATGTGAAAGTTGGACTGTGAAGAAAGCTGAGTGCAGAAGAATTGATGCTTTTGAACTGTGGTGTTGGAGAAGACTCTTGAGAGTCCCTTGGACTGCAAGGAGATTCAACCAGTCCATTCTAAAGGAGATCAGTCCTGGATGTTCTTTGGAAGGAATGATGCTAAAGCTGAAACTCCAGTACTTTGGCCACCTCTTGCAAAGAGTTGACTCATTGGAAAAGACTGATGCTGGGAGGGATTGGGGGCAGCAGGAGAAGGGGAGAGAGGATGAGATGGCTGGATGGCATCACCGACTCGATGGACGTGAGTTTGAGTGAACTCTGGGAGTTGGTGATGGACAGGGAGGCCTGGTGTGCTGCAAATCATGGGGTCGCAAAGAGTTGGACACAACTGAGCGACTGAACAGAACTGAACTGAAGAGCATTATTATTTACATTTTAATCATTTTCATCCTCATTACTTTCTATTCCCTCTTCCTTCAAATATGAATGCTAGATGAGCCGGGAATTTATCTGTTTTGTTTATTGTTTTATCCCCAGAACATTTAGCAGTTATTTGCACATAATGGGATTCTTTATACATGTTTCTTTTTTTTTTTGTACTTAAAAATTATTTATTTTTAATTGAATGACTGATTTTAGTCATACTGTCACTTTTTGGCTTACTCCACACTTCTAATTAACAAACGTCTTAAACACTGTAATAGTTGAAAGAGATAACGTATCATGTCGAGTACTTATGAAAAAATTTTTTTCTCCTCTCTTAGGTTCAAGATAGGGCTAATCCAACTGATAAACATGTTGAAGTCATGGTCAACAAGTATGGATTCTCTCCCGGACCATTTGCTCCTCAGATGTTTGGGAATGCTGGAAAAGAGCACATGGAAAAATATGGTATGTTAAAAAAATTTAAGGCTTATTTTTAGTTATATACACATATTTATTAAGGAACTGTAGAGGATGCCAGTTTGTATAAAATATGAAATGGTTTTTCAGTTAAGTTGAAATAGTCTTTGTTGAATTTAGTTGTATTTATACAAATGACATCATATTGGAAATACCTTGGATGTTCCAAAACAAGACACTAAAGTAGGAAAAATAACATAAATCTTCAACCATGGACTATAAATTGAGGCTTATCAGTATTGAGTACAGTATTCTCAGTACTTGAATCCATCAGGAGTCCATCATCATTTGTCAATCCATAGTGTTTTATTTTAAATTTAATTAAATTAATTAATTTATTTTTGGCTACACGGTATCTTCTTTGCTGCATGGGCTTTTTCTTGTTTTGGCAAGTAGGAGCTACTCTCTAGTTCAGTGCACAGGGTTCTTACTGAGATGGCTTCTCCTGTTTTGTGAAGCATAGGTTCTGGGGCATGTGAATCTTCAGTAGTTGTGGCACATGGGTTTACCTGCCCCATGCCATGTGGACTTTGCCCAGACCAGGGATTGAGCCCAAGTCCTCTGCATTGGTAGGCGAATTTTTAACCACTGAACTACCAGGGAAGTCACATAATGTTTTGGGAGAATGAAATTGCGTAGTTGATTTTTATTTTGTAGGTGAGCATCCTAGCTTTTTGACTGATGATCAGTGATTGATCTGCATTAGCCAGTTAGTTAAAGCATGGTGTAGTGCAGAAAGAGTTTTTTTTTTCCTTTAATTTTTATTATATCACCCTGTGTTCTGTGAGATGAGAAAGAAAACAGTTGTGCTTGAAAGTACAACATTCCTATTCTTTGCAGGAGAAATACCATAGGTTTGATAACCAAGATCAAGTAATCAGAAACGAAAGAAATCTTCAAGGAAGATGGTAGGATGGCATAGAGGAGACTGATAGTTTGGGGCCATGGGAATTTTCTTCCTTGTAGCTATTTGTTACCATTTTAAATTCTGTTCATTCCAGTCTGGCTTCCCCTCTTTCTCAATGCTACCACTGATCACCACATTGCCATAGGAAGTAAATACTGCTCAATACTGTTTTAATAGACCTCAGCACCATTAGTCCCTTTTGATCACTTCTTTCTTAAAACATATTTTTCTCTTGGCATTTGTAACACCTCATTCTTCTGCTTTTCCTTACCTCTTTGGCTATTCCTTGTCCATTTCCTTTTGAATTAAATAATTTATTTAAAATATTTAGCTCTTACTGTATTGCAGGCATTGTTCTAGGCACTGAAATATACAAGTACTGTTGTTCGATCGCTCAGTTGTGTCTGATACTTTGCAACTCCGTGGACTGCAGCACGCCAGGCTTGCCTGTCCTTCACTATCTCTTGGAGTTTGCTCAAACTCATGTCCATTGAGTCGATGATGCCATCCCACCATCTTGTCCTCTGTTCCCTTCTTCTCCTTTTGCCCTCAGTTTTTCCTAGCATCAGGGTTTTTTCTCATGAATTGACACTTTGCATCCGGTGGCCAAAGTATTGGAGCTTCAGCTTCAGCATCAGTCCTTTCAATGAATATTTAGGCTTGATTGCCTTTAGGATTGACTGGTTTGATCGTGCTGTCTAAAGGATTCTCAAGAGTCTTCTCCAGCACCACAGTTCAAAAGCATCAATTCTTCAACGCTCAGCTTTATGGTCCCACTCTCACATCTGTACCTGAATACTGGAAAAACCATAGCTTTGAATTTGTGGACCTTTTTGGCAAAGCAGTGCCTCTGCTTTTTAATACACTAGGTTCTTCATAGCTTTTCTTCCAAGGAGCAATTGTCTTTTAATTTCATGGCTGCAGTCACCATCCACAGTGATTTTGGAGTCCAAGAAAATAAAACCTGTCACTGCTTCTACTTTTTCCCCATCTATTTGCCATGAAGTGATGGGACTGGATGCCATGATTTTTGTTTTTTGAACGTTGCATTTTAAGTCAACTTCATCTCTCTCTTACCTTCATCAAAAGGCTCTTGAATTCCTCTTCACTTTCTGTCATTAAGGTGGTGTTATCTGCATATCTGAGGTTTTTGATATTTCTCCTGGCAATCTTGATTCCAGCTTGTGCTTCATCCAGCCCCTCATTTAGCATGACATACTCTGCAAGTAAGTTAAATAGGCAGGGTGACAGTATAGAGCCTTGATGTACTCCTTTCCCAGTTTTGAACCAATCTGTTGTTCCATGTCCAGTTCTAACTGTTGCTTCTTCACCTGTGTACAGATTTTTGAGGAGACAGGTAAGGTGTTTTGGTATTCCCATATCTTTAAGAATTTTCCACAGTTTTTTCTGATCCATACAGTCAAAGACTTTAGTGTAGTCAGTGAAGCATAAGTAGATGTTTTTCTGGAATTCACTTGCTTTTCTCATAATCCAGCAGATGTTGGCAATTTGATCTCTGGTTCCTCTGCCTTTTCTAAATCCAACTTCTACGTCTGGAAGTTTTCAGTTCACGTACAGGTGAAGCCTAGCTTGAGGGATTTTGAGCATTACCTTGCTAGTGTGTGGAATGAGTGTAATTTTGGTTTAGTTTGAATGTTCTTTGGCATTGCCCTTTTTTAGGACTGGAATGAAATTGATCTTATCCAGTTCTGTGGCCATTGCTGAGTTTTCCAAATTTGATGGCAATGAGTGCAGCACTTTTGCAGCATCATCTTTAGGATATGAAATAGCTCAGCTGGAATTCCATCCCCTCCACTAGCTTTGTTCATAGTTTGGCTTCCTAAGGCCTACTTGACTTCACACTCTATGGTATCTGGCTCTAGGTGAGTGACCACACCACTGTGGTTATCCAGGTCATTAACACCTTTTTTTTAAATGCAGTTCCTGTATATAATCTTGTCACCTCTTCTTAATCTCTTCTGCTTCTATTAGGTCCTTATCATTTCTGTCCTTTATTGTGCCCATCTTTGCATGAAATAGTCCCTTGGTATCTCTAATTTTCTTGAAGAGATCTCTAGTCTTTCCCATTCTATTGTTTTCTTCTATTTCTTTGCATTGTTCACTTAAGAAGGCTTTCTATCTCTCCTTGCTATTCTTTGGAATACCAATATTCCAATATCTGCAAATATCCAATGTCTGCATATCAATTAACTATTGCTGTGTAACAAACTACTCCCAAATTCAGTTTTTATTAAATAATGATTATTATCAAAGTTTACAAGTTTGTAGATTGACTGGGAAACAGTGGATCTATGGAGAAGGAAATGGCAACCCATTCCAGTATTCTTGCTTGGAGAATCCCATGGACGGAGGCGCCTGGTGGGCTACAGTCCATGGGGTCGCCAAGAGTCGGACACGACTGAGCGACTTCACTTTCACTTTTCATTTTCATGCATTGAAGAAGGAAATGGCAACCCACTCCAGTGTTCTTGCCTGGAGAATCCTAGGGACCAGGGAGCCTGGTGGGCTGCCGTCTATGGAATTGCACAGAGTTGGACACGACTGAAGTGACTTAGCAGCAGCAGCAGCAGTGAATCTAAGTCATGCTCAGCTCTTTTTGTCTGGGTTGATCATATGAGTGTAGGTTGGGTGTCCATTTTACTCCTGTTTGGCTGGGTGTCTTTTCTTGGGACCAGCGGGCCACCTCTGGCATGTCCTTTTCATAGTCACAGCAGAAGCAGAAGAGAGTGATCTGCAATATGCAAGGCATCTTGAGACTTGACCAAAGCAAGTCATATGAAAAACTTGGAATCAAGGGATAGAGAAATATACTCTACTTTTTTAAAGGTAGGAATCTGCAAAGTCAGATCATAAAGGGAAAAAGAATTAGGGATATCAATGAAGTCATTCACAAGCAACAAATAAGCAGGGGAGATGTGTGGTATTTGCTTAAATTTCTAGTAGGGGGAGACAGTAGCATATGAACAAAATAAAGATAATTTAAAATAATGATTAGTAGCTGTGAAGAAAATAAAACAAGGTAATGCATTTGTTGGGGGGGGGTGGCTAGGATAGTCAATGATGGAGTGTTTACCTGTATATCCAGTTTTCACCTTCACATCTCTGCTTGTGTGTGTAACAGATGTCTCAAATTTCACATGTTTACGTGCAGACTCAAAGAGTCAAGGAATTATGGTGGTGACTGAATGCAGCATTTTTTAAAAATATGAAATTTGTTGTTGTGTAGTATAACTCAAGTCAGAGAAATGCACGCAACATAAATATACAGCTTAGTGAATTCTCCCAAAGCCCATATCTGTAACCTAATTTACCTCCCAGGTCAAAAATAGAATGCTAACACCTAAGAATCCTCTCTGTAGAAAATTTTTATCTTAAAAACTTTGTGGCTTTCGTTTTTATTGTAAAAACTTGTTTGGTCCTCCTGTCTACAAATTACACCTGCAAAATCTCTTTGGGTCCTTTCTGAGATGGCTGAGGGGCAACCTTCTTAAACTTCTAAGCAGTCCTTTGAGAGGAATTGTGAGGCACAGCTCTTTTCTCTTTAGAGAGCTTTTTTTCTGTATGAAAAGTATTCTGAGGCATCGTCTTTGTTTTTTTCTGAGTCTTAAAAGATCTGTCACAACCTGGGCTTCATTTTTGGACCGTGTTTTTCTGGCAGTGCACTGGCTTTGATCTTCGCTCAAAGACTATTTGTTAATTTTAGCATCTTTTACCACTTTGAGAGTCTGAGAATTTTTAAAACTATGAAGTCCTGGATTGTTTTTGTTTAATAGCCCTTTCTGCAATATAGCATTATAGAATTTTACTATAAGCAGCAAGAATCAATCATGTGGCAGTTTCAATATTTTGTTTATTATCTAGTTTCTACATAACTTTTGGTAATAGTAGTATTATAATTTCTGCTTCTATTGTAACAGGGGTCTCCTTTTCCTCAGTTTTCAGGAAGATTTTGTTCTTTTGTAAACTCTCATCTGCAGCATCCTCAGTGTCTGGTTTCTTCGAGGCACTTCAGTTTTTTTCACTAGCAATGTTCCAAACTTTGGAATTAGAATGGTTCCAAAGCCATTCACATGTTTTACATTTTTGTTCAGTATAACTCCATTTCCACTGTATTAGTCTGCTTGGGCTGATATAGAAAATATCATAGACTGGGTAGCTCAAACAAGGAAATTTATTTCTCATAGTTCTAGAGGCTGGGAAGTATAAAATCAAGATGTATGATAGGGTTTATGTCATACTGAAGCCTCTTTTCTTGGGTCATAGGTGACCTCCATCTCATTGTGTATTCACATGACCTGTTCTTTTGTGTGGGTGCAGAGACAGAGGGAGAGAAAATTCTCTGTGTTCTTTTTTTAAGGATTCTTATAAGGGCACTAATCCTGTCTGGAGAGTCTCACCCTCATGACCTCATATACCATAATTATTATACCTCTGCAAATACCCATCTCCAAATACCATCACATTGGTTGTTAGGACATCAGCAAATGAATTCTGAGGGGACACAGTTAAGTCTATAGCATTCAGGTACCAAAATATGTGTTAATATTATAAATTACTGTGTTACAGTGAAACTGTTTAAAAACCATTTCTTGCTTTAATTCCTGCTGTCTAGTCTTCCCATATGTAAGCTCACTGGCCTTTCAGTGTGTTCAATAAGCCAAACCTATTCCTTGTACCACAGTCTTATATTTTCTTTGGCTACAGTGCTCTTTATTCTTTTAAGGTCAACTCTTTTTGCTGTTTAGGTCTTTAAAAAAAAAACCTCTTATATCTACAACACTTTACAGAAGTATTTCTGCTTGGATGTCTGATAGATCTTTCAAATTTAATAGGTCTGAAACTGAAATACTAATTGTCTCCTTGAACTTCCACCTTCCCCATTGTTTCCTCCTGAAGTTTCTCCTATTCAGAAAAAGATAACTCTGTCTTTCTAGGACCTATGACCCACCATTTTTCATTTTTCTTGTACTCAATATTCAATATATCAGCAAACCGTTTTACTCATTTCTCAGAATATCTATAAATATGAGAAATAGAAATATTTCTCTACATTTCCCCCACTTCTGTAGTGCAGACTATCATAATTTCTCACCTGGAGTATAGGAGTCTCCTAAATGGATTTTCTGCTTCTGCACATGCATCTGTACAGTCAATTTTTTCTTTTTTCCAGATCAGTGCTTTTCAAATATAAACTAGATTATTTCATTCCTCTGCTCAAAACTCTGTTGTGTTCTTACCACACTCAGATTGAAACCTTCAGGTCTTTTTATGGCCTACAAACTTCTATATGTTCTGACCTTCAACCCTCATTATCTGACTTCATTTCCTACCATTTTTTTTTCTTTCACCTCTCTGCCCCAGCCTCAAACACAGTAAGCACATTGCTACTTCATTCAGGGCCTTAGCCTTGCTATTTCAACTTCTGAAACACTCTAAGATATCAGTGCTAACTTTCTTACTTCTGTCAGGTCTTTGCTCAAATGTCATCTTCTGCTTTCTTTCATCACCCTCATTCCCAGAATTGCCTATCCTCTGTCTTCTGCTTTAACATTTTCTATAGCACTTATAGAAATCTGGCTATATATATTTTCTTATTTCTTGAATGTCTCTTCCAACCAGAATTGAAGTCCACAGTTCAGTCAGTTCAGTTGCTCAGTCTTGTTTGACTTTTTGCGGCCCATGGACTGCAGCATGCCAGGCTTCCCTGTCCATCAACAACACCCGGAGCTTGCTCAAACTCATGTCCATGAGTTGGTGATGCCACTCAACCATCTCATCCTCTGTTGTCCCCTTCTCCTCCTGCGTTCAATCTTCCCCAGCATCAGGGTGTTTTCCAGAGAGCAAGCTCTTCGCATCAGCTGGCCAAAGTATTGGAGCTTCAGCTTCAGCATCAGTCCATCCAATGAATATTCAGGACTGTTTTTCTTTATGATTGACTGGTTTGATCTCCTTGCAGTCCAAGAGGCTCTTCTCCATCAACATAGTTCAAAAGCATCAATTATTTGGTTCTCAGCTTTCTTTATGGTCCAACTCTCATGTCCATACATGACTATTGGAAAAACTATAGATTTGACTAGACAGACCTTTGTTGGCAAAGTAATGTTTCTGCTTTTTAATATGCTGTTTAGATTTGTCATAGCTTTTCTTCCAAGGAGCAAGCATCTTTTAATTTCATGGCTGCAGTCACCATCTGCAGTAATTTTGGAGCCCAAGAAAATAAAGTCTCTCATTGTTTCCATTGTTTTCCCATCTATTTGCCATGAAGTGATGGGACTGGATGTCATGATCTTCATTTTTTGAATGTTGGGTTTTAAGCCAGCTTTTTCACTCTTCTCTTTCACTTTCATCAAGAGGCTCTTTTGTTCCTCTTTGCTTTCTGCCATAAGAGTGGTGTCATCTGCATTTCTGAGGTTATTAATATTTCTCCCGGCAATCTTGATTCCAGCTTGTGCTTCATCCAGCCCAGCATTTTGCATGATGTACTCTGCATATAAGTTAAATAAGCAAGGTGACAGTGTACAACCTTGACGTACTCCTTGCCCAATTTAGAACCAGTGTGTTGTTCCATGTCCAGTTCTAACTGTTGCTTCTTGACCTGCTTACACATTCCTCAAGAGGCAGGTCAGGTGGTCTGGTATTCCCATCTCTTGAAGAATTTTCCAGTCTGTTGTGATCCACACAGTCAAAGGCTTTTGTATAGTCAATAAAGCAGAAGTAGATGTTTTTATGGAACTCTGTTGCTTTTTCTACGATGTAATGGATGTTGGCAATTTGATCTCTGGTTCCTCTGCCTTTTGTAAATCCAGCTTAAACATCTGAAAGTTCTCAGTTTACATACTATTGAAGCCTCTCTTAGAGAATTTTGTGCATTACTTTGCTAGCATGTGAGATCAGTGCAATTGTGAAGTACTTTGAACATTCTTTGGCATTGCCTTATTGGGATTGGAATGAAAACTGACCTTTTCCAGTCCTGTGGCCACTGCTGAGTTTTCCAAATTTGCTGGCATATTGAGTGCAGCACTTTCACAGCATCGTCTTTTAGGATTTGAAATAGCTCAACTGGAATTCCATCACCTCCACTAGCTTTGTTCATAGTGATGTTTCTTAAGGCCCACTTGACTTCACATTCCAGGATGTCTGGCTCTAGGTAAGTTATCACACTATTGTGGTTATCTGGGTCATGAAGATCTTTCTTGTATAGTTCTTCTGTGTATTCTTGCCACTTCTTAATACCTTCTGCTTCTGTTAGGTCCTTACTGTTTCTGTCCTTTATTGTGCCCATCTTTGCATGAAATGTGCCCTTGGTATCTCTAATTTTCTTGAAGAGATCCCTAGTCTTTCCCATTCTATTATTTTCCTCTATTTCTTTTTATTGATCACTGAGAAATGCTTTCTTATCTCTCCTTGCTGTTCTTTGGAACTCTGCATTCAGATAGGTATATCTTTCCTCTTCTCCTTTGCCTTTAGCTTCTCTTTGTTTGTCAACTCTTTGTAAGGGCTCACTGATTTTTGTTTGTTTTATTCCCTGCTCTTTGACTGTTACTTAGAAGAGTGCCTGGCATAGAACAGGTATTCTGTAATTAATTAATCTTAGAGGCCCTTTTCTTCATCGTTCTAATTAAAGTGGATCCCTCCTGTTATTATTTTTAATAGATAGTTTCCTATTGCTTTCCTTCATAGCACTTAGCTGTATTTATATTCATATATTTATTGTATGTAGTTTTACTTGTTTAATTTTTGTGTTCCTTATTTCTCTTATAAACTTGTTTGAAAGTAGAAATTAGGTTTGTTTTGTTTACCTTCAATCCATGCAGCCTAGCAACAGTGGTTGGCATGTAATCTGGCCAGAAAAAGAGGTTTTTCCCCTCTTTTTTTCTATAGTCTCTAGGATATTTAAATGTTCAATAACTGTTTTTTTTAATGAATGAATGAATAAATTTCCATACCCATATTATCTCATTCAATTCTCACAACAATCCATTGTAGGAAATATTATTATTGTACTATTATAATTGTACTATTAGTACAATTGTTATAATTGTACTATTAAGTACAATTCTAGCTTCAGGATCTCATATATATATTTAATATATATCTCATATCATGTATATTATATATATATTTTTTTCTTTCTCTTTCATGGTTTCCTTCCTTCCTTTCTTTCTCTCTCTCTCCCTGCTTTGTTTCTTCCTTCGTTTGTCTTTGTTTCTTCCTTCCTTCCTTTCTTTCTTTAAATGGTGTTGAGAAAGTGTCCTTTAATTCTTTCAAAAGATTACACCACCATGGATCTCCTGTACTTTTCTCACCCTTCCCTATAGTCATGATTTGATTTATTGCAACATTTTTTTCACTTTTTGCAGCAACATTTCAACATTTTTCTACAAGTGTTTCACTCTTAGGGGGAGTCTTTCTCTTCTGGGTGGTAGTTTCAGAGCAATTGTAAGCCTACCACTAACTCCCCACTCCTCTCCTCTGCAGTGTTTTCAGACTGCCCTTCTTCCCTAGAGTCATCCTGTGGACGTGAGAGCTGTTACTGTGGAAGTTACTGGCAGATATTTGGTTACTTTTCTTTTCCCCTTTATCTTTTTTTTCCACTTATAGGTAATTTGAAGTTTTGTGTTTTCTTTTGTCTAGTTATGCAGAGAGTATGACTTTGTGCAGTTTTATTTGTTCTTCTTGTTTATTGGTATTGTTTTTGAGGATACAGAGATTTTGGCCGCTTCCATTGCCCTCAGCTAGCTGGAAATCCTGTGTCTGGTGCGTTTTCAATCTTTTCTAAAGTTTTACATTAGTCATAGTAGTTGGACAGTTTTTTCTAGTCTAAAATTTGAAGTATAAATGTACGAAATGTTATTGTTCATCCAGTAGATTTCTAGTGAATTGTAGAATTTCATTGAGTTTCAAGTTGTCACTTGAAATTGCCATTTTTGAATGTGTCCCAGAAATGAATAGGTAAGAATGCTTGTAGTAGCTTACATTCTGCCATAGAGTCAGGAGATTTTTGTGGCTTCAAAGTTTGATTCCAGGAGATTGAGATCTTCTTATACCATGCATATTCTTAAAACAACCAAAAATGTGAATTGGCAGTTCAGAATCAGGAGTCAGCAAGCAATCTGTGTCCTGGCTTCATAAATACATGGTAAGGGATTGGCTGAATATTTTTCAAAGGGTTGCTACCTTGTATAGATTAATTTGATCCCATAGTAAGAAAACAAGAAGGAAAGACATAATATCTACTGAATATCTCCATTTTAGACACTATACCAGGTGCTTTTATATAGTTTATGTGCCCTTCTTCCTATAAGTCCATGTATGAATTGCTTATAAATCTTCTAATGGATAGTAAAGCATTTGTACTTCCTGTGACAAGAAACTTGCCATAGACACTACTCATTCCATTTTTCTGGGTGATTCCAATTGTTACAGTGCCCTTTTTCATGTTGAATTCAAATCTCTCTTCCTATAGTTTCTGTCTTCTGAGACTTATATTAATAGAACAAGCCTCTTTCACCTTATTGCCTGTCAAATATCTGAAGCCAGCCAGACCTTGTTCCTTTAACTGTTTCTCATTATGTTACTGAAATGCACGTCCATGTGCCTGATGCACAGAGAGGCCAAACAAGTCTGAAATTTTAGAGTTTGGAACAGAGAAGGGTTTATGGAGGAGATGCAAGAAGGGTGGCTCGTGCCTTAAAACCCCAAAAGCTTTCATCAAATCTCTTTTATAGGAAAGGTGAGGAGGGGTGTGGTTAGTTACCGTAAACTTCTTGGGGCCACGTCCTTTGTTCTAGAAGTCAAGTCATAGTCAGGTAATGAAGTTCCTGTAAATCTCTACCAGCAAATGTTATTTTTTCTTCTAATAAGAACAGGCAAGGTCCCAAGGGCCAGTTTCACCTTCTGAGGTCCTAGTCCTGGCTAAGAGGAGGAGGTAGACCTCAGTTGGTCCCCAGACCCTGCCCAGCTGTCATCACTGAGGGAGCCAGGCACCCAATCCAACTGGCCCTGAGGCTCCTCAGGTCTCCCAGATGGGGAGGAGGAAGTGGGTAGGGACAGGTCCCACAGACTGTGACCCAGGCAGACTGCCATTGCTATAAGGTCTCAGAGACAGGAATGGGGAAGAGGTTCACTGCTGCTTCCAGGCCTGGCCCTGCCAGTGTGTGACCTAGGGGAGGGTTCTAGAGGCTTGCAGGACATAGGCCCTACCTGTTCCCTGGGCCCTCCAGCTCATCCACTGGTCCAAGGCCAGGTGAGCTAGAAGGCCCCTGGAAGAAGACCAGGATTTGCCTTTTAATTCACTCTACACCTGATGACCACCACTCCAATGGGCTCATTGACAGTTGGCTGTTTATGGGAGGGGCCCACTAATGATATTGCAGTAACCTTTGCCTCCTAATGACTGCATGCTAATGTTTGCACTTGTCTGGGTTCTATTACAACCGTTTCATTACCCATCATCACTGGACTAATTCCTGTACTGTGATCGCATGTAAGCTTTTCTGGTAATCTCATCACACTGGTGATTCACATTGAGTTTATAGTGGAACAGAACCTCAGAGCTTTTCTCATGGCTGCTGCTCCTTTTCTTAGGCAGTTTTGGGTATTCAAGAATAGAACTGGGCATTTAATTAATTATATTCTGAGCCATCTCATTGATAAATCTCTTCGAAGTCTATTTGAATCCAACATTGTAGCAGTCTATCCCAGTTTCAGATTTGATGAGCATAACTTTAATTTTCTAATCCAATTTTTAGAAATATTACCCAGAGCATGGCTGAAGTTAGAGATTAGTAGTAGAGACTTTTCTCTAAGTTACTGCATTGATCAGTGCCTTTCGTTGATCAGCGATTCTGTGTTCTGTTGGCTCTTTAAATCCTCTTATGATGTGGTCAGTTAAGTTGGAAAATGCTTCATACTTTAACTCCCTTTTGGACAGTCATAATACACATGCAATGGTAAAGGCTCTGAATGTTTTGCCATAAATTAGTTTAACTTTATTTAAGCACGTGTTACATAAACTTGACAGAAGAACCTGTATATTTTTAATAACACCCCCAAACCCCTGAAAACCAAAAGGAAACAAAGCTCACTTTATAGTATTTCCTTATCTTGTCCCAAAAGATGATCTTAAAGATTTGTCCATTGTTGGGACTTCCCTGGTGGTCCACCTGGCTAAGACTTCATGTTCCCAATGCTGGGGGGCCTGGGTTCAATCCCTGTTCAGGGAACTAGATCCTGCATGCTGCAACTGAAAGATCCCACATGCTGCAACTAAGACCTGGCACAGCCAGATAAGCGAAAAGTAAAATAAATACTAAAAAAGAAACTTCAGTTATTAAAAAAAAGATTTTGTCTTTTTTATCTAGATGCTATGTTTCATTTGATCTACTAGCCAATATGAAAAAGATATTATTAATAATTGATATGGCTTGTTCTTAGTGAACCCATACCATCTGTTTCTGGAGCACTCACTAGTGTTACTGGTATGAAATAACCAGTGTGGTCTCTGCCTTCTTCCATTTTTATTAGAATTGAGAGAATATTTGCTTAATTATATGTGTCATTTCTGCTCTGAGGATTACCCTCTTTGATAGAGAGAAAACAGAAATGGGAACTCTCCACATTATCATGCTGTCTATGAACATAATATTATCATCTCCAGTCAGTGGACTTTTTCCTTCCTTGGTCTTTCTGCTCCAATGGAGGATTCAAAATCTATTGTATTCTTTCGTCTCCTTAAAAATAGTAAAAAAGATTTTTGCAGATCATGCTTCAGTAGCATGCTTGCTTTTGTTTTCTCATAGCAATCTCTAAACTTTCTGTTAATTTGAAAAGCACACACTTTTTCATTAGACTGTAACTTTTCTGTAGGCCCTCCTGCCTTATTATAAGGAAAAAGAAGATCAGGCCCTGGAAGTTATGAATTGTAAAATTCACTTTGTCCAGGGGATTGGGATCTTTTGGCATTGGGATTGAACTTCTTGAAGAATTGCTGGCAGCGCTTTCCTGCCTTAGAACCATTGCGGCCCTAAGCTGTATTTTCTGGTTTTTGAAACTAGACCCTAGTTGTATGAAGTAGAATAGGCCAGTTTGAACTATTTTCGTATCATATGATTATTAGTTGATTCAATCCATTAAATATACCCATTTAATTATAAAGAAATGTGTATCTGAAGGGTCAGTGTTGAAGTTTTCAATACTAATATCTGCGCATGGGAACATGTGGAAATATTTGGCAGGATACTGAGTTCCATTGCAACATTTGTTAATAAGCAGCAGGAAGACATTAACTTGCTAATAGAAGTTTGCTTTCTCTACAGGAACAACACTTGAACACTTTGCAAAAATTGGATGGAAAAATCATAAACATTCAGTTAATAACCCGTAAGTATTTCAGAGACGAGAAGTAGTGAAAATCTGGGTTATTCGCTTATGTAATATGCAGCTTTATAGTTGAAAAGCAAATGCAAGAACTCAAAGATGTTATTAATAACTTTAAATTTTTTTCCTTAGGAAAAGCTTGTGCCCAAGTAAACTTTTGACTACTTTTCAATTTAGATTTTGGTCTGTTTATATTTTTGTTGTTGTTGTTTAGTATTTGGGATGCCATTTGAGTTTAGTGGCTCTTTTAAGAAAGAATGTGAATGGCTTATGTTAAAAGATGTAATTTGTCATTGGTTCCAACCCTAGTAAATGGAATTTATTACAATAATTTTAATTGGAAATAACCAGGCCCCATTTTAGAACATTCTTTAAAACGTTTCCTAGTTTGTTTTGATCAATTAGAATGTTTGTAAAACATGTGTTGGTAGTTTTAATGACTTTATATTACATTATTTGTGTTTTAATCATGTTAGTTTCATTAACTCTTACTCTGGTAGAATAATATTGTGATTTGTATAGTAAAATATAGTCTGAAGTAAAATTACATTATATGTATTACTGATAATTAATCTTTGAATCCCTAATACCTAGTGAAATGTGTGGCTCATGGCAATATACTTAAAGGTTCCTAAATAAAATAGGTTCATTGGGAATTGAATTAGTGCCATACCACTGGAGTCTCTACAAAAGCAATGCCACTAGGCAATAAAAGAATAGTGGCTAATTTTATTAAATGCCAACTCTGTGTCACTGTGCTGCGTACTTTTATGTATATTTTCATTTAATCCTCTCAAGGACCCTATAAGGTAGTTGTTTTTATTTTTATTTTATAGATGATGAAAATGAGGCTTACTGAAATTAGGCACCTTGTTCAGTATCATCCTAAATAGAGGCAAAACAATGTTTATATTTTTCCTTCTGGACTATAAACTTCTTGAGAACAAGAGTCATCTCTTATCTTTATGTTCTTAATGTTTAGTGCAGAGTCTGGAACATAATAGGTGCTCGGTAAATTGTTTCTGAACTATTAAATTTTACCATGTTTAATAAACATAAAACTATGATAAGGGAGATTTTATATCACAGTGGATCATTACCACCTATGTCTAATACTTCATGCTACTTCTCATTCATGTTCTTCTCATTCTTCTGATTTTAAATTGATGTTTGAATTCAAGGCATACCTAACTAACAAATAATATCCAATCCCATGCCCTAAATCTAAGGGTATTTTGTGAAATAAAGGGTATTGTGGAAGCTTTGGTTACTTCCCTTGCTTATCTAATAAAATGGAAATTCCTTCATTTAAGATAACAAGCCTGTTATAATTTGGCCCCATTCTACTTTATTGGTCTTATTTCCTTCTTCCCTGATTATTCTCAATCTCTCCCTTCACCAGATAACTTGGTATTTCCTAAGTGTACTATGTAGTGCTTATTTCTGTGTTTTTAGTTATGTGTTAGCTCTCCCTGGAATGTCTTTCTGTCTTTCTTTTGTTTGATGAATATCTACTTATTCATCAAGTCCCATTCTAAGTATCATTGCTTCTCCTAATACTTTCTTAGAACTTCCTGGTCATAATTATTTTTTCTTATAAGCTTCATTGTACCATCTGTATACCTCTATTATAACATATCACACTGTATCTTATTTATAAATCTTTTTCTCTGATGATGATGGTTCTTGAGCAGAGATTATATCTCTGTATCTTTTTTGTATCTTTTGTACCCATTAGGGTATTGGAACATAGTATATGCTCAACAAACTTTGCTGTTACTGAAAAGCAGTTAGGATGAGCTGTCTTAAGCTCATAAATATGATCTAGAATTGACTTCTTTGTCCTCAGAATCTGGAGAACCATTAAAAGTCCTTGTCACTTCCCAAAACAGGTAAGGAACTGTACCAACATACTGAGGAATTGACGGTACTGTAGTTCCTGGCTTTGAGGCTCCAAAGCTCAGCTCTGGACTTTCCCCAGAGAAGCAAAGCTTCTAAGTCTTGCTGCTACTGCTGCTGCTAAGTCACTTCAGTCGTGTCCGACTCTGTGTGACCCCATAGACAGCAGCCCACCAGGCTCCCCCGTCCCTGGGATTCTCCAGGCAAGAACACTGGAGTGGGTTGCCATTGCCTTCTCCAATGCATGAAAGTGAAAAGTGAAAGTGAAGTTGCTCAGTCGTGTCCGACTCTTAGCGACCCCATGGACTACAGCCCACCAGGCTCCTCCGTCCATGGGATTTTCCAGGTAACAGTACTGGAGTGGAGTGCCATCGCCTTCTCCATTCCAAGTCTTTCTTTTACTTAATTCCTTGCCTAACCAGGCACTCATTTATCCACTCATTACAGCATTCTTCTAAAGGAATTTCATTCACTCAGCTAATATGTATTCAGTAGCTTGCTATATGTAAGACACTCATTAAGCTGCTAGTGATATAGCAGTGAGCAAGAAGGATAAGTTCCATGTCCTCATGGATCCTCTGCTATGTATTATAAGTCCTCAATTCTGTTGAATAGGCCAATATTATCTCTGAATTTCAGCTTCTTCATTTAGAACTCATTGAAACAGCCCAAGAATAGCCTTCTATTTAAGTTGCTAACTTCTTATACTAGATTTTGCTTGGCTAGTGAAGAAAGATAATTCTGTGTTTGCTAATAAGTCATTAGAAATACCTTGTAATGTATTTCTAAGAAGGCTAAGAATTATTCTCGAGTGCTTCCTCACAAATTATAAGAACACCTAAAGGCAGTGAGAATCTGTGATCAGTAAATAATAGGATTAGGGGTAGCTTCTGCCACTTGAGCCTTCAGACCTGTGTCTATAATTCTCTCCTAGTTGTCTTCACTTAGATGTCCCATAGGTGCCTCAGAGTCAACATGTCCATGCAGAATTTCCCATTTCCCCTCCACAGTGTTTTTCCTTCAGCATTTTTCCTCTTGGTGAATCACATCAACATATATCCAGTGATTTAAGGTAGAAAACTAGAAGTCATCCTTGGCTTTCCCTTCTTCCTCACTGTCCCATATGAAATGCAGATGAGCAGGGATGAATGGTTGCCTGGAGAATCCCAGGGACGGGGGAGCCTCGTGGGCTGCCGACCCTGGGGTCGCACAGAGTCGGACACGACTGAAGCAACTTAGCAGCAGCAGCAGCAGCAGCAAGGATGAATGGAATCCTAGTGATTCTGTCTCTTTACTATCTCTTGAATTCATTGGTTCACTTCATCTTTCACTACTAATTTCCTATTTTAAACCCTTGTCATTTCTTGCCTTAGTTATTGCCCTAATCTCTTCATTGATTTACCTGCTTTTGGTAATGTCTTTTAACTGTCTCTTTCTATTACACAGCCTTCTTATTGAAATACAAATCTGGTCATGTCACTCCCCAGCTTTATCTCCTTTATAAGTTCTTCATTGTTTTCAGTATCAAATGGAAACGCTATATACTGGACTTTCATGATCTGATCCTGTTCATGTCTCCTGCCCCGGGTACTGACCTTTTTGCCAGGAATTCTCTGTCTTCCACTTCCTCTTATTTGCAGCCTTGGAAAGGAAGCCCTTTTGGTATCTGGGTTTGATGCATATCCTGTTGCTCCCATGGCACCTTGTATAACATTTCTATCATGGCATTTATCATACTAGAATGGTGTTTTTATTGCTGTGGGTTCAGACTAAGTTCCTTGAGAATAGGGGCTGTGTCCATATCCCCATCGTCTAGTACAGGATCTGGGTTAAATAAAGTCCTTTTTTAAAAGTTGGTGATGGACAAAGTTGACTTTAGAAGCAAAGGTATAGATAGTAGTGTGCAGATCTGAGTTACATGGGCTTTGTTTCTAAACACTGGAATTGCTTGTTAACTTTCACAACAGTTGGATTTTGCTTTTGGAAACTCCCCTACTGTGTCTATTTGTTTTTGCCAGAGCAATTTCTGAAACCATTTTATTATATTGTTAGATGCACCAAACAGGGTAAAAATGAGTTTCTTCTTTGCAGTGATCAAAAAAGGAAATGTGTTTTAAAAAATGTAGACATTTTATTAAAGACTCTGTACATTTATTTAGGAACTCTGTTAGCCTTTATTAAATGTAGTTGTATAATGTCATTACCACAAAAGTTGGCTGAATTGCAAGTCATTTAGTTTTACTTTTAAGGAACTAGTGTTTTTATAATTTTCCAACTGGTCTGACACCAGCTGGATGTATTGCAATTTAATTCTGATACTAACCACTTGGAGTTAATACACACACATGAATTAAGGCTTCACAAGACTGCCTTCATGTTAGATGGCAGTCTGAGCAGGGCCCCCAGGCCACCTGCCCTTTTGACCAAGTGACTATTAATTCAGGGATTCCCATGATCCTCTCATGTTTGGGAATTTCAGTAGAATGACTCACAGAACCTAGAAAAGTACTGTGAAGTAAAAGTCTCTCACTCGTGTTTGACTCTTTGTGACTCCATGGACTGTATAGTGGGTAGCCTTTCCCTTCTCCAGGGGATCTTCCCAGCCCAGGGATCAAACCCAGGTCTCCCGCATTGCGGGCGGATTCTTTACCCACTGAGCCACAAGGGAAGCCCAAGGGAACCCAGGGATTGAACCCAGGTCTCTCACATTGTAGGCAGATTCTTTACCAGCTGAGCCACAAGGGAAGCCAGAAGGGAAGAAGAGTACTGTATGTACTTACAATTAGAGTATTATCATAAAGGGGTTTCCCTGCTAGCTCAGCTGGTAAAGAATCCACCTTCAGTGCAGGAGATGCCGATTTGATTCCTGGGTCGGGAAGATCCCCTGGAGAAGGGATAAGCTACCCACTCCAGTATTCTTGGGCTTCCCTCGTGGCTCAGCTGGTAAAGAATCCGCCTGCAGTGAGGAAGACCTGGGTTTGATCCCTGGGTTGCAGGAGGGAAAGGCCACCCACTCCAGTATTCTGGCCTGGAGAATTTCATGGACTGTATAGTCCGTGGCATCACAAAGAGTTGGACATGACCGAACGACTTTCACTTCACTTCACTTCACAATTGAGGAACAGTCAAAAGAAGAGTCACATAAGGTGAGGTCTGGAAAGGTTCCTAGTGCAGAGCTTCCATGCCCTCTTCCTGTGGTGTCGCACATCACCGTCCTGGTATGTGGAGGTACTCACCAACCAGAGGGCTTCACCAAGCTTCAGTGTCCAGAGTTTTCATTTGTTGTTCAGTCGCTGTCATGTCTTATTCTTTGTGACCCCATGGACTGCAGCAATCCAAGCTTCCCTGTCCATCCCAGTCATGTCCATTGAGTTTTCATTGGGGTTTCATTATGTAGGCATACTCCATTAAATCTTGGCCACTTGATTGAACTTGATCTCTAACTGTCCCTTTTTTGCCTAGGGGTCACACTGGCTCAAAAGTCCAAATCCTGTGTTGGCATGGGTGGTCTTTCTGGTGACCAGGCCCTTGCCTCACCCCTTCCTTATCCACCAGCTAACAAGGGGACCCATGGAAGTCACCTAATTAGCATAACAAACACACTCCTGTTACTTAGGAAATTCCAAGGGTTTCAAAATTTCCATGCCAGAAATCCAGGACAAAAATTAGACACAATTTTTATTATATAATGTGGTATTTTAGAGTTAGGAATTTAAAAAATTAATTCAAATTACTTATTTAGAAATGGTTGATGAAAGCATGTCTTTTGTTTTTGAAAATAATATTTCCATATTAATCTCTCTTTAACTTCTAAACCAGAACATCTTCAACAAAAATTGAAATTGCTACCCCACATTCTGTAACTATTTATTTTATATATTTAGGTATTCCCAGTTCCAAAAGGAGTACAGCTTAGATGAAGTGATGACGTCTCGAAAAATTTTTGACTTTTTGACAGTCTTACAATGTTGGTAAGAAAAACACATTTTAATATTTAATAGAAGTACTATCCCTTCTCCCCGACTCCCACCCCTTGGGTAAACCTTAGGCTCTGTATCTGGGTATATCTATGTCTGTATGTGCTTTTATAGAACTCCTGTGTATAGAACTCCTAAGTATAGTCCTTACACTGGAGTGAGCACCCTTACTTTCTGTTTTTGTCTAGAGACAGGCTGTCTTTTCTCTTTGAATATTATATATTTTACTTCCTTCTCTCATGCCTTCCACCTACTCTGTTCTAATAGTGTTTATTCATTTAAATGCAACTTGGGACCATGGAAACCAAAGATTTTTCCCTTGATCATTTCATTTCCTCTGTTGTATATTTCTACTGTAGGAAATTTTACTCAATTATAGTAACTAAGAATAAAGGTAAAACAAGAAAAAAATTGTAGCTCTAATAATGATAGCAGCCCCATCTTGAAAATTGCTTGATGTTATCTGTCTCCTAGAAAACTGAATTAATATTGCATAGCTCCTACCTGTGTTTAATAATCACCTGGATGTGTCCTGGAGATCCTGGCTGGGATGCAAATGAACAAGTGGTGTTTGTTTTGATCTGTTGCAGTATAAAGATCTGCCCATTTTTAAAGTACAACTCAACTCAGAGAGGGCTTCCCTGATAGCTCAGTTAGTAAAGAATCCACATGCAATGCAGGAGACCCCGGTTCAATTCCTGGGTCGGGAAGTTCTGCTGGAGAAGGGATAGGCTACCCACTCCAGTATTCTTGGGCTTCCCTTGTGGCTCAGCGGGTAAAGAATCGGCCTGCAATGTGGGAGACCTGGGTTCGATCCCTGGGTTGGGAAGATCCCCTGAAGAAGGGAAAGGCTACCCACTCCAATATTCTGGCCTGGAGAATTCCTTGGACTGAACAGTCCATGGGGTCCCAAAGAGTTGGACATGACTGAGTGACTTTCACTTTCACTTTCAACTCAGAGAAAGCTTCTTGTATTTGCTACCTTCTTTCACAGCCTGCTGTAAGGAGAAGGCCTATTTTGAGATCAGTTCAGTTCAGTCGCTCAGTCATGTCCTACTCTTTGCAACCCCGTGGACTGCAGCACGCCAGGCTTCCCTGTCCATCACCAACTTCCAGAACTTACTAAAACTCATTTCCATCGAGTTGGTGATGCCATCCAACTATCTCATCCTCTGTCGTCCCCTTCTCCTCCCACCTTCAATCTTTCCCAGCATCAGGGTCTTTTCCAATGAGTCAGTTCTTCACATTAGGTGGCCAAAGTATTTGGAGTTTCAGCTTCAGCATCATTCCTTCCAATGAATATTCAGGACTGATTTCCTTTACAATTGACTGGTTTTATCTCCTTTCAGTCCAAGGGACTCTCAAGAGTCTTCTCCAACACCACAATTCAAAAGCATCAATTCTTCGGCATTCAGCTTCCTTTATAGTCCAATTTTCACATCTGCACATGACTATTGGAAAAACCATAGCTTTGACTAGATGGATTTGTTGGCAATATGCTTTTTTTTTAATATGCTGTCTAGGTGGACTTCCCTGGTGGCTCAGACGGTTAAGCGTCTGTCTACAATGTGGGAGACCCAGGTTCGATCCCTGGGTTGGGAAGTTCCCTGGAGAAGGAAATGGCAATCCACTCCAGTACTATTGCCTGGAAAATCCCATGGACAGAGGAGTCTGGTAGGCTAAGTCCATGGGGTTGCAAAGAGTCAGACATGACTGAGCGATCTTCACTGTAATCATTGCTGTCTAGGTTGGTCATAGCTTTTCTTCCAAGAAGCAAGTGCCTTTTAATTTCATGGCTGTAGTCACCATCTGCAGTGATTTTGGAGCCTAAGAAAATAAAGTCTGTCACTGTTTCCATTGTTTCCCCATCTATTTGCCATGAAGTGATGGGACTGGATGCCATGATCCTCGTTTTTTGAATGTTGAGTTTCAAGCCAGCTTTTTCACTCTCCTCTTTCACTTTCATCAAGAGGCTCTTTAGTTCCTCTTTGCTTTCTGCCATAAGGGTGGTGTCATCTGCATATCTGAGGTTATTGATATTTCTCCTGGCAATCTTGATTCCTGCTTGTGTTTCATCTAGCCCAGTGTTTCTCATGATGTACTCTGCATATAAATTAAATAAGCAGGATGACAATATACAGCCTTGATGTACTCCTTCCAATTTGGAGCCAGTGTGTTGTTCCATGTCCAGTTCTAACTGTTGCTTCTTGACCTGCTTACAGATTTCTCAGGAGGCGGGTCAGGTGGTCTGGTATTCCCCTTTCTTGAAGAATTTTTCACAGTCTGTTGTGATCCACACAGTAAATGGCTTGGCTTAGTCAATAAAACAGAAGTAGATGTTTTTTTCTGAAACTCTTGCTTTATCAATGATCCAGCGGAGGTTGGCAATTTGATCTCTGGTTCCTCTGCCTTTTCTAAATTCAGCTTGAACATCTGGAAGTTCATGGTTCACGTATTGCTGAAGCCTGGCTTGGAGAATCTTGAGCATTATTTTGCTAGTGTGTGAGATGTGTGCAATTGTGTGGTAGTTTGGGCATTCTTTGGTATTGCCTTTCTTTGGGATTGAAATGAAAACTGTCCTTTTCCAGTTCTGTGGCCACTCATGAGTTTTCCAAATTTGCTGGTATAGTGAGTGCAGCACTTTCACAGCATCATCTTTTAGGATTGAAATAGCTCAGTTGGAATTCCATCACCTCCACTAGTTTTGTTCGTAGTAATGCTTCCTAAGGCCCACTTGACTTCACATTCCGGGATGTCTGGCTCTAGGTGAGTGACCACACCATCGTGATTATCTTGGTCGTGAAGATCTTTTTTGTATAGTTCTTCTGTGTATTCTTGCCACCTCTTCTTAATATCATCTGCTTTTGTTAGGTCCATACCATTTCTGTCCTTTATTGTGCCCATCTTTGCATGAAATGTTCCCTTGGTATCTCTGATTTTCTTGAAGAGATCTCTAGTGTTTCCCATTCTATTATTTTCCTCTATTTCTTTGCACCGATCACTGAGGAAGGCTTTCTTAACTTTCCTTAAGCAGATCACAAAAGTCTTAACCAAACCATGGATTTTCTGGTATCTCCTATTCCATCGTTTCTCATTTTTCAAAAGGATTTCAGGACTGATTATTTGAGAGAGAACAAAGTTGGAGCTAGTTAGGCCTAGAGTAAAATCTTTATTGTATTAGCTTAGAAATAACATTGTGGACTCCTCAGAAGTCACCAGAAAATACCTTGTGTGTCTGCAAAGGCAAACCTGGAATTCTTTGCAATAAGAACTTTTGGGGAGAGACCCATAGAGTCTAAGCAGTGATTGGCAGCCTTTAAATTCTTGCTAGAGGTTCAATCTTCAGATGGGACGCATGTGTAATTTTTAACTACGGGTATTACTAGGACAGTCCAGTGACCAGCAAGCATCCTCTCCCTGCCTGTCTTTCCACATTGTAAGAACTCCTAGTCTGAAATCCTAGGATTGAAGTGAACAGGATATCAGTAACCATTTTACCTCCTCTTAGTCCCACTTCAGATGGTGCTGCCGCAGCAATTTTGGCTAGTGAAGCATTTGTACAGAAGCATAACCTGAAACCCAAAGCTGTGGAAATTTTGGCTCAAGAGATGGTGACTGATATGCCAAGCTCATTTGAAGGAAAAAGCGTTATTAAAATGGTGTGTCTCAGGTTCTGTTTTATTAATCAGTTGAGGGATTTCTTTTTAAAAGTTTAAAGTGACATCATATCATCAGCTCTGAAAGTTTATTTACTTGAAAACAATTGGTCTAGAAAATTTAGTATTGTAACCCATCATTTAAGAATCTAAGGGAAAATCACTTATGAGAACATATGGACTTCTAACTAACTAGTGTTCTATTTTAAAAAATTTTGGAATGATTAAATATGCCCAGAACTCCAGTCTTATAGAATTAAAAAAAAAAAAAAACACAAAAAGCAAGGATGTTTTGAGGAACTTTTTGACCCTTAGCACTTTAAAAATTCTGACTGCAGATTGAGTACAAAATGGAGGAAGTAAAAAAAAAAGAGAATTCTGAGCCAGAACTCTAGGTTGAATATTTGAAGATACATACATATATACATATAAAAATATGCATTATGTACACACATATATGTAAGTAAGCATATGGTTTACATTAGAGTTTATAAAATGACTTTATAATAATTCTTTGAATTTTAAAATGTTTCTATAAGTTCCCCAAGATAGGGTATGGTAGAGGTAGAACTTAGGTTTTTCCAATTGCAGTACATTTTCCATTATATCACAATTTTATTGCTTGGAAAAGAGTTGAGTTTGCATGTTAAAGGGTGTTAAAAGCATGAATATTGGAAAAATGATTTGAATCCTACATGATCTTCTGCTGATAAAAGAAGATTATTTACTTTCATGTAGAAATTCACCCATATTTTTCAGTGAATCATAATAGTCTCTTGATAAATCTCTTCAATCTACCACAACTGTATATTGTGGTTTAACAGAGTTTTGTAACAGCACTGGATATGGCATGAGGAATTATAAATCCTTTTTATATATCTGATTTAAAATTCTATTCTTTATAGTACAGAATTTAATGTGTATGTCCATTGTCTCTCCTGGATATTTTATTTGGACTTTCTGTATAATATAGAATTAACTGAGATTTCAACATTTATGGACAATCCTTAACTGTAAAGGTTATACATATATTAATCTTTTATAATCCTTACATGAAAGTCCCAGTTTTGATACCTTTAATTTATTTATATATGATTTTGGTTTTAGGTTGGTTTTGATATGAGTAAAGAAGCTGCCAGAAGGTGCTATGAGAAATCTGGCTTGAGACCAAGTGATATTGACGTAATAGAACTTCACGATTGCTTTTCTACCAATGAACTTATTACTTACGAAGCACTGGGACTGTGTCCAGAAGGTAATGTCTCTGATGAGGTGCAGATTAACTTACTACGTTTCACTGAGAAAATTTCACTTTCATCATTGAAACAAAATAATTCACTAATTGCTTTCCCTTCTATGTTGGCTCTGCCACACTGTGCTAAGTGAATGTAAGCTGTCTTAATGCTGGACTTTAAGAATTGTAGTTTTGGACAGTACCAAACGAGATGACAGAATATATAAATGATTTAATTTATGTAAATCAAGGGTACTTGTAATACACTGTTAAGTAAAAAAAAAAAAGATAGAAAAATCACTTATGTAATTATAGGTATTTCAGATGTGTTTGAACAAAGACCTGCAGAAGGGAAAATGAGAAGACTAGTTGGTGGAATCTGGAGATTTTTTTTCTGTTTGTTTCTAAAGTGGTTGTACCATTTTCCACTACTAACAGTATGTGAGATTTTACTTGCTTCATGTTCTTATCAACAGTTGATGTGATCAGTTTTTAAAATTTGAACCATTCAAGAGACTATATACTGATGTTTTAATTTTCATTTTAATTTGCTTATCCCTGATTACTAATGATGTTGAGCATCTTTTCTTGTGTTTGTTGATATTTCATGTATCTTTTGTGAAGTGTTTGTTCAGATCTTTTGCCTTTTGATTATTGGGTTAGTTTTCTTCTTTATTATGTTGTAAAATTTATATATATTCTGGATACAAGTAATGTGTCCGATATATGTGGGCTGTGAACTTTTTCTCCCAGTCTGTGGCTTGTCTATTGTTTTATTTTTTATTTTTGGCTGTTCTAGGTCTTTATTACTGCATTCGCTGTCTTTTTGTTTTATTAATGATGTCTCTTGCAGGACAAATTTAAAAAGTTTTGATTATCAGTTACATATATTTTAATCAATTTTTAAAGATTTATTTATTTTTTAATGGAAAGATAGTTGCTTTATAGAATTTTATTGTTTTCTGTCAAACATCAACATGAATCAGCCATATGTGTACATATATCCCCTCCCTCTTGAACCTCCCTCCCATCTCCCTCCTCATCCCACCCCTCTAGGTTGATACAGAGCCCCTATTTGAGTTCCCTGAGACATATAGCAAATTCTCATGGGCTATCTATTTTACATATGGTAAGGTAAGTTTCCATGTTACTCTCTCCATGCATCTCACCCTCTCCTCCCCTCTCCCTGTGTTCATAAATCTGTTGTCTATGTCTGTTTCTCCATTGCTGCCTTGCAAATAAATTCAATGGTACCATCTTTCTAGATTCCACATATATGCGTTATTATATGATATTTATCTTTCTATTTCTGAATTACTTCACTCTGTATAATAGGCTCTAGGTTCATCCACCAATAAGAGCTGACTCAAATGCATTCCTTTTTATGGCTGAGTAATATTCCATTGTGTATCTGTTGATGGACATCTAGGCTGCCTCTGTGTTCTAGTTATAATAAATAGTGCTGCAGTGAACATTGGGTACCTGTGTCTCTTTAAATTTTGATTTCCTCTGGGTATATGCTTAGGAGTGGGATTTCTGGATCATATGGTGGTTTTATTCCTAGTTTTTTAAGGAATCTCCATACCATCTTCCAAAGTGACTGTATCAGTTTATATTCCCACCAACAGTGCAAGAGGGTTCCCTTTTCTCCACACCCTCTCCAGCATTTATTGTTTGTAGAGTTTTTGATGATGGCCATTCTGTCTGGTGTGAGGTGATACCCCATTGTAGTTTTGATTTGCATTTCTCAAATAATGAGCCATGTTGAGCATCTTTTCATGTGTTTGTTACCATCTGTATGTCTTCTTTGGAGAAATGTCTGTTTAGGTCTTTCCCTACTTTTTGATTAGGTTGTTTGTTTTCCTGGTATTGAGTTGTATGAGCTGCTTATATATTTTGAAAATTAATCCTTTGTCAGTTGTTTCATTTGCTATTATTTTCTCCCATTCTGAGAGTTGTCTTTTTATCTTGTTTATAGTTTCCTTTGTTGTGCAAAAGCTTTTAAGTTTAATTAGGTCTCACTTGTTTACTTTTGTTTTTATTTCCATTACTCTAGGAGGTGGGTCATAGAGGATTTTGCTTTGATTTATGTCATCAAGTGTTCTGCTCATGTTTTCCTCTTAAGAGTTTTATAGTTTCTTGTCTTACATTCAGGTCTTTAATCCATTTTGAGTTTATCTTTGTGTATGGTGTTAGAAGTGCTCTAATTTCATTCTTTTACACGTAGCTGTCCAGTTTTTCCAGCACCATTTATTGAAGAGGCTGTCTTTGCCCCATTGTATATTCTTGCCTCCTTTTTAAAAAATAAGGTACTTACAGGTGCATGGGTTTATTTCTGGGCTTTCTGTTTTGTTCCATTGGTCTATATTTCCATTCTTGTGCCAGTACCATACTGTCTTGATGACTGTAGCTTTGTAGTATAATCTGAAGTCAGGAAGGTTGATTCCTCCAGCTCCATTCTTCTTTCTCAAGATTGCTTTGGCTATTTGGGATCTTTTGTGTTTTCATATGAATTGTGAAATATTTTGTTCTAGTTCTTTGAAAAATGCCATTGGTAATTTGATAGGGATTGCATTGAATCTGTAGATTGCGTTTGGTAGTATAGTCATTTTCACAAGATTGTAGTCATTTTCACAAGATTGATTCTTCCTACCCAGGAACGTGGAAATCTCTCCATCTGTTTATGTCATCTTTGATTTCTTTCATCAGTGTCTTATAATTTTCTGTGTATAGCTCTTTTGTCTCCTTAGGTAGGTTTATTCCTAGATATTTTATTCTTTTGTTGCAATGGTGAATGGGATTGATTCCTTAATTTCTCTTTCTTATTTTTCATTGTTAGTATATGGGAATGCAAGTAATTTCTGTGTATTGATTTTGTATCCTGTGACTTTGCTAAATTTACTTTAATCAATTTTTTAATGGTTCAGGCTTTTTATATTCTAAGAAACTCGTCTACCCCAAGATTGTAAAGATTATCTTCTGTTTTTATTCTAGGGTTTCTATAGTTTTCAATTTTACTTTGAAGTATATGATCTATTTTGAGTCAGTTCTTATGTTTGGTATAAGATAAAGGTTGATACTGTTCTTTTTATTCCTATACTCAACCATTTATTGGAATGACTTTTCTCTCCATTGAATTGCTTTGGCAGCTTTGTCAAAAATTGCCATATACATGAAGATCCATTTTTAGATTCTATCTTCTGTTCCATTGATCTCCATGTCTATCTTTCACCAATATAAAATTATTTTTGGCTACTATGTTTATTCTACTCTACTGTATTAGATGGGATAAGTTCTCCACCTTTGTTCTTTTTAGAAATCATTTTGTATGTTTTAGGTCCTTTGCATTACCATGTACATATCAGAATTAATTTGTCAATTTCTATAAAGTAAAAAGCTTGCTGGAATTTTCATTGTGATTTTATTGAGTCTTGCATCTGTGATTTTATTGAGTCTTCCCATCACTTCATGGCAAATAGATGGGAAACAATGGAAACAATGGATTTTCTTGGGTTTCAAAATCACTGTAGATGGTGACTGCAGCCATGAATTTAAAATATCCTTGCTCCTTGGAAGAAAAGCTATGACCAACCTAGGCAGCATATTAAAAAGCAGAGATATTACTTTGCTGACAAAGGTCTGTCTAGTCAAAGCTATGGTTTTTCCAGTAGTCATATATGGATGTGAGAGCTGGACAATAAAAAAGGCTGAGTGCCAAAGAAATGATGCTTTTGAACTGTGGTGTTGGAGAAGACTCTTGAGAGTCCCTTGGACTGCAAGGAGATCCAACCAGTCAATCCTAAAGGAGATCAGTCCTGAATATTCATTAAAAGGACTGATGCTGAAGGTCTAATACCTTGATCACCTCATGCGAAGAACTGACTCATTGGAAAAGACCTTGATGCTGGGGAAGATTGAAGGCAGGAGAATAAGGGGACAACAGAGGATGAGATGGCTAGATGGCATATCTGACTTGATGGGCATGAATTTGAGCAAGCTCTGGGAGTTGGTGATAGACAGGGAAGCCTGGCATTCTGCAGTCCACAGGGTCATAAAAAGTCAGACACGACTGAGTGACTGTACTGAACTGAGCTAGATTCATTTAGAGAGAGTTGTCATCTTAACAGTGTTAACTCTTCTAAGCCATTATATGTATATATCTCCTTTAGCTTGTAACAGGATGCTTCTTGTTTTCAGTATAGGTCTTTTGTTAGGTTTATTCCTTGGAATTAAAATTCCAATGATTTTTGGTGTAATTTTAACTGTTATTTCCCAATATTTGCTAGTATGAAACAATGCAATTGATTTAAAAAAAGGTTGAAAACTGTGACTTTGCTAAATCCATTTATTCTAATAGTTATTTTCCAGATTATGACTGATTTTTCTATGTAAAAAATCATGCCATTTGCCAATGACAGTTTTACATCTTCCTTTCTGATAATTTTATTTTTTCTTACCTTATTGCAATGACTGTGAGCTTTAGTATCATATTGAATAGAAGTAGTGAAAGTGGTCATCATTACCTTGGTCCTGATCTCAGGGGATACAATTTAATCTTTCACCATTATGTATGTTAGACACAGTTTTGTTTTGTTTTGTTTTTGTTTTTGGCTGTTGTTGATGCCATTTATCATGTTGAGAAAGTTACCTACTGTTCTTAGTTTGCTGAGTTTTTTTTTTTAAATCATGAAGGGGTGTTGGATTTAAAAAATTCTTCTACATCTATTAAAATGATCATATGGGTTTTTTTCCTTTATTTTGTTGACATGAATTACATTGATTGATTTCAAATGTTAAATTAACCTTGTGTTTCTGGGATTAATTTTACTTGGTCATATTATTTAACCTTTTAATATATTGTTAGATTCAGTTTACTAGCATTTTGTGAATAATATTTGCTTATATATTCATAAAGTATATTTATCTATAGTTTTCTTTTCCTAGTTGTTTTATGCTGATCTCTGAAAATAAATTGAGTAGTGGTCGCTCATTCTGTATTTTCTAAAATTGTTTGTATAAATTAATGTTAGTTCTTCTTTGACTATTTCATAGAATTTACTGGTATAATCAAGTAGTTTAAAGTTTTCTTTGGCAGTATGTTTTCAACAAATTAATATTTATTAATAGAGACAGGCATATTTATATTTTTTGTTTCTTCCTGTGTCTATTAATTTTGGCAAGATACCTTTTTTCAAAAAAGTTGTTTATTTCATTTAAGTAGTCAGATTTGTCAGCTGAAGTTGTTCAGAGTGTTCTGTTTTTATTCTTTTAATTTCTATAGAATCCATGGTTACTTTTTTTAATTCCTGATGTTGATGTTTTTTGTTCTTTCTCCTTTTTTTCCTTCATCTGCCTACGTAGAGGTTTATCACTTTTGTTGAGCTTTAGCAAGATTTGGCTTTTGACTTTGTTGTTGTCTTTTTTCCCCCTCTATTTCACTGACCTCTGCTTTTCATTATTTCCCTCCTTTAATTTACTTTGACTTTTTTTTTTTAAGTTTCTTATGACAGATGATTTATTTTAGATCTTTCTCCATTTCTAATGTAGTATGTAAAGCTATATGTTTTTCTCTGAGCAGTATGTTAGCTGCATTCCACAGATATTTTACAAAATTTATTTATTTATTTTAATTGGAGGCTAATTGGAGTACAATATTGTAGTGGTTTTTGCCATACATTGATATGAATTAACCATGGGTATACATGTGTCCCCCATCCTGAACCCCTCCCACCTCCCTCCGCATCCCATCCCTCAGGGTCTCCCAATGCCCCAGCCCTGAGCTCCCTGTCTCATGCATTGAACCTGGACTGGCAATCCATTTCACATATAGTAATATACATGTTTCAGTGCGTTTCTCTCAAATCATCACACCCTCGCCTTCTCCCACAGAATCCAAAAGTCTGTTCTTTACATCTGTGTCTCTTTTGCTGTCTCGCATATAGGGTCATCATTACCATCTTTCTAACTTGCACATATATGCGTTAATATACTGTATTGGTGTTTTTCTTTCTGACTTACTTCACTTTGTATAATAGGCTCCAGTTTCATCCACCTCATTAGAACTGATTCAAATGCTTTCTTTTTAATAGCTGAGTAATAGTCCATCCAGCTAAAAAGCCTCTTGATAAAAGTGAAAGAGGAGAGTGAAAAAGTTGGCTTAAAGCTCAACATTCAGAAAACTAAGATCATGGCATCTGGTCCCATCACTTCATGGGAAACAGATGGGGAAACAGTGGAAACAGTGTCAGACTTTATTTTTTGGGGCTCCAAAATCACTGCATCATTGCAGCCATGAAATTAAAAGACACTTACTCCTTGGAAGGAAAGTTATGACCAACCTAGATAGCATATTCAAAAGCAGAGACATTACTTTGCCAACAAAGGTTCGTCTAGTCAAGGCTATGGTTTTTCCTGTGGTCATGTATGGATGTGAGAGTTGGACTGTGAAGAAGGCTGAGCGCCGAAGAATTGATGCTTTTGAACTGTGGTGTTGGAGAAGACTGAGAGTCCCTTGGGACTGCAAGGAGATCCAACCAGTCCATTCTGAAGATCAGCCCTGGGATTTCTTTGGAAGGACTGATGCTAAAGCTGAAACTCCAATACTTTGGCCACCTCATGCGAAGAGTTGACTCATTGGAAAAGACTCTGATGCTGGGAGGGATTGGGGGCAGGAGGAGAAGGGGACGACAGAGGATGAGATGGCTGGATGGCATCACTGACTCGATGGACTTGAGTCTGGGTGAACTCCGGGAGTTGGTGATGGACAGGGAGGCCTGGCGTGCTGTGATTCATGGGGTTGCAAAGAGTCGGACATGACTGAGCGACTGAACTGAACTGAACTGAACTGATGCTTAACAGTGTTTTCAGACATTTTATTTCATGAAAGTGCTCTTTTTTTCTCTCTCTCTCTCCCCTCTCCCCACTGTTGTTTACTAAGAATATTTCTATACCATGTAATGTACAGTTGAAAATGGAAATGAATACATTTTGGCAAAATTATGAATTTTTAAACCTAGTATTATTTTATTGTATCTATTTCAATGTTTTTCTTATGATTCTCTGAATCTCTGTTATATTAAGAGCAATTTTGGAAGCAGAGAGCTCTTAGGAACTAATAGGAGCTTTGTTTCATGCAGGAAATGTTCTGAAAATATAAGCCTTTATTACCCAATATTTATTACCTCACTTTTAGAAGTGTGCATGTCAATTTGATGTTAGTTTGAGCCATCAAGAAATGTTTGGTCCAAGAAATTCTTGGCTATCCATAAGTTAAAAAAAAAATATATCATTTATCCCAATGTTATTTTTTACATTTATGAATATTATTTTTCCTTCTGTAGGTCAAGGTGGAAAACTGGTTGAAAGAGGAGATAATACTTATGGAGGAAAGTGGGTCATAAATCCTAGTGGCGGATTAATTTCAAAGGGGCACCCACTTGGAGCTACAGGTAATGATACACATAGATTTCATAATTTTTAAATCATTTTTGGCATAAGTGTGAATGATTTGGTCATTGATTTAAGTGAATAATTTTATTCTCTGATTTTGGTATGCAGTGTTTTAAATGACTATGATATTTTCAATTTTTGTTAAGTATAGTATAGTTCAAAAATCTTGATTAATTGTTGAGAATTTGAATTAGTTGAAACTCTAAGTTCAACAAAAAGCATATTTAAAAGTCTGATTATTCTAAAATAGGTGTACAACTTAATTAACAAGATGTTTCCAAATAGGGATACTGCTAGATCTTCTAGATAGGATCATCTGAAATAAGCACATTATTTACGTATAGTTGCATATGTGGTTGGTGTTGTACAGAAATTTTTTTCTCTTGAGAGAACTGGTTTAATAGTTATAAGAATTTTACTGTGGCTCTACTACTAACTGGCCATGTGACTCTTCTGATTAATTTTCAATTGTTAATGATTAGTCAGTCACTCTGACTCTTAGTTTCCTTAATTGTGAAATGAAGAAACTGTACAAAGTGGTTTCCAAAATAGCTTAGCACTAAAATTCTGAGATTTATTTTATGAAGACAGGTAAGTTTTGTATTTTTTTGATATTGTCTTATGTATTAAGTAAAATTGTATAAATTATCAGAAATTCCAAAATAGAGAAGAATTAGAATTTATAGTGTATGTATTTCAGCAATTAATTTTGATTTATTTCTATTTATCACTCAAATTAGGTAATCTTATAAACTAGTAACAAAAATGAGTGTACACTGATAGAGTGTAAGAGAGAAATAGGTAGACAGGCACATAGAATTGTAGTATAATATGCCACTTACTCTTTGTTTTCTATTCTGTCTGTTCTTTGCTTCTTTTCTCTCTTTCATACTATCTTGTTATTAACTGAATATTTTTTAGTATTTTATTTTCTCTCTTCTATTGAATTGTTTCCTTTTCTCATTTTTTTAGTGTTTGCTCTAGGATTTACAACATGCATCTTTAATTTACCATGGTCTACCTTCAAATAATATCATAAAATTTCACTTATAGAAATTTTTCTAACAGCATATTTCCATATACCCTGATACACTGCGCTATTATTATCATACATTTACTTCTGAGTGTATTATAAACCCCACACTATACTATTACTATTATTATTGCTTTAAATAGTTTAATATGTTTAAAATATCTTTAAAAGTAATCTAAAAACGAGGTGAACGAGAGTGATATTACTAAGAGTGGCAGAATAACAATATCTGAAAATACTCTCTGTTACAAAATTACCAAGAACACTTGCAAAAATTGTCAAGATCAACTTTTCCAGCTGATTTATTAACCAAAGGCTTACAACAATCTGGAGCAACATTTATTAAAAAGAAGTCAACAGCCCTATCTCTGTAAGAACAGCAAGCTTTGTGGCACTTTTTATTTGCTCTGATATCAGTCCTTTTCTCCAGCTCCATGGTACCCTTGCAAACAAGAGCCTGTAGTCATGGTGAAAACTAGCAGATTACCCAGCACTGGAGAAGTCAAAATTGAGTTGAAGTTCTTTCAAAGCCCCATACTTAGAGGCTTGTCATTATTTGACCTGTCTGGAAGTTCTCTGGTAAACCATTCTCAAAAAGCTTGCCTTTGTTTAACCCAAAGAGAACATGCCCAATGCAAACAGTGTTTTCCTCAGAGTGATTTGTCAAAAACAATCAGCAAAAACTGTTTAACAACGTAGTTGCTGAAGATGTCAAAAACAGATGGAGCAAACAACAAATTAAACACCCCCACCCCCCAAAAAAACTTAAAAGGAAAAGCTGGTAAATGAGTTGTCCATTTTGTTGTTGTTCAGTTGCGTCCAGCTTTTTGTGACCCCATGGACTGCAGCATGCCAGGCTTCCCTGTACTTCACTCTCTCTTGGAGTTTGCTCAGACTCATTTCCATTGACTCATTGATGCCATCCAACCATCTCATCTTCTGTTGCCCCCTTCTCTTCATGCCCTCAATCTTTCCCAGCATCAGGATCTTTTCCAGTGAGTCAGCACTTGGCATCAGGTGGCCAAAGTATTGGAACCTCAGATTCAGCATCAGTCCTTTTAATGAATATTCATGATTGACTTCCTTTATGATTAATTGGTTTGATCTCCTTGCAGTCCAAGGGACTCTCAAGACTCTTCTCCAGTACCATAGTTTGAAACCATAAATTCTTTGGCACTCAGCCTTCTTTATCATCCCATTCTCACATCTATACATGATTACTAGAAAAACCATAGCTTTGACTCTACAGACCTTTGTTGGCAAAGTGATGTCTCTACATTTTTTTAACTTATTTTTTTATTGAAGGATAATTGCTTTACAGAATTTTGTTGTTTTCTGTCAAACTTCAAGACAAATCAGCCATAGGTATACATATATCCCCTCCCTATTGAACCTCCCTCCCATATCCCTCCCCATCTCACCCCTCTAGGTTGATATAGAGCCCCTGTTTGAGTTTCCTGAGCTATACAGCAAATTCCCATTGGCTATCTTTTTTACATATGGTAATGTAAGTTTCCATGTTACTCTTTCCATATATCTCACCCTCTCCTCCCCTCTCTCATGTCCATAAGTCTATTCTCTATGTCTTTTTCTCCATTGCTGCCCTGTAAATAAATTCTTCAGTACCATTTTTCTAGGTTCTGTATATCTGTGTTAGAATCTAGTATTTATCTTTCTCTTTCTGACTCACTTCACTCTGTATAATAGGTTCTGGGTTCATCCACCTCATCAGAATTGACTCAAATGCATTCCTTTTTATGGCTGAGTAATATTGCATTGTGTATATCTACCACAACTTCTTTATCCATTCATCTGTTGATTGAAATCTAGGTTGCTTCCATGTTCTAGCTATTGTCAATAGTGCTGCAATAAACAATGGGATAGATGTGTCTTTTTCAACCCTGGTTTCCTCAGGGTATATGCCTAGGAGTGGGATTACTGGGTCATATGGTGGGTTTTATTCCTAGTTTTTTAAGGAATCTTCATACCGTCTTCCATAGTGACTATATCAATTTACATTCCTACCAACAGTGCAAGAGGGTTCCCTTTTCTCCACACCTTCTCCAGCATTTATTGTTTGTAGGCTTTTTCATGATGGCCATTCTGACTCATGTGAGGTAACATCTCATTGTGGTTTTGATTTGCACTTCTTGAATAATGAGCGATGTTGAGCATCTTTTATGTGTTTGTTAGCCATCTGTATGTCTTCTTTGGAGAAATGTCTGTTTAGGTCTTTTCCCCACCTTTTGATTAGGTTGTTTGTTTTCCTGGTATTGAGTTGTATGAGCTGCTTGTATATTTTGAAAATTACTCCTTTGTCCGTTGTTTCATTTGCTGTTATTTTCTCCCATTCCAAAGGTTGTCTTTTCATCTTGCTTATAGTTTCCTTTGCTGTGCAAAAGCTTTTGAGTTTAAGCAGGTCCCATTTGTTTACTTTTGTTTTTATTTCCATTACTGTAGGAGGTGGGTCATAGAGGATCTTGCTTTGATTTATGTCGAGTGTTCTGCCTACGTTTTCCTCTAAGGGTTTTATAGTTTCTGTTCTTACATTTAGGTCTTTAATCCATTTTGAGTTTATCTTTGTGTATGGTGTTAGGAAGTGTTCTAATTTCATTCTTTCACATGTAGCTGTCCAGTTTTCCCAGCACCATTTATTGAAGAGGCTGTCTTTGCCCCATTGTATATTCTTGCCTCCTTTGTGAAACATAAGGTACCCATAAATTCATGGGTTTACTTCTGGGCTTTCTATTTTGTTCTTTTGGTCTATATTTCTGTTTTTGTGCCAGTACCATACTGTCTTAATGACTGTAGCTTTGTAGTATAATCTGAAGTCAGGAAGGTTGATTCCTTGAGCTCTGTTCTTCTTTCTCAAGATTGCTTTGGCTATTTGGGATCTTTTGTGTTTCCATATGAATTGTGAAATTTTTTGTTCTAGTTGTGTGAAAAATGCATTGGTAATTTGATAGGGATCACATTGAATCTGTAGATTGTGTTTGGTAGTATAGTCATTTTCACAATATTGATTCTTCCTACCCAGGAACGTGGAAATCTCTCCACCTGTTTATGTCATCTTTGATTTCTTTCATCAGTGTCTTATAATTTTCTGTGTACAGTTCTTTTGTCTCCTTAGGTAAGTTTATTCCTAGATATGTAATTTTTTTGTTTAAATGGTGAATGGGATTGATACATTAATTTCTTTCTGATTTTTCATTGTTAGTATATAGAAATGCAAGTGATTTCTGTGTATTGATTGTGTATCCTGCAACTTTTATAAATTCATTGATTAGCTCTAGTAATTTTCTGATACTATCTTTAGGGTTTTCTATGTACAGTATCATGTCATCTGCAAACGGAGAGCTTTACTTCTTTTCCGATCTGGATTCCTTTTATTTGTTTTTATTCTCTGATTGCTGTAGCTAGGACTTCCAGAACTATGTTGAATAAAAGTGAACACCCTTGTTTTGTTCCTGATCTTAGGGGGAATGCTTTCAGTCTTACCATTGAGAATAATGTTTGCTGTAGGCTTATCATATATATCTTCCCTGGTGGCTCAAATGGTAAAGCATCTGCCTACAATGCAGGAGACCTGGGTTCGATCCCTGGGTTGGGGAGATCCTCTGGAGATGGAAATGGCAACCCACGCCAGTACTCTTGTCTGGAAAATCCCATGGATGGAGGAGCATGGTAGGCTACAGTCCATGGGGCCGCAAAGAGTAGGACATGACTGAGCGACTTGCTTTCACTTTTCACTTTATCATATATAGCCTTTAATATGTTGAGGTAGGTTCCTTCTATGCCCATTTTTTGAAGAGTTTTAATCATAAATGGGTGCTGAATTTTGTCAAAGGCTTTTTCTGTATCTATTGAGATGATCATATGGTTTGTATCTTTCAATTTGTTAATATGGTGTATCACACTGATTGATTTGGGTATATTGAAGAATCCTTGCATTCCTGGAATAAACCGAACTTGATCATGGTGTATGAGCTTTTTGATGGGTTGCTGAATTCTATTTGCTAAAATTTTGTTGAGGATTTTTGTATCTATGTTCATCAGTGATATTGGCCTGAGTTTGCTTTTTTTGTATTGTCTTTGGTTTGGTATCAGGGTGATGGTGGCCTCGTAGAATCAGTTTGGAAGTGTTCCTTCCTCTGTAATTTTTTGAAGAGTTTTAGAAGGATAGCCATTAGCTCTTCTCTAAATGTTTAATAGATTTCTCCTCTGAAGCCATCTGGTCCTGGGCTTTTGTTTTTTGGGAGATTTTTGATCACATCTTCAATTTCCAGGCTTGTAATTGGGTTGTTCATAATTTCTGTTTTTTTCTGGTTCAGTCTTGGAAGATTGAACTTTTCTAAGAATCTGTCCATTTCTTCCAGGTTATCCATTTTATTGCCATATAGTTGTTCATAATAGTCTCTTATAATCCTTTGTATTTCTGCATTGTCTGTTGTAACCTCTCCTTTTTCATTTGTAATTTTTTTGATTCGATTCTTCTCTTTTTTCTTGATGAGTCTGGCTAAAGGTTTGTCAATTTTGTTTATCTTCTCAAAGAACCAGGTTTTAGTTCTATTACTCTTTACTATTGTTTCTTTCATTTCTTTTTCATTTATTTCTGCTTGGATCTTTATGATTTCTTTCCTTCTACTTATTTATTTATTTATTTTTGTTTTTCTTTTTCCAGTTGTTTTAGTTGTCAAGTTATGCTATTTGATGCTTTTCTTTTTTCTTGAGGTAGGATTGAATTGCTATAAACTTCCCTCCTAGAACTGCTTTTGCTGCATCCCATAGGTTTTGAGTAGTTGTGTTTTCATTGTCATTTGTTCCTAGAAATTTTTTGATTTCCCTTTTAATTTCTTCAGTAACCTGTTGATTACTTAGAAACGTGTTGTTTAATCTCCACATGTTTGTGTTTCTTACAGTTTTTTTCTTGTAATTGATATCTAGTCTCATAGTATTGTGGTCAGAGAAGATGCTTGATATGATTTCAATTTTGTTAACTTTACTGAGGTTTGATTTGTGACCCAAGATGTGGTCTATCCTGAAGAATGTTCCATATGCACTTGAGAAGAAGGTATATTCTTCTGCATTTGGATGGAATGTCCTGAAGAAATCAGTGAGATCCATCTCATCTAATGTATCATTTAAGACTTGTGTTTCCTTATTAATTTTCTGTTTTGATGATCTGTCCATTGGTGTGAATGGGGTGTTAAAGTCTCCTATTATTGTATTACTGTCAATTTCTCCTTTTCTGTCTGTTAGTGTTTGTCTTATGTATTGAGATGCTCCTGTGTTGGGTGCATAGATATTTACAATTGTTATGTCTTCCTCTTGGATTGATCCCTTTGTCATTATGTAGTTTCCTTCCTTATCTCTTGTGATCTTCTTTATTTTAAGGTCTATTTTGTCTGATATGAGGATTGCTACTTCAGCTTTCTTTTGCTTCCCATTTGCATGGAATATATTTTTCCATCCTCTCAATTTCAGTCTGCACATGTCTTGAGGTCTAAAGTGGGTTTCTTGTAGACAGCATATATACAGGTCTTGTTTTTGTATCCATTCAGCCAGTCTGTGTCTTTTGGTTGGAGTATTTAATGTATTTATATTTAAGGATTTAAAGTAATTATTGATATATATGTTCCTATTGCCATTTTCTTAATTGTTTGGGGTTTATTTTATAGATCTTTTTTCTTCTCTTGTATTTCTTGACTATATAAGTCCATTTAACATTTGGTGTAAAGCTGGTTTGGTGGTACTGAATTCTCTTAACCTTTGCTTGTCTGAAAAGCTTTTGATTTCTCCATCAATTTTGAATGAGATCCTTGCTGGGTACAGTAATCTTGGTTGTAGATTTTTCCCGTTCAGTACTTTACATATATCCTGCCATTCCTGCCAGAGCCTGCAGAGTTTCTTCTGAAAGATCAGCTGTTAAGCGTATGGGGTTTCCCTTGTATGTTACTTGTTGCTTCTCCCTTGCTGCTTTTAATATCTTTCTTTGTGTTTAGTCTTTGTTAGTTTGATTACTATGTGTCTTGGCATGTTTCTCATTGGGTTTATCCAGAATGGGACTCTTTGTGCCTCTTGGGCTTGATTGACTATTTCCTTTTCCATGTTGGGGAAATTTTCAACTATAATCTCTTCAAAAATTTTCTCATACCCTTTCTTTTTCTTTTCTTCTTCTGGGACCCCTATTATTCGAATGTTGGTGTGGTTAATATTGTCCCAGAGGTCTCTGAGACTATCCTCAGTTTTTTTCATTCTTTTTACTTTATTCTGCTCTTCAGAAGTTATTTCCACCATTTTATCTTCCAGTTCACTGATTCGTTCTTCTGCTTCAGATATTCTGCTATTGATTCCTTCGAGCGACTTCACTTTCACTTTTCACTTTCGTGCATTGGAGAAGGAAATGGCAACCCACTCCAGTGTTCTTGCCTGGAGAATCCCAGGGACAGAGGAGCCTGGTGGGCTGCTGTCTATGGGGTCGCATAGAGTCAGACACGACTGAAGCGGCTTAGCAGCAGCGGCAGCGAAGTATTTTTAATTTCAGTAATTGTGTTGTTTGTCTCTGCATGTTTATTCTTTAATTGTTCTAGGTCTTTGTTAATTGATTCTTGCATTTTCTCCATTTTGCTTTCAAGGTTTTTAATCATCTTTACTATCATTCTGAATTCTTTTTCAGGTAGTTTGCCTATTTCCTCTTTATTCATTTGGACTTCTGTGTTTCTAGTTTGTTCCTTCATTTGTGTAGTGTTTCTCTGCCTTTTCATTATTATTATTTTTTAACTTATTGTGTTTGAGGTCTCCTTTTCGCAGCCTTCAAGGTTGAATTCTTTCTTCCTTTTGGTTTCTGCTGTCAAAGTTTGATCTAGTGGTTTGTATAAGCTTCTTATAAGGTGAGGTTTGTGTTGAGTTTTTGTTTGTTTGTTTTTCCTCTTATGGGCAAGACTGAGTGAGGTAGTAATCCTGTCTGCTGATGATTGGGTTTGTATTTTTGTTTTGTTTGTTGTTTAGATGAGGTGTCTAGCGCAGGGTGCTATTGGTGGTTGGGTGATGCCAGGTCTTGTATTACAGTGGTTTCCTTTGTGTGAATTCTCACTATTTTTTTTTTTTAATTTTTTTTATTTTTTTAAATTTTATTTTATTTTTAAACTTTACATAATGGTATTAGTTTTGCCAAATATCAAAATGAATCCACCACAGGTATACATGTGTTCCCCATCCTGAACCCTCCTCCCTCCTCCCTCCCCATTCCATCCCTCTGGGTCGTCCCAGTGCACCAGCCCCTAGCATCCAGTATCGTACATCGAACCTGGACTGGCGACTCATTTCATACATGATATTTTACATGTTTCAATGCCATTCTCCCAAATCTTCCCACCCTCTCCCTCTCCCACAGAGTCCATAAGACTGTTCTATACATCAGTGTCTCTTTTGCTGTCTCGTACACAGGGTTATTGTTACCATCTTTCTAAATTCCATATATATGCGTTAGTATACTGTATTGGTGTTTTTCTTTCTGGCTTACTTCACTCTGTATAATAGGCTCCAGTTTCATCCACCTCATTAGAACTGATTCAAATATATTCTTTTTAATGGCTGAGTAATACTCCATTGTGTATATGTACCACAGCTTTCTTATCCATTCATCTGCTGATGGACATCTAGGTTGCTTCCATGTCCTGGCTATTATAAACAGTGCTGCGATGAACATTGGGGTACACGTGTCTCTTTCAATTCTGGTTTCCTCAGTGTGTATGCCCAGCAGTGGGATTGCTGGATCATAAGGCAGTTCTATTTCCAGTTTTTTGAGGAATCTCCACACTGTTCTCCATAGTGGCTGTACTAGTTTGCATTCCCACCAACAGTGTAAGAGGGTTCCCTTCTCTCCACACCCTCTCCAGCATTTATTACTTGTAGACTTTTGGATCGCAGCCATTCTGACTGGTGTGAAATGGTACCTCATAGTGGTTTTGATTTGCATTTCTCTGATAATGAGTGATGTTGAGCATCTTTTCATGTGTTTGTTAGCCATCTGTATGTCTTCTTTGGAGAAATGTCTATTTAGTTCTTTGGCCCATTTTTTGATTGGGTCATTTATTTTTCTGGAGTTGAGCTGTAGGAGTTGCTTGTATATTCTCGAGATTAGGTGTTTGTCAGTTGCTTCATTTGCTATTATTTTCTCCCATTCTGAAGGCTGTCTTTTCACCTTGCTAATAGTTTCCTTTGATATGCAGAAGCTTTTAAGGTTAGTTAGGTCCCATTTGTTTATTTTTGCTTTTATTTCCAATATTCTGGGAGGTGGGTCATAGAGGATCCTGCTGTGATGTATATCAGAGAGTGTTTTGCCTATGTTCTCCTCTAGGAGTTTTATAGTTTCTGGTCTTATGTTTAGATCCTTAATCCATTTTGAGTTTATTTGTGTGTATGGTGTTAGAAAGTGTTCTAGTTTCATTCTTTTACAAGTGGTTGACCAGTTTTCCCAGCACCCCTTGTTAAAGAGATTGTCTTTTCTCCATTGTATATTCTTGCCTCCTTTGTCAAAGATAAGGTGTCCATATGTGCGTAGATTTATCTCTGGGCTTTCTATTTTGTTCCATTGATCTATATTTCTGTCTTTGTGCCAGTACCATACTGTCTTGATAACTGTGGCTTTGTAGTAGAGCCTGAAGTCAGGTAGGTTGATTCCTCCAGTTCCATTCTTCTTTCTCAAGATCGCTTTGGCTATTCGAGGTTTTTTGTTTTTCCATACAAATTGTGAAATTATTTGTTCTAGCTCTGTGAAGAATGCTGTTGGTAGCTTGATAGGGATTGCATTGAATCTATAGATTGCTTTGGGTAGTATACTCATTTTCACTATATTGATTCTTCCAATCCATGAACATGGTATATTTCTCCATCTATTAGTGTCCTCTTTGATTTCTTTCACCCGTGTTTTATAGTTTTCTATATATAGGTCTTTAGTTTCTTTAGGTAGATATATTCCTAAGTATTTTATTCTTTCCGTTGCAATGGTGAATGGAATTGTTTCCTTAATTTCTCTTTCTGTTTTCTCATTATTAGTGTATAGGAATGCAAGGGATTTCTGTGTGTTGATTTTATATCCTGCAACTTTACTATATTCATTGATTAGTTCTAGTAATTTTCTGGTGGAGTCTTTAGGGTTTTCTATGTAGAGGATCATGTCATCTGCAAACAGTGAGAGTTTTACTTCTTCTTTTCCAATTTGGATTCCTTTTATTTCTTTTTCTGCTCTGATTGCTGTGGCCAAAACTTCCAAAACTATGTTGAATAGAAATGGTGAAAGTGGGCACCCTTGTCTTGTTCCTGACTTTAGAGGAAATGCTTTCACTTTTTCACCATTGAGGATAATGTTTGCTGTGGGTTTGTCATATATAGCTTTTATTATGTTGAGGTATGTTCCTTCTATTCCTGATTTCTGGAGAAAAAATATGGAACGCTTCATGAATTTGTGTGTCATCCTTGTGCAGGGGCCATGCTAATCTTCTCTGTATCGTTCCAATTTTAGTATATGTGCTGCCGAAGCGAGCACTGAATTCTCACTATTTAATACCTTCTAGGGTTAGTTCTCTGGTAGTCTAGGGTCTTGGAGTCAGTGCTCCTACTCCAAAGTCTCAGGGCTTGATCTCTCTTCTCGGTCTCTCCACCAGCCCCCTCTGCATTCACACAACCAGTGTCTTCTTTTTAATAAACTGCCTAGATTCATCATAGCTTTTCTTCCAAGGAACAAGTGTCTTCATGGCTGTAGTCACTGACTGCAGTGATTTTGGAGCCCAAGAAAATAAAGTCTGTCACTCTTTCCATTGTTTCCCCATCTATTTGCCATGAAGTGATGGAACCAGATGTATCTTAGTTTTTTTAATGTTTTGTTTTAAGCCAGTTTTTTCACTCTCCTCTTTGATCTTCATCAAGAGGCTCCTTAGTTCTTCTTTGCTTTCTGCCATTAAAGTGGTGTGATCTGCATATCTGAGACTATTGATATTTCACTGAGCAGTCTTGATTCCAGCTTATGATTCATCCAGCCTGGGATTTTGCATAATATACTCTGCATATAAATTAAATAAGCAGAGTGACAATATACAGTCTTGATATACTCCTTTCTCAATTTTGAACCAGTCCATTGTTCCATGCCTAGTTCTCACTGTTGCTTCTGGACCTGCATACAGGTTTCTCAGGAAGTAGGTAAGGTGATCTGGTATTCCCATCTCTTTCACAATTTTCCACAGTTTGTTGTGATCCACACAGTCAAAGGCTTTAGCATAGTCAATGAAGCAGAAGTAGATATTTTTCTGGAATTCCTTTGCTTTTCCTATGATTAATGGATATTGATAATTTGACCTCTGGTTCCTCTGCCTTTTCTAAATCCAGCTTGTACATCTGGAATTTCTCGGTTCACTTACTGTTGAAGCCTAGCTTGAAGGATTTTGAGCATTACCTTGCTAGCATGGGAAAGACTGAAGGCAAGAGAAGGGGATGACAGAAGATGAAATGGTTGGATGCGTTGGTTGGATGGCATCACTGATTCAATGGACATTAGTTTGAGCAAACTCCAGGAGATAGTGAAGGACAGGGTAGCCTGGCATGCTGCAGTCTATGGGGTTTCAAAGAGTTGAACACAACTGAGCAACTGAACAACAACAACATGGGAAGTGAGTGCAATTGTGCAGTAGTTTGAATATTCTTTGGCATTGCCTTTCTTTGGGATTGAAATGAAAACTGGCCTTTTCCAGTCCTATGACCACTGCTCAGTTTTCCAAATTTGCTGGCATCTTGAGTGCAGCACTTTAACAGCATCATCTTTTACTATTTGAAATAGCTCAGCTTAACTTCTGTCACCTCCACTAGCTTTGTTCATAGTAATGCTTCCTAAGGCCCACTTGACTTCACACTCCAGAATGTCTGGTATAGGTGAGTGATTACCCCATTGTGGTTATCTGGGTCATTAAGACACAATTCTTCTGTGTATTCTTTTCACTTCTTTTTAATATCTTCTGTTTCTGTTAGGTCTATACCATTTCTGTCCTTTATTGTGCCCGTCTTTGCATGAAATGTTCCCTTGGTATCTCTGATTTTCTTAAAGAGATCTCTAGTCTTTCCCATTCTATTGTTTTCCTTTATTTCTTTGCCTTGTTCACTTAAGAAGGCTTTTATCTCTTTGCTGTTCTTTGGAACACTGCATTCAGATGGGTATATCTTTCCTTTTCTCCTTTGCCTTTCACGTCTCTTCCTTTCTCAGCTATTTGTAAGGCCTTCTCAGACAACCATTTTGCTTGCTGCATTTCTTTTTCTTGGGGATGGTTTTGTTCACTGTCTCCTGTACAATGTTGCAAACTTCTGTCCAAAGTCTTCAGGCACTCTAAGTTGCTCAGTCATGTTTGACTCAGCGACCCCATGGACTAAAACCCACCAGGCTACTCCATCCATGGGATTTTCCAGGCAAGAGTACTGGAGTGGGTTGCCATTGCCTTCTCCAAAATTTATTTTTCTTTTTGTTGAATTGTAAGAATTCTTTCTAGTCCTGTGTAAAAGTTCTTTACAAAATATATGCTTTGCAAAGATTTTTCTCCCAGTCTGTGACTTTCCTTTTCATTCCCTTACTAGTGTCTTTAAAGAGCAAAAGTTTTTACTTTTGGCTAAGTCCTGTCTAAGAAATCTTTTTCTAACCTTGGGTCACAAAGATCTTTTCCTATGTTTTTTTTCCTAAATGTTTTATGCTTTTAGCCTTACATTTAGATTTGTAACACATTTTGAGTTAATTTTTATGTATGATACAAAGTATTAATTCGAGTCCATTTTTTACATAGTGATTTCCAGTTGTTGGAGTGCCATTTATTAGAAACTCTACTTTATCCATTGTATTGCCTTTGTCAAAGATCTACTGATTTAGTTCCTAAATATGTGGGCATTATTTCTGGTTCCTCTTTTCTCTCCAGTTAACCAATTTGTCTGTCTTTACTGTCTTTACATGAGTACCGTACTATTTTGATTACTATACCTTTATAACAGTTCTTGAAATTAGGTAGCTTTAGCCCCCAATTTTATTCTTTTTCAGAGTTGCTTGGCTATTCTAGCTTCTTTGCAATTCTATAGAAATTTAGAATCAGCTTGTTGATTTCTACAGAAAACCTTCCTGTAATTTTTTATTAGGGTTAAGTTGAATGTGTAGATTTATTTGGGAGTGAATTGAGACTCAAACAATAGTGAATTTTCTGACCCATAAACAAAATATATATCCCCATTTATTTAGGCCTTTAACTTTTTTCAGAAATATAGTTTTCACCATATAGGTCTTGCATGTCTTTGTCAGATTTATCCCTAAGTATTTCATATTTTTGGTGCTGTTGTGAATGGTATTTTTTCAGTTTCAAATTTTTATTACTAGTATATAGAAATATAATCAAATTTTTGTATATTCATCTTGTAGCCTTGCCAAAACTGACTTATTAATTTTAGTAGTTGTTTAAAAATGCTATCAGGCTTTCTGCATAGATAATCATATCATCTGTGGATAAAGACAGTTTTATGTTTTCCCCTGTATCTTCATGAAATGGTCTTCTTTGCTCTGTCAAGTCTTTGCACTGAGATCTACTTTGGCTGATTTAATATAGCCACTCTAGCTTTCAATTTTTAACCCGTGCTAACATGGTAGGCCTAACGCTAAAGCTGAAACTCCAGTACTTTGGCCACCTCATGCGAAAGCTGACTCATTGGAAAAGACCCTGATGCTGGGAGGGATTGGGGGCAGGAGGAGAAGGGGACGACAGAGGATGAGATGGCTGGATGGCATCACCGACTCAATGGACATGAGTTTGAGTGAACTCCAGGAGTTGGTGATGGACAGGGAGGCCCAGTGTGCTGCGATTCATGGGGTCGCAAAGAGTCGGACACAACTGAGCAACTGGACTGAGCTGAACTGAACATGGTATACCTTTTTTTTTATCTTTTAAGCTTTCACCTATTTGTGATTTTATGTTTAAAGTGCGTTGGCAGGATTTAGTTGGTTCTTGTTTTTCTGCTCTGCACTGGCAATGTCTGCTTTTGATTGGGATATTTAGACTGCATTTGATGTGATTATTAACATGGCTGTTTATGTTCTCTTTGTCCTAGCTGCTCTTTATTCCTGTTTCTCTCTTTTTTTCAGCCTAGTTTTGGATTGCTTTTTGTTTCTCCATTTTATCTTTATTATTATGGCCTATCTTCAAGTGCTATTATACTACTTCACTAATAGTAAAAGAACATTACAACAGCGAATTTCCATTTCTCCTGTCCAGGCTTCACAATACTGTAGCTGTGAGTTTTTTTTTTACATATGTTATAAAGCCCACAAGAAATTATTATTTTTGTTCAATAAGAACACCTTATCTATTTAAGGTTAATGTAGTTGCCGCTTTATTCCTTTGAGTAAATTCGTATTTCCACTTGCTGTCATCACATAGAATGTGCTTTTTCAGTGTATACGGAGTCCATTAAAGCTTTTTGCCCTTTGAAGCTCAATAAATCTTTGCTTTCTCAAAAAGCCAGGCTCCAACAATAGAAAAACATGCTTTTTTATGTTATTTATGCCAAGACTTTTAGATGTCTAATTTGAAACTAAAGCTAAATGATTACTTTTTTGTACTTGGCTGTCTTAATGGCATATGAAGAGTTATGGGTTCAAGGAGGCAGGAGGAACAGAAGAATACAGATAATATCTCAAGATATTATTTCCTGTAATTTTTTTCATTCTGTAGATTTCCATAGCATTTTGTACTCATCTTACTAGCACTTCATATTACTGTGAATCCTCTGTGTCTTCAGTACTTAGTGGAGTGGTTGATACATGTTTGAATAGTTTATTTTCAGTAGCAACCAGACTTTATGCCTATGTAGCTGAGTCCTAAGCTATTTATTTTTATATAAAAAGACTGTCCAACATCTTCTGAGGAAATTTTTGAAGCAAGATGGTAGTAAAATGAGGTAATAAGGTTAAAAATTTTTTTATCCTTCACAAGAGATTTTAAGAAGTATGTTACCTTTTGAATATATTTCTTTGACAGGATGCCTATTCCTGTGCCCATTCACAGTTTATAAATGTATCATGTTCATGTTTGATAGTCTGTTCTTTTCCAAGGAGAGGAAAAGTATGGTTTTCAATTCAGTGCCAGAAATTATCCAAGGAAGGAAAATTAAAAAAAAAAAAATGTTACTCATGTAAATGCTTTTGTAACTGTCTGCTGCACCTTCTTGGCAAATGGATTTCTGAGGCCAACTTTTGACTTCCACCCTTTACATATCTATTATAGATTCTAGAAGTATAAGAAGTGCCAGCTTATTCTGAAGCAGATAACCAGAAAGCTCATATAATTAGTATGTTTTCTCAGTGTCAGTCATCTTTTGTTAAAAGCAAATAAATAAGTTAACATCAGTCTTTATTCCCTTCCTTCCTTCCTTCTTTTCTTGCTGCATGTGAGTTAAGCAAATCATGAGTAGAGATTTAATGCAGCGTACCACATCTTCTAAAATATCAGTGGTAGGTGTGACTGAGATGACTGCAAAATCTGGTGCTTCCAGGGCATTCATGTTCTCTCTCTCTCTGTCCCTCCCCACCCCCTCCACTCTCTTCTCTTTCATTCCCCTTGGCTGTCTTGAATACCCTCTAGCCTCATTACTTAACTTTCTATTTCTAGGCTGTGTTCCTTTATATGCCTATCTTATTTATTAGATCTTCTGAGCCTTAAGCAGTATCAGCACAGAATAGGCCTTCTGTAAATATTTGTTGGATGAATGGGTAGATGAATATCTAATTGGTTCCTTGCATTTTTTACTAAGTCTATATCATAAGCATTTTCCTAAATTTAAAAAATTTTTGTAAACTCATTTCAAATAGGAATATAGTACTTTGTCATATGAATAGATCATACTTTATATAACTATGTCACAGTTATTTCACTTGTATATATCTAGTTTTTCACTGTTCTAAGAATGTGATGAACAGATAGCTTTGTGTGTAAGACTTTTCCTATGCCTGATTATTTCCATAGAATGGTTTTCAAGGCATTTTAAATGCTCTTAATACTTTTGTACTTTGCTTTCTAAAAAGATTGTGTGTTTGAACTATTTTCCATAGTATATGAAGGTGACTGTGTTGCCATAGTCTCCACAGCATTGATAAGCTCCATTTTTAAACATCCTGACTAGTGAGGTTGATTAAAGTGGTATCTTTCTATTTGATCAAGGTGAAGTTGATATTTTTCTCAAATATTTGTAAACTATGTATATTTATTCTTTTGGGACAAGAACTAGCCCTATTTCCCCACCTGTGTATTCATAAGACCAGTTTGAATACTGTTTTTTATCTTAAGTATGCATGAATGTTTAAACTTTTTATTTGGCAGATTTCAAGTAAAACTGATTGCTCCAAAGTTTGGATATATTAGAATTATTCACTTTGACCTTAATATTCAAAATGTTCACAATTCAAAAAAATCATTCAAAGATATAGAATTACCTATTTTAAAACAATGTTTAAAATATATATTCTGTAAAAATATGTAGACATTGCCTACAAAGGAGAAATGGCAGTTAAATTTCCTGAGGAAGTTGAAGTTATATAGAAAACTGTCTTATGTTTTCCAATTTCCCCACTCTTCTTTTTTTTTTTTTTTTGATGTTCTTTCTCAAGACTTTATCAAGCATAGTAGAAAAACTTGTATACATATATACATATATATAAATCATATGTATAATATATATATTTTAGAAAACATGAATTTTTGCCTAACATCTTGATGCCATTTGTTTGACTTAGTATGAATAGAATGCTAGATTTCTAATTAAAAAAAATAGATATGCAACAAGCAACAAAGATTTACTGTATAGCACAAGGAGCTATAGTCAATATCTTGTAATAACCTATAATGGAAAATAAAACTAATGTGTATGTGTATAACTGAATCACACAATAAAAGAATTCTACTTTTTAAAATTTAGTAACATTTATCTTTTTGCCAGTTTTTCTAAATGTCCTATGGACATCTATTAACAATATATTAGATACAAAATTTTAAATATATTTGTGTAGAATATAAGATTAATATAAATTAATACAAATAGAAATCTATTATATTTAAACTATTAATGACATCATTCAAGATGCTTTTATTACTTTTTCTGCACTTGATAAAATATTCTCAGAGAAATGTTGATATGTGTCACTATGATTATATATATTTTTCTTTTCCCTTCTGTTTCTTCTGACTTTTGCTTTATGTATCTTTGTTTCTTTGTTGTTAGGTGTCTAACGGTTTATGATATCTATCTTCTTTGTGAATTGTACCTTTTATCATTAAAAATGCTCATCTTTGTTTTCATTTAAAAATAAATAAATTTAATTAAAAAAAAAGAAAACTGTCATAGGTACTTGGGAATCAGACGCTATGACTGGGGGTGGGTGTAAGAACAGATATTACAGGTAGACCTGTTTGCTGTGCCTTCAGGAAAGACAACGAAAACCAGTCTTTCCTGATAGAACATTCTTAAATAGCTGGTACGGGAGAAAAACAAATGTAAATCAGAAGACCTAGATTCTAATCTCAGCTCTGGAATTAGCCTGCTTTGTCTCCATTCACAAATTACTTAATCTTACAGTTTTCTTACAGTTTCTCATTGCTAATGTTTTAACTAAACAAGGGCCATACGCCCATGGTTTGGTGTATAAAGCCAAACTCTAACAGTGGGCGTTTGCAGCAAAGTAAGGGTTTATTTACAGGGTGCCATGAAAGAGAGTGAGAAACAAGTCTCAGATCTACTCCATCTTAGTCTTTGAATTAGGGACGTTTTAAAGAAGAAGGACAAAGACTGGAATTAATCATCATGTTGTGACATTTATGTGACATTTTTCAATCATGGTTTTGGGAGTCAGAATGTGTTTGGTTTATGATTCTCAGGGCAGATGGTCCATGGCTTGGGGGTCTGTGAGTTCATCTGGCCAGGAAAAATAACCTGAGTTTGTACGTTAATAATGGTATATACAACAGAAATTTTATTACAGTAACTATGTTATCAACAACAGTAATCTTAGTCATCTGACTCTAGTTAGTGTTCAGTTAGCAGAGGATTGAGGGAACAAGAAAGGGATTGAGGGCAAAGGAGACAAGTTTTGAATAAAGAGATTAATCATAAATTCAGAAAGGGAACTCAGTTTTAGGGGGTGCTCATAAGTTCTTTCCAACTCTAAAAATCTGATTTTATTATCCAGAGGACAAAATGCAGTTTTTATGAATCCAGTGCTATTCTTGTGAATAGGTCTGTAAAACAACTCATTCTTTCTAGGAACTTTTTGAGAAGAGTAATAGGAAAATTTCCTATACTAGCTAAATTTTTTAGGTGAAGCCAATTACCAATCCTGGATTATATTCTTTTGATATATTAAGAATGGTAAAATTAAATTATTTTTATGCTCTTTTGCCTTAGCCAAAGAACTGTATATTCAGTGTTTTCTCTTTCAACATTGCCAAAAAATGACAGGTTTGGTAAATTTAAAAAGCACAGGGAATTTCTTTGTTGTTGTAGTTTAGTCACTCAGTCCTGTCCAAGTCTTTGCGAGCCCATGGACTGCGGCATGCCAGGCTTCCCTGTCTTTCACCATCCCCTGGACCTTGCTCAAACTCATGTCTATAGGACCTTTGTTGGCAAAGTGACATCTCTGATTTTTAATATGCTGTCTAAGTTTGTCATAACTTTCCTTCCAAGAAGCAAGCATCTTTTAATTTCATGGCTACAGTTACCATCTGCAGTGATTTTGGAGCCCAATAGTCTTTCACTGTTTCTATTGTTTCCCAGTCTATTTGCCATGAAGTGATGGGACTGGATGCCATGATCTCAGTTTTTTGAACCCTGAGTTTTAAGCCAGCTTTTTCACTATCCTCTTTCACCTTCATCAAGAGGCTCTTTAGTTCCTCTTCACTTTCTGCCATAAGGGTGGTGTCATCTGCATATCTGAGGTTATTGATATTGCTCCCAGCAATCTTGATTCCAGCTTGTGCTTCTTTCAGCCCAGCATTTCTCATGATGTACTCTGTATAGAAGTTAAATAAGCAAGGTGACAGTATACAGCCTTGACATGCTCCTTTCCGAATTTGGAACCAGTCTGTTGTTCCATGTTGGATTCTAACTGTTGCCTCCTGACCTGCATACGGGTTTCTCAGGAGGCAGGTAAGGTAGTCTGGTATTCCCATGTCTTTTTAAAGAATATTCCAGTTTGTTGTGATGCACACAGTCAAAGGCTTTAGCGTAGTCAATGAAATACAAGTTGATGTTTTTCTGGAATTCTCTTGCTGTTTCTATGATCCAGTGGATGTTGGCAATTTGATCTGTGGTTCCTCTGCTTTTTCTAAATCCAGCTTGAACATCTGGAAGTTCTCGGTTCATGTACTGTTGAAGCCTAGCTTGGAGAATTTTGAGAACTACTTTGCTAGCATGTGAAATGAGTGCAATTGTGCAGTAGTTTGAACATTCTTTGGCATTGCATTGCATTGGGATTGGAATGAAAACTGACCTTTTCCAGTCCTGTGGCCACTGCTTTTTCCAAAGGTCTTAAGCTTGCATATCTTCTAAATGCAGAGATTATTCAGGGAGAAAAAATGACTAGCTGCAAAAACCCTCCAGGCTTTTAAGGGAAGTTATTACTTAGGTAATCATGGTCTTGGCTGAATAAATTGGGTTAGTTAAAAATCACACTTAAATGTTAGCCGTTCCTTTGCTTGAGAAAACTGATTGGATTTTGGGGCTTCCCTGGTGGCTTAGACGGTAAAGAATCTGCTCGCAATGTGGGAGACCTGGATTTGATCCCCGGGTAGGGAAGATCCCCTGGAGAAGGGAACAGCTACCCAAACGAGTATTCTGGCCTGGAGAATTCCATGGACAGAGCAGCAGGCTAGAGTCCATGGGATCGCAAAGAGTCCGAGGTGACTAAGGGACTTTCACTTTCTTTCACTTTCTAATCCAAGGGAATCTGACTGTTCTGTGTTCGATTTGTTAGGTCTGGCTCAGTGCGCTGAACTCTGCTGGCAACTGAGAGGGGAAGCCGGAAAAAGGCAAGTTCCTGGTGCAAAGGTTGCTCTGCAGCATAATTTAGGCATCGGAGGAGCTGTCGTTGTTACGCTGTACAAGATGGGCTTTCCTGAAGCTGCCAGGTAAGTGGCGTTCTGGATTTAGTTTGGCAATGAACCCTTCTGACTTTTCGCAACTGTTACGTTGTACATGTAAAAAAAAAGTCCCAATTTTATTGTGTTAGTACTTAAAGAGACCAAGTATCTCATTACCTTGCTTTAATAACTTGGCTTTAAAATGTTAAAGCTGGTAATTAACTTTCAACCTTAACCAGCCTTAGGAAAATTTTGTTCAAAAAGGAGGCAGCATAGTGAAAAGAGAATGCTAAACCAGAAGCCATAGCTAGCTGGGAATATTTTTAACAGCTTTATTGGGACGTAGTTCACATGGCACAAATTCACCATTTTACCTGTATATGGTTTTTAGTATATCATAGAATTGTGCATTCTTCACCACAATTAGCTTTAGAACATTTTTAATAGCCCCAAAGAAGAGGAACCATGTACCCATTAGTAGTCATTCCCTATCCTCACTTTTTGCAGGCTCTGGCAACCACTAATCTATTTTCTGTCTCTAAGGTTTTGCCTATTCTGGACATTTTATATAAATGAAATCATAAAATATGTGGCCTTTTGTGATTGCTGCTTTCATTTAGCATAATGTTTCAGGGTTCATCCATGTTATAAAAAGGAATGTAATACTTCATTCCTTTTAATGGCTAAATAATATTCCATTATAAGGGTTCTGATTTCTTCACATTCTCATTGACACTTGTTATTGTCTGGTTTTTTATTTTAGCTATCCTAGTGGGTATGAAGTCATATCTCATTGTTGTTTTGATTTGCATTCCCTTAACGGATACTGATGTTGAGCATCTTGTCATGTGCTCATTGGCCGTTTGTATATCTTAGGAGAAATACCTATTCAGATATTTTGGCTGTTTTAAAATTGGGTCGGCTTTTGTTATTGAGTTGTAATAGTTCTTTAGCAACCACTTTTTGAGGGCCTGATATGAGCACTGAGACTAAAATAGGTGTTTTGTCTGCACATCTTTGTTTAATCCTCATAAAAGGCGCACATGGTAAGTTTTGTACCTTGTTTATAGGTGAAAAAATTGATTGTCAAAGTTAAAATAATTTATCTAAAGAGTCTTAAGTGGTAGCAGTCAAGACTCTAACCTTCATCTATCTGAGTACAAAGTTCCTGGTTTTTGGCTATTCTGTGCTTCTGATCTTTGATGTTGTTGAAACAGTGCCTGTGTTCCAGACCTTAGAATGAAAATTTCAGAAAGCATAGAAGGAATTCATACACTAAATAGTTAAGCCTCAGAGTCCCTTCCAACTTTCTAATCCTTATCTATCGAAGTTCAAATTTCCTGTTTTGTTGGCTACTATGTGCTGATCTTTGAAATTGTTGAAACATGCCTGTGTTCTAGGCCTTAGAATAAAAATTTCAGGAAGCATAGAAGGAATTCATATACTAAACAGTCTTCAGAGTCCCTTCTAACATTTTATATACTAGATTTCTTCCAGAAAACTTACGGATAAACCAAGTAAAAAAATATAGTCAGACTTCAGTTTCTACTAAAAAAACTTTGAATATTAAGATACCATGAGGAGCATCCTTTTGTAAGATGAGTAATCTCTTTTCTGAGTTTGTGTAAGTTCAGCTTCCCTAAAGCAGGGCACATATCAAATAAATTGTAAGATATGAAGAATTTTCAGAAAACATTGTTATAACTTTATATATTAATTTTTTTCCTAATCTGGATGAAAAGTTGCTTAATCATTATTAGCTTGATAAGCTTTCAACACAGGCAAGATAATTATCTGTGACTTGTTGGAACTAGTCTGGACTCTCCCCCAATGAAGCGTCAAGATACTTTGTATGTACACGGAAAAGTGTTCATTATTTTATCACATACAATTAGGAAGAAGTGGCAAGCTTGCAGAAGGGCACAGTGATGATTATGAGTAAAGCCTGAAAAATTAGACTATTAATAAAATGAAATTGGCTTGTGGAGGATTTTAAGCCACTCATTCAGACTTTTGACTGAGAAGATGGTGTACCACAGATAACTCTGCTCTCAGTGGAACAGAAAAAAATTAGACTTTAGCTAAGGGAGAATTCAGTGTAATTCAGTTCCATTCAGTCATGATTTACTGAATACCTATTGTGTGCCAAGAATTGGGGATATAAATAAGATTTTTTTTTTAAAGCCGTGGTATCTGATTCTTGAGAAGCTGACATTTAGTACGGTTTCATAGAAAGAGAGTTTCCTGGCCTGGATCTTGAAGGGTAAAATGGAGTTTGCTAAGACAGGGGTATTCCAGACATAGGGAGTGGCAAGGGCAAATGGATGGAAGTATGAAGTAGCCTTGGGCTTCCCATGTGGTGCCAGTGATAAAGAACCCTCCTAACCAATGCAAGAGATATTTGAGACAGAGTTTCTGTCCCTGAGTCTGGAAGATCTCTTGGAGGAGGGCAGGGCAACCCACTCCAGTATTATGCCTGGAGAATCCCATGGACAGAGGAGCCTGGCAGGCTACAGTCCATAAGGTCGCAAAGTTGGATATGACGGAAGCGACTTCTCACGCATGCAGGCATGCATGAGGTAGCCTGCCAGGGTCTGAGAGCTGTGTGCATTTCAGCTTTGGCGGGAGCGTACCTCCACTCCTCATTGTGATGTTAATATGACTCCTTTAGTAGGTTCACTTTTCAACCTCTTAGACTTTCCAAGGGCTTCTCAGGTGGTGCAGAGGTAGAGAATCCATCTGCCAATCCAGGAGACACAGGAGACTTGGGTTCAATCACTGGATCGGGAAGGTCCCCTGAGGAAGGGAATGGCAATCCACTCCAGTATTCTTGCCTGGAAAATCCCATGGACAGAGGAGCTAGGTGGGCTACAGTCCATGGGGTTGCAAAGAGTCAGACATGACTGAGCATACACACAGGCTTTCCAAAACCATCTTTGACCTTCCGTCTTGGCTGGTTACTTTTCCTTGTACCTTGTTGAAAAAACAGAAGCTATTAGACCCAAACTCCCTCATTGTCCATCTCAAGGCTTCCTGACCTATTTAGAATTCAGTTCAGTTCAGTTCACTTCAGTCGCTCAGTTGGGTTCTACTCTCTGCTACCTCATGGACTGTATGTAGCATGCCAGGCTTCCTTGTCCATCACCAACTCCCAGGACTTGCTCAGACTCATGTCCATTGAGTTGGTGATGCCATTCAACCATCTTATTCTCTGTTGTCCCCTTCTCTTCCTGCCTTCAGTCTTCCCCAGCATCAGGGTCTTTTCAAATGAGTCAGTTCTTCGAGTCAGGTGGTCAAAGTATTGGAGCTTCAGCATCAGTCCTTCCAATGAATATTCAGGACTGATTTCCTTTGCGATTGACTGGTTGGATCTTTTTGCAGTCCAAGGGACTCTCAAGAGTCTTCTCCAACACCACAGTTCAAAAACATCAGTTCTTCAGCACTCAGCTTTCTTTATAGTCCAACTCTCACATCCATACATGACTACTGGAAAAGCCACGGCTTTGACTAGATGGACCTTTGTTGGCAAAGTAATGTCTCTGCTTTTTAATATGCTGTCTAGGTTGGTCATAGCTTTTCTTCCAAGGAGCAAGCGTCTTTTAATTTCATGGCTACAGTCACCATCTGCAGTGATTTTGGAGCCCAAGAAAATAAAGTCTCTCACTGTTTCCATTGTTTCCCCATCTATTTGCCATGAAGTGATGGGACCAGATACCATGATCTTCATTTTTTGAATGTTGAGTTTTAAGCCAGCTTTTCACTCTCCTCTTTCACTTTCATCAAGAAGCTCTTTAGTTCTTCTCCTCTTTCTGACATCTTAATTCCAGCTTGTGCTTCATCCAGCCTGGCATTTCTCATGATGTACTCTGCATGTAAGTTAAATAAGCAGGGTGACAATATACAGCCATGATGTACTCCTTTCCTAATTTGCAACCAGTCTAGTGTTCCATGTCTGGTTCTAACTGTTGCTTCTTGACCTGCATATCTAGAATTACACCCATCTAATCTCTTCTGTGAGTCTCATCTTCCACAGGCTGCTAGATCTCATCCCCCTTCACCTTCTTAAGACTTCTCTCCTCTTTTCCCCTGGTTCATCATCATCATCAGGCAAACATGCTATGATATGTTCATCTAAAAACAAAAGCAAATCTTCCTTAATGCCACCCTCCCCCTCCAGAGACCACTCCATTTCACTCTTCCCCTGAAAGTAATGTCTCAAAAGAGCCACAATGTCTGTATTTCCCTCTCCTATTCACTCTTTAATTTACCATTTTCTGACTTCTGTCTTCCAGCATTCACTTAAAATTGATTTTGTCAAAGTCACCTGAAAAGTCCTGTTACCAGTCCAGTGGGAGTTTGCCCTTTGACATAGTTTCCTCCTGCTTCCCTCCTCCCTCCCTCCAGAATTCTTTCTCACCTCTGTTACACCTTGCTCTTCTGGTTTTCCTCTTGCATCACTGGCTGCTGCTTCCTCTTCTGTCCCAGACTTGTAAATAATCAAGTCCTAGTCTTCTTTCTCTATAATGCCCATAAGATGAGCTTGTTTGTTCACATGGATTTAAATGCCTTCATTATGCTAATGATTACCCACTTTATCTCAGCCTAGACCTATTCTGGCTCCAGACTCTCATACCCAGCTGCCTTCTTGTCTCACATACTGACTGTGCTTGAGATGGAACTTTGATCCCCTTTATTCAAATTTAACTCAGATGACCATTATATCTACTACTGTGGGCAGGAATCCCTCAGAAGAAATGGAGTGGCCATCATGGTCAACAAAAGAGTCCAAAATACAGTACTTGGACGCAATCTCAAAAATGACAGAATGATCTCTGTTCGTTTCCAAGGCAAACCATTCAATATCACGGTAATCCAAGTCTATGCCCCAACCAGTAATGCTGAAGAAGCTGAAGTTGAACGGTTCTATGAAGACCTACAAGACCTTTTAGAACTAACACCCAAAAAAGATGTCCTTTTCATTATAGGGGACTGGAATGCAAAAGTAGGAAGTCAAGAAACACCTGGAGTAACAGGCAAATTTGGCCTTGGAATACGGAATGAAGCAGGGCAAAGACTAATAGAGTTTTGCCAAGAAAATGCACTGGTCATAACAAACACGCTCTTCCAACAACACAAGAGAAGACTCTATACATGGACATCACCAGATGGTCAACACCAAAATCAGATTGATTATATTCTTTGCAATCAAAGATGGAGATGCTCTATACAGCCAGCAAAAACAAGACCAGGAGCTGACTGTGGCTCAGACCATGAACTCCTTATTGCCAAATTCAGACTGAAATTGAAGAAAGTAGGGAAAACCACTAGACCATTCAGGTATGATCTAAATCAAATCCCTTATGATTATACAGTGGAAGTGAGAAATAGATTTAAAGGCCTAGATCTGATAGATAGAGTGCCTGATGAACTATGGAAACAGGTTCGTGACATTGTACAGGAGACAGGGATCAAGACCATTCCCATAGAAAAGAAATGCAAAAAAGCAAAATGGCTGTCTGGGGAGGCCTTACAAATAGCTGTGAAAAGAATAGAAGCAAAAAGCAAAGGAGAAAAGGAAAGATATAAGCATCTGAATGCAGAGTTCCAAAGAATAGCAAGAAGAGATAAGAAAGCCTTCTTTAGCGATCAGTGCAAAGAAATAGAGGAAAACAACAGAATGAGAAAGACTAGGGATCTCTTCAAGAAAATCAGAGATACCAAAGGAACATTTCATGCAAAGATGGGCCCGATAAAGGACAGAAATGGTATGGACCTAACAGAAGCAGAAGATATTAAGAAGAGATGGCAAGAATACACAGAAGAACTGTACAAAAAAGATCTTCATGACCCAGATAATCATGATGGTGTGATCACTGACCTAGAGCCAGACATCCTGGAATGTGAAGTCAAGTGGGCCTTAGAAAGCATCACTACGAACAAAGCTAGTGGAGGTGATGGAATTCCAGTTGAGCTATTCCAAATCCTGAAAGATGATCCTGTGAAAGTGCTGCACTCAATATGCCAGCACATTTGGAAAACTCAGCAGTGGCCACAGGACTGGAAAAGGTCCGTTTTCATTCCAATCGCAAAGAAAGGCAATGCCAAAGAATGCTCAAACTACCGCACAATTGCACTCATCTCACATGCTAGTAAAGTAATGCTCAAAATTCTCCAAGCCAGGCTTCAGCAATATGTGAACCGTGAACTTCCTGATGTTCAAGCTGGTTTTAGAAAAGGCAGAGGAACCAGAGATCAAATTGCCAACATCTGCTGGATCATTGAAAAAGCAAGAGAGTTCCAGAAAAACATCTATTTCTGCTTTATTGACTATGCCCAAGCCTTTGACTGTGTGGATCACATAAACTGTGGAAAATTCTGAAAGAGATGGGAATACCAGACCACCTGATCTGCCTCTTGAGAAATTTGTATGCAGGTCAGGAAGCAACAGTTAGAAGTGGACATGGAACAACAGACTGGTTCCAAATAGGAAAAGGAGTTCGTCAAGGCTGTATATTGTCACCCTGTCTATTTAACTTATATTCAGAGTACATCATGAGAAATGCTGGACTGGAAGAAACACAAGCTGGAATCAAGATTGCCGGGAGAAATATCAATAGCCTCAGATATGCAGATGACACCACCCTTATGGCAGAAAGTGAAGAGGAACTCAAAAGCCTCTTGATGAAAGTGAAAGTGGAGAGTGAAAAAGTTGGCTTAAAGCTCAACATTCAGAAAACGAAGATCATGGCATCCGGTCCCACCACTTCATGGGAAATAGATGGGGAAACGGTGGAAACAGTGTCAGACTTTATTTTTCTGGACTCCAAAATCACTACAGATGGTGACTGCAGCCATGAAATTAAAAGAAGCTTACTCCTTGGAAGGAAAGTTATGACCAACCTAGATAGCATATTCAAAAGCAGAGACATTACTTTGCCAACAAAGGTCCGTCTAGTCAAGGCTATGGTTTTTCCTGTGGTCATGTATGGATGGGAGAGTTGAACTGTGAAGAAAGCTGAGCGCCAAAGAATTGATGCTTTTGAACTGTGGTGTTGGAGAAGACTCTTGAGAGTCCCTTGGACAGCAAGGAGATCCAACCAGTCCATTCTGAAGATCAGCCCTGGGATTTCTTTGGAAGGAATGATGCTGAAGCTGAAACTCCAGTACTTTGGCCACCTCATGCAAAGAGTTGACTCATTGGAAAAGACTCTGATGCTGGGAGGGATTGGGGGCAGGAGGAGAAGGGGACGACAGAGGATGAGATGGCTGGATGGCATCACTGACTCGATGGACGTGAGTCTTGGTGAACTCCGGGAGTTGGTGATGGACATGGAGGCCTGGCGTGCTGCGATTCATGGGGTCGCAGAGTCGGACCCGACTGATCGACTGATCTGATCTGATCTGAACATTACAAACTCTTTTTTCTCTTTCAGAATATTTGCAGTTTCCTCGTTGAATGGCTAGCTCTTTTTCTTTATTTTATTGGGTCTTAGCTTAAATTCATTTGGTCAGAGACATCATTCCTTGACTGCTTTACCTAAAGTAGATTCCTGTTTTTGTTTGCTTTCTAATATTTTCAATTATTTTTGTGTGTTTATTTCTTTGTATTCTGGGAAAATATAAACTCAGTGAGGACTGGGACTGGGTCTGGCTTGTTTGCCTTTATACTCCCAGTGCCTCTAACAAGGCTTGGCATGTGGCAAGCAGCCATTAAATATGTATGAAATGACAGAAAGAAGGGAAGAGGAGGGAGAAATGGATGGGATCAGTGGGGAGAGAGAAAGAGAGAAGGAAGGAGAGAGGATAGAGAAATGAAAGGCTTTGCTTACTGAAAAGCTGCTACACTCTTTGACTCCTTCAGGTATATATTTCTTGTGTTTACTTGTCCCAGCCCAACCACAACCAGCGTGCTTGTGTTATTTCAGAGGAGTTAAAATCCTAAGGCGCCCTCATCTTCCACAGGTCTTTGAGTTTACTTCGGCCTCTAACACTTGAGCCTCTGCAGCCTGTAATCATTGCGGCTCTCATTTTTTAACCATGGGCCAGGATCTCTGCTAGTTACCTTCTGCACAGGATTCCATTTAATTCTGCAAAGTCATTGGCACTGACCACCTTCTTGCCTGCCTCCCTACAAGAGGTTGCACAGAGATGAAGTAGCTCGCTCAGCATCATATGGCTACCGAATGGAGGAGCCTTGGGATTCTAACCCAGGCCTTTGTACCTGTAGGGACTATGTTCCTTCTGCCATAACAGGTCATTTATCTGTAGTTGTTCCCTAAGTAACAAACAACCAATAGGCAGATGTTGTTAATTTCATGTCTTATAGCTAAAAAATAAATTTTCAGTCCAGCCTCTGCTTACTCCTCTTATACTCTGTTTAATCACCATCATCTCTTGCCTGGGGGACTGTAGCCTCTAAATTGGTCTCCCTGCCTCCCCACTTGCCCTTTTATAGTCCATTTTCCAGGTGGCAGTCAGATTTATTTTTTTAGACATGTAAATTGGATCGTGCTACTCTCCAGGTTATACCCTACAGTTCGCACAGTACTTAAAATAAAACCCGCACTCTGAACTATGATGTATAAAGCCCCTTGTTATCTTGCCCTGTGTGTTCCTGTGACCTTAGATCCTTCTCCTCTGCCCTGCTCCAGCCATGCTGGCCTTCTTATACTTCCTTTAACTGCCAAGCTAGTTTCTGTATCCCATTCTTTACACTGAAAACGTAGAACTGACTTTCCTGCCTAAATCTTTACATCAGTTCAGTTCAGTTCAGTCGCTCAGTCGTGTCCAACTCTTTGCGACCCCATGAATCACAGCACGCCAGGCCTCCCTGTCCATCACCAACTCCCAGAGTTCACTCAAACTCATGTCCATTGAGTCGGTGATGCCATCCAGCCATCATATCCTCTGTCGTCCCCTCTCCTCCTGCCCCCAATCCCTCCCAGCATCAGGGTCTTTTCCAATGAGTCAGCTCTTAGCATGAGGTGGCCAAAGTATTGGAGTTTCAGCTTTAGCACTGGTCCTTCCAATGAACACCCAGGACTGATCTCCTTTAGAATGGACCGGTTGGATCCCCTTGCAGTTCAAGAGACTCTCAACAGTCTTCTCCAACACCACAATTCAAAAGCATCAATTCTTCGGTGCTCAGCTTTCTTCACAGTCCAACTCTCACATCCATACATGACCACAGGAAAAACCATAGCCTTGACTAGATGAACCTTTGTTGGCAAAGTAATGCCTCTGCTTTTGAATATGCTATCTAGGTTGGTCATAACTTTCCTTCCAAGGAGTAAGTGTCTTTTAATTTCATGGCTACAGTCACCATCTGCAGTGATTTTGGAGCCCAGAAAAGTAAAATCTGACACTGTTTCCACTGTTTCCCCATCTATTTCCCATGAAGTGATGGGACCAGATGCCATGATCTTAGTTTTCTGAATGCTGAGCTTTAGCCAACTTTTTCACTCTCCTCTTTCACTTTCAAGAGGCTTTTGAGTTCCTCTTCACTTTCTGCCATAAGGGTGGTGTCATCTGCATATCTGAGGTTATTGATATTTCTCCCAGCAATCTTGATTCCAGCTTGTGCTTCTTCCAGCCCAGCGTTTCTCATGATGTACTCTGCATATAAGTTAAAAATAAGCAGGGTGACAATATACAGCCTTGACGTACTCCTTTTCCTGTTTGGCACCAGTCTGTTGTTCCATGTCCAGTTCTAACTGTTGCTTCTTGACCTGCATACAGGTTTCTCAAGAGTCAGGTCAGGTGGTCTGGTATTCCCATCTCTTTCAGAATTTCCCACAGTTCATTATGATCCACACTGTCAGAGACTTTGGCATAGTCAATAAAGCAGAAATAGATGTTTTTCTGGAACTCTCTTGCTTTTTCCATGATCCAGCAGATGTTGGCAATTTGATCTCTGGTTCCTCTGTCTTTTCTTTACATGGTGGGCTCATTTACAAAATTTAAGACCTAATTTAAATATTGCCTCCCCAGAGAGGAAGAAGCCACCCGACACACATAAATATACTTTGATTATATCCTCTTAACTTGCCTCATTTTCTTCATAGTAACTATATTCTTTATTTTTTTGCATGTTCATTGTCTCTCCCACTGGCATAAAAGCTTCATGAGGATAGGTTCATTGTTTTACCTTTTTTTCAGGACAGCGCCTACCACCTGGTGAGCAATCAGTATTTGTTGAAAAATGAAAAGAAAAGGTTAATTGTTTTATTGGCCTAAAAACAATTTCCTTTGGGTGAAAGTCCCAACATCTCTGTTAGAGTTTTTGAAAATTACTACATTTATACAGCATTTACTATATAAATGTTGGGGAAAAAAAAAAACAGTACCTAGTACCTATGTGGCTCCATGGATTGAAATCTATTATTTTCCTCAGTTCTTTTAGAACTCATCAAATTGAGGCTGCTCCAACCAGCTCTTCAGTTGATGGATTTAAGGCAAATCTTGTCTTTAAGGAGATTGAGAAGAAGCTTGAAGATGTAAGTACAATTTATGTAAAATACTACCAGGAGGACCGTGGGCTAGTGGAAGTGGATACAGATTTCAGGTGTTGCCATGAAGTGGTATAAGTTGAAAATTTATATCATATTGTCAAGTATTGAGTGTATCTTAGATTTCTCAGTGTCCGTTATGGCTTCCTTGTAATTCTGGTAAAAGTGCATTCAGAGATATGTAAATCTCCAGATTTGAGTTATATAAAGGGATTAAAATCTGTTTTGGTCTAATTTCCTTTTGGATTAAAAAGATCTTACTTAGAATCATTGAAGAGAATAATATTTAAAGGAGCCTTAAAGGCATCTAATATTAAAAGTCCTTTTAAAAAGAATTTTTTTGCATTTGAGTTTTTCAGAGTTTTCAAATCTGTTTTTCTTGTTGTAAAAATGAGCTCATCAAGAGAATTATACAGAAACATACAAATAAGAAAATTTTTTTAAAATTTTATTTTATTTAACTTCACAATATTGTATTGGTTTTGCCATATATCAAAATGAATCTGCCACAGGTATACATGTGTTCCCCACCCTGAACCCTCCTCCCTCCTCCCTCCCCATACCATCCCTCTGGGTCGTCCCAGTGCACCAGCCCCAAGCATCCAGTATCGTGCATCGAACCTGGACTGGCGACTCGTTTCATATATTATATTATACATATTTCAATGCCATTCTCCCAAATCATCCCACCCTCTCCCTCTCCCACAGAGTCCAAAAGACTGTTGTATATATCAGTGTCTCTTTTGCTGTCTCGTATACAGGGTTATTGCTACCATCTTTCTAAATTCCATATATATGCGTTAGTATACTGTATTGGTGTTTTTCTTTCTGGCTTACTTCACTCTGTATAATAGGCTCCAGTTTCATCCACCTCATTAGAACTGATTCAAATATATTCTTTTTAATGGCTGAGTAATACTCCATTGTGTATATGTACCACAGCTTTCTTATCCATTCATCTGCTGATGGACATCTAGGTTGCTTCCATGTCCTGGCTATTATAAAACAGTGCTGCGATGAACATTGGGGTACACGTGTCTCTTTCAATTCTGGTTTCCTCAGTGAGTATGCCCAGCAGTGGGATTGCTGGGTCATAAGGCAGTTCTATTTCCAGTTTTTTAAGGAATCTCCACACTGTTCTCCATAGTGGCTGTACTAGTTTGCATTCCCACCAACAGTGTAAGAGGGTTCCCTTTTCTCCACACCCTCTCCAGCATTTATTGCTTGTAGACTTTTGGATCGCAGCCATTCTGACTGGCGTGAAATGGTACCTCATAGTGGTTTTGATTTGCATTTCTCTGATAATGAGTGATGTTGAGCATCTCTTCATGTGTTTGTTAGCCATCTGTATGTCTTCTTTGGAGAAATGTCTGTTTAGTTCTTTGGCCCATTTTTTGATTGGGTCATTTATTTTTCTGGAGTTGAGCTGTAGCAGTTGCTTGTATATTTTTGAGATTAGTTGTTTGTCTGTTGCTTCATTTGCTATTATTTTCTCCCATTCTGAAGGCTGTCTTTTCACCTTGCTTATAGTTTCCTTTGTTGTGCAGAAGCTTTTAAGGTTAATTAGGTCCCATTTGTTTATTTTTGCTTTTATTTCCAATATTCTGGGAGGTGGGTCATAGAGGATCCTGCTGTGATGTATATCAGAGAGTGTTTTGCCTATGTTCTCCTCTAGGAGTTTTATAGTTTCTGGTCTTATGTTTAGATCTTTAATCCATTTTGAGTTTATTTGTGTGTATGGTGTTAGAAAGTGTTCTAGTTTCATTCTTTTACAAGTGGTTGACCAGTTTTCCCAGCACCACTTGTTAAAGAGATTGTCTTTTCTCCATTGTATATTCTTGCCTCCTTTGTCAAAGATAAGGTGTCCATATGTGCGTAGATTTATCTCTGGGCTTTCTATTTTGTTCCATTGATCTATATTTCTGTCTTTGTGCCAGTACCATACTGTCTTGATGACTGTGGCTTTGTAGTAGAGCCTGAAGTCAGGCAGGTTAATTCCTCCAGTTCCATTCTTCTTTCTCAAGATCGCTTTGGCTATTCGAGGTTTTTTGTATTTCCATACAAATTGTGAAATTATTTGTTCTAGTTCTGTGAAGAATACCGTTGGTAGCTTGATAGGGATTGCATTGAATCTATAGATTGCTTTGGGTAGTATACTCATTTTCACTATATTGAGTCTTCCAATCCATGAACATGGTATATTTCTCCATCTATTAGTGTCCTCTTTGATTTCTTTCACCAGTGTTTTATAGTTTTCTATATATAGGTCTTTAGTTTCTTTAGGTAGATATATTCCTAAGTATTTTATTCTTTTTGTTGCAATGGTGAATGGAATTGTTTCCTTAATTTCTCTTTCTATTTTCTCATTATTAGTGTATAGGAATGCAAGGGATTTCTGTGTGTTGATTTTATATCCTGCAACTTTACTATATTCATTGATTAGTTCTAGTAATTTTCTGGTGGAGTCTTTAGGGTTTTCTATGTAGAGGATCATGTCATCTGCAAACAGTGAGAGTTTTACTTCTTCTTTTCCAATTTGGATTCCTTTTATTTCTTTTTCTGCTCTGATTGCTGTGGCCAAAACTTCCAAAACTATGTTGAATAGAAATGGTGAAAGTGGGCACCCTTGTCTTGTTCCTGACTTTAGAGGAAATGCTTTCACTTTTTCACCATTGAGGATAATGTTTGCTGTGGGTTTGTCATATATAGCTTTGATTATGTTGAGGTATGTTCCTTCTATTCCTGCTTTCTGGAGAGTTTTTATCATAAATGGATGTTGAATTTTGTCAAAGGCTTTCTCTGCATCTATTGAGATAATCATATGGTTTTTATTTTTCAATTTGTTAATGTGGTGTATTACATTGATTGATTTGCAGATATTGAAGAATCCTTGCATCCCTGGGATAAAGCCCACTTGGTCATGGTGTATGATCTTTTTAATGTGTTGTTGGATTCTGATTGCTAGAATTTTGTTAAGGATTTTTGCAACTATGTTCATCAGTGATATTGGCCTGTAGTTTTCATTTTTTGTGGCATCTTTGTCAGGTTTTGGTATTAGGGTGATGGAGGCCTCATAGAATGAGTTTGGAAGTTTATCTTCCTCTGCAATTTTCTGGTAGAGTTTGAGTAGGATAGGTGTTAGCTCTTCTCTAAATTTTTGGTAGAGTTCAGCTGTGAAGCCGTCTGGACCTGGGCTTTTGTTTGCTGGAAGATTTCTGATTACAGTTTCAATTTCCGTGCTTGTGATGGGTCTGTTAAGATTTTCTATTTCTTCCTGGTCCAGTTTTGGAAAGTTGTACTTTTCTAAGAATTTGTCCATTTCTTCCACGTTGTCCATTTTATTGGCATATAATTGCTGATAGTACTCTCTTACGATCCTTTGTATTTCTGTGTTGGCTGTTGTGATCTCTCCATTTTCATTTCTAATTTTATTGATTTGATTTTTCTCCCTTTGTTTCTTGATGAGTCTGGCTAATGGTTTGTCAATTTTATTTATCCTTTCAAAGAACCAGCTTTTGGCTTTGTTGATTTTTGCTATGGTCTCTTTTGTTTCTTTTGCATTTATTTCTGCCCTAATTTTTAAGATTTCTTTCCTTCTACTAGCCCTGGGGTTCTTCATTTCTTCCTTTTCTAGTTGCTTTAGGTGTAGAGTTAGATTATTTATTTGACTTTTTTCTTGTTTCTTGAGGTATGCCTGTATTGCTATGAACTTTCCCCTTAGGACTGCTTTTACCGTGTCCCACAGGTTTTGGGTTGTTGTGTTTTCATTTTCATTCGTTTCTATGCAAATTTTGATTTCTTTTTTTATTTCTTCTGTGATTTGTTGGTTATTCAGCAGCATGTTGTTCAGCCTCCATATGTTGGAATTTTTAGTAGTTTTTCTCCTGTAATTGAGATCTAATCTTACTGCATTGTGGTCAGAAAAGATGCTTGGAATGATTTCAATTTTTTTGAATTTACCAAGGCTAGATTTATGGCCCAGGATGTAATCTATCCTGAAGGTTCCATGTGTGCTTGAGAAAAAGGTGAAATTCATTGTTTTGGGATGAAATGTCCTATAGATATCAATTAGGTCTAACTGGTCTATTGTATTGTTTAAAATTTGTGTTTCCTTGTTAATTTTCTGTTTAGTTGATCTATCCATAGGTGTGAGTGGGGGTATTAAAGTCTCCCACTATTATTGTGTTATTGTTCATTTCTCCTTTCATACTTGTTAGTATTTGTCTTACATATTGTGGTACTCCTATGTTGGGTGCATATATATTTATAATTGTTATATCTTCTTCTTGGATTGATCCTTTGATCATTATGTGGTGACCTTCTTTGTCTCTTTTCACAGCTTTTGTTTTAAAGTCTATTTTATCCGATATGAGTATTGCTACTCCTGCTTTCTTTTGGTCCCTATTTGCATGGAAAATCTTTTTCCAGCCCTTCACTTTCAGTCTGTATGTGTCCCCTGTTTTGAGGTGGGTCTCTTGTAGACAACATATGTAGGGGTCTTGTTTTTGTATCCATTCAGCCAGTCTTTGTCTTTTGGTTGGGGCATTCAACCCATTTACGTTTAAGGTAATTATTGATAAGTGCGATCCCGTTGCCATTTACTTTATTGTTTTGGGTTCGAATTTATACACCCTTTTTGTGTTTCCTGTCTAGAGAATATCCTTTAGTATTTGTTGGAGGGCTGGTTTGGTGGTGCTGAATTCTCTCAGCTTTTGCTTGTCTGTAAAGCTTTTGATTTCTCCTTCATATTTGAATGAGATCCTTGCTGGGTACAATAATCTGGGCTGTAGGTTATTTTCTTTCATCACTTTAAGTATGTCTTGCCATTCCCTCCTGGCTTGGAGAGTTTCTATTGAAAGATCAGCTGTTATCCTTATGGGAATTCCCTTGTGTGTTATTAGTTGTTTTTCCCTTGCTGCTTTTAATATTGGTTCTTTGTGTTTGATCTTCGTTAATTTGATTACTATGTGTCTTGGGGTGTTTCGCCTTGGGTTTATCCTGTTTGGGACTCTCTGGGTTTCTTGGACTTGAGTGATTATTTCCTTCCCCATCTTAGGGAAGTTTTCAACTATTATCTCCTCAAGTATTTTCTCATGGTCTTTCTTTTTGTCTTCTTCTTCTGGGACCCCTATGATTCGAATGTTGTAGCATTTAATATTGTCCTGGAGGTCTCTGAGATTGTCCTCATTTCTTTTAATTCGTTTTTCTTTTTTCCTCTTTGATTCATTTATTTCTACCTTTCTATCTTCTAATTCACTAATCCTATCTTCTGCCTCTGTTATTCTACTATTTGTTGCTTCCAGAGTGTTTTTGATCTCATTTATTGCATTATTCATTGTATATTGACTCTTTTTTATTTCTTCTAGGTCCTTGTTAAACCTTTCTTGCATCTTCTCAATCCTTGTCTCCAGGCTATTTATCTGTGATTCCATTTTGATTTCAAGATTTTGTATCAATTTCACTATCATTATTCGAAATTCTTTCTCAGTCCTTGTTCTGTGCGCGGGCCTGGCGGTGTCTTAGGTTAGGGCTGGCTTTTTGTGTGGTAGATATCCCACAGTCTGGTTTGCTAGCCCAAATTATTTCGCTCAGATAGTGCTAGGGGTATTCAGGCCAGATCCTTACTCTAAGCAATGCAGCCCGTGCCATGCCTCCCTGCCCAGTCCCCGCTTGCTAATGGCGGATGCAGGCGTCTGTGCTGCTTCTCCACTGGGGGAGTTAACGTAGGGCTCATAATCTGTGGGTTTTAATTGTTTATTTATTTTTCCTCCCTGTTATGTTGCCCTCTGTGCTTCCAAGGCTCAGCACAGACTCGGCAGTGAGAATGTTTCCTGGTGTTTGGAAACTTCTCTCTTTTTAAGACTCCCTTTACGGGACGGAGGTCCATCCCTCCCTCTTTTGTCTCTTTTTTTGTCTTTTATATTTTTTCCTACCTCCTTTCGAAGACAATGGGTTGCTTTTCTGGGTGCCTGATGTCTCTGCAGGCATTCACAGGTTGTTTTGTGGAATTTACTCAGCGTTTAAATGTTCTTTTGATGAATTTGTGGGGGAGAAAGTGTTCTGCCTGTCCTATTCCTCCGCCATCTTAGCTCCTCCAAGAAAAATTTTAAATCTCCTGAAATGCCATTACTGAGAGCTCCCTAAAGTATTAACAGTGGTTGATATTCTTTCAGACATCTCTCTGTGTATGTGAATAAACAGTTTTGCACAACTAGGATCATACAGTACATGTTGAATTTTTAAATTTATTATATGTGGACCTATGTTTATGTACAGTAATTAGTTCTTGATAGATAATAATCATACTAAAGCAACCTAATAGTAACTCTTTCTCCAAAAAGAGAGTTGTTCCCTTGGGTAAAATTAGACATTTACTTCATTGTTTCATTAAAGACATCTTGGAATTTCATAATTGATTTTAATTTTACACATCTATGAAACTGACCAGTGGCTGAAATAAAAAGATTCAAAATATTTAACGTGTGCAGTTCACTCATGTTAGAGGCACAGTGTGAAAACAGACATTGTGCATATCTCGCAACTCCCTTATTGTAACACAGAGGATTTCTTAACATCTTAAGGTGATTGTGCTGTGGGTGTGATTGCACTAAATAGCTAATGTGAATGACATGTCTTGACAAAATACCCTACATTTCTAGAATTTTTGTAACGATCATCAGTCTTCTTGAGGTAGAGATGGCCAGGGTTGACTGTTTCCAGCAGGCAGGGACTGGCCCAGCAGCTTGCAGACCTGTTCTGCCACCATTTTGCAAGGATACACCTGCATTGGTCTACCTGTTGTTTTATAACCAGCTTCTTATTTCTTGATAGTATGTTCCCTACCCATAAATATAAACCCTTACCATGAGTTTTAATGACCCCATAGTATATGTTTGATTATAAATATCATACTCTATTTAACTAGCCTCTTATGATGAACATCAGGTTGTATTTAAGTCTTGCAAAAAATAAAGGTATAATAAATTTCCATTTGCACTCATATTTAGGTACTTAATGCCATGATACATATTGCCAGACTATCCACCAAAAAGAGGGTATTAATTTACAGACTCAATGATAGTTCATGAGATTGACTGTTTTTTCTTCACCCTATCTCCAGTGCTTTGTTGACTGGTTTTTTAAAAAAACCTTTCCCAAGAGTAGAAAAGTATATCTGCTTATTGTTTTTGAAATTTCTTTCATTACAGGTATCCACTAAAATGAAGTTGAACTTGCTAAGGCCTGAAAAAAATTTTTTTAATGACACCAATATTTGCCTGCAGAGTAGCCCATAGGATAGTTAACTTCTGCCAGGTTGTCCCATTTTTTAACATTATTCTGTCCAAAAAAAAAGTTCAGAGAGTATTTGATATGGCTGTATGTCAGCCATTGAGTACTTCATTATTGGGATTAACAAAACAGTGGTGTTTTTATTTCACAGTGTTCTTTTAACTTTGCACATGTTTGCCTCTTGCTCCCATTTTAATTCTTCTCCCTCTGTAACCTCTCTTGTGTCGACCTTGTCCCCTTATTTTTTCTCTCCTTCTCACGATTGTCAGTTTTCTAAATGTTTGCCACGCCAGAAAATGAAAGTATTGGAATCTTTTGTTAATTCATGCATTTTCTTCATTGGGAAAAAAGAAATCTGGCAAGAGATTTTATTTCCACTTTTGTCTTTGTTAGCAGTACCCTATTGCCCTTCTTTGAATTCTGTCTTAATTTTTTGTTCCTGTTCAGTTTACCGCAGGACCTACTCCTTGACCTTTTGCTACTCAAAAAGAATTACTTTTCTTCAAGTACTGGAGGCACTTAGAACTATTTGTAATCTCCAGTTTCGCAAAAGATGTGTAGTTTCTTTACCCTTTTAACTCTCTCCTTGTCCATTTCCTTACCCTATCTCACTCCCTCTTCAATTGAAAATGTCTTATTGGTTAAAGGATTTGATTTTATAAGAGGATCAGTTGGTTCTCAAAAGTAACAGCAGATGCAAAGTTAATCTACATCTGTCTTAAAGAAGTGGGAGGAGTTTCTAAGTATTGGGGTAGTTTCTAAACATTTGCTGTGTTTTCCTGCTCTAACTTGGCGTCTGCCATAACTATTCCTGAGGCATTGTGCAAGCAGATGTCATAGATGTAGCTGTTCATGGGCCGTTGGCTCCAGAGGAGGCCTGGCTCTTTGGGTGGCCCAGACACCAGCATTACTAATCTATTTTCTAGGTTACCTCTGCAGAACCTTGAAGGACAAAAGATTTTAAGGAATGTGGAAAAGACTTTGAACTTTCTTTTAATTTATGCATGGTGACAGAAACTACTTTTATAGGCTAAAGTTTGAAAGTATTGAGGTAACCACCTGCCGGGGTCCAGCCCCGGCTGATCCAGGGTATTCGAAGTGGGGACGGCGTCGGCGAGGATCAGGATACAATAGCTTCAATTAGATATTAATTAAAGATATAAAGAGTAATAGAATGAGGATAGCTCAGTAGGAAAATTCAGTGGAGAAAAGAGGCTGAGTAGCTTGGTTTACGCAGGAGAGCAATAAAACTTCAAGACAAGAAGCTTGCAGCACTTACGTAGGCCGCAGGCGTCCTTCCATTCTCCCAAAGGAGAGGAAACACTGAGGCCTCCCCGGTCGGATCTTAGAAGCCCAGGCAAAATTAGTAAGCATGGCGGGTTCCGCGCTCCAGATGGAGACTCAGCCAGAGAGAGAGAGAGAATGACATGGGGAGACCAGTATTTCGAGAAACTGATCCCAATTCTTTATTTTCCATGGTCTACTTTTATACACTGAGATGTTATACAAAAGTCACGTGGGGTCAGCAGTCCTGACTTTTATCAAAGTCAGGTGCTTCATACAAATGTATACAGAGGTCTTAGGGGTGTTACATCATCTTCTGGCCAGGGGGCCTGCTGACAATTTATGACCCTCTCCTTGTGACAGCGGTCAGTCAACCAGGACACTTATTTCTCCAGGGGTGATTATTCTTAAAACAGACGCCACCCAAATAAAGTTACATTCCTATAGGGTGAGGGTGTAGTGGGTTTTAGTTAAGGAAAGAATTTACTTAGCCTAAGGTCTAACATGATTAATATCAAAGGTTAATACTTATTTCTTCTATATATTCATTAATGTGTGTAAGGGCAGGGGATATGGAGACTTAGCAACAAACATTGGCTCAACAAATGAAAAACCCTTCACCAATACAATTTCTAATCAGCCCATTATACTTATACTAATAGTTTTCTAACTTTTCTAAGGAACCTGTTTTTAGAAGGTTTAAAGCATCTTGTGCCTCTCACGGTTGGGAGGCTGTGATCAATCACATGTGGCCGGACAAGCCTGTCAGTCAGGCTAGAGAACCTTCAGAGGAGTTTGTAGGTTGAAACACTCCTGTCACGCCCAGGAATTATTATTAACTGGAGCTCTAAGTTAACTCCTTCTCCGAAAGAGGTGGGGGGGGACAGCCCCCCGTAAAGTCAGAGATGTAGGGGAGAGCACAAAGTAGTAAAGTAGGCAGGCTCTGGTTATGGGGGTAGATGCTCGAGGGTTTCCAGGGGAACTCCTGAGGCCCGATCCCGCCTTTGCGTATGTCGAGCCTCCTTCCTCATGACCTTTGCCACGGGCGGAGTGCCTCACTCTGGCCCCCAACAACCTTACCTTTGCCATATGATAGCAAATGGAAAGAGCATTGAATTTGAAGTTAAACCGACCTGAATTTGAGTTCTGGTTGTATTACTTACTTGTCATATGTTACCTCCCCTCAGGAAACATTAGAGTTTAGTGGCAAGACAGACATGGAAAAAATTTCCTAGGAAAAAAAAGAAAACGGCTTTGACAAGAAACATGAGTGTGGGTTATGTGCAAAGGGCTATCAGAGTGTCCAATAGAGACAGAAAAGCCTTTCCAGAGGAGTTAGCATGTGAACTGAGGACTTGACTTGGTGAAGTTGGGTAGGAATGGAGAAAAGGAAGAGGTGAGTGAACTCGGGCAGGGCATAAGTAAGGGCACAGAAGCACGTGTGTTCATGGCATTCAAAATGGTCAGAACGAAAAAGCCCTGAGGAGGATGAAAAAGGGGCTGAAGGTAAGAGCATTACCTTCCTGTTACGAAGACTCTAGAATGATATGTAAAGACAGGCGTTATCCTGTGGGCTGTGGGGAGCCATCTAAATTCAAATCTGAAAGTGATAATTCTGTTAGTGTTAGGTGGGTTTGTATTAGGTGGATTAGTTGGCGGCAGGATAGAGAATAGTCTAAAGGGTTCTTAACCGTTCAGAACCCTAGTTGTTGTTTCTGCCTAATGAGCTAATATGAATACCTGTCCAGTTACTTACAGGGTTTTATGAAAATTAAATAATGTATATAAAAGCACTAAAAAAAAAAAGCAGTTGAAAACTTTATAGCCGCCCAAAGATTGTTATTGTTGTTAATAATTTTTCCTAAAGTTAGCTTAAAAATAGTTTGAGATCTTTTAAGGGAACCAAAATAAGAGAATTTCTCTCCTTCACTTTAAAAAAATCTGACAGTCATTTTGGTTTCTTGATTTAACTAGAAAATGTTGGTAGTTGGTCTCAGGACACTCACATGTGAGATTTGCCTCCATGGAGGTTGAAATAAGTAGGCCTAGACTCAATAATTTTAGAATAGCTTCTTTGGAATCCTAAGACCCATGGTTGATTCCAGATAGGTTCAGGTTTATTATCTGTGTCCAGGAAAAAGATCGACACACCCACTAGGATGACTAAAATAAAAAAGACAGAAGTGCTGATGAGGATGTGCAGAAATTGGAACCTTCCTTTGTTGCTGGTAGGATGTAACATGGTACGGCCACTTTAGAAAACAGTTTGCTAGTTCCTCAAAAAGTTACACATCACCCTAAAATAACATAAATTTTAACTTCTAAATGTAAACCTAAGAGGAATTAGAGCCTATCGATGTCCATGTGGAAACCTGGACATAGATGTCCATAGCAGCATTACTGATAATAGTTAAAAAGGGGAAACAGCTGCCCATTGATGAATGGCTAAACAAAATGTACTGCCTGCAAACAATGGAATGTTACTTGGTCATGAAAAAGAATTAATTTCTGATACATGCTGCAGCATGGATGAACCTTAAAAGCATTATGATAAGTGAAAGAAGCTAGTCACAAAAGATCATATATTGTGTAATTCTGTTAACAGAAGGTAGATAAGTGGTTGGCAGGGGTTGGTGGAAAGAGAGAATGGTGAGGTAGAGGGTAACTGGTAATGGGTGTTGGCTTCTTTTGGGGGTGATGAGAATGTTTTAAAGTTAGATACTGGTGTTGGTTGCACAACTTTGAATATACTAAAACACCACTAAACTATATACTTTAACAGGATAAATTTTATGGTATATAAATTATATCTCAGTGATTTTGTTATAAAAAGCAAGGCACAACAAGAACTTAGGTCAGTATCTCTGTCTACATAGAAACAGAGGTGAGTACCTAGTAATAATTATTTGAGTATTTCAGGTAGTTAGCACAGTGCCTGAGCATAGTAAACACTGAAATCTTTGTTAGAAGAACAAATATTATGTTCTTCTAACCAAAAGAAAGACTCTGGGATATAAATTATTGCAGGGATGTAAGGCTAAAAAAAAAAAAAGTAGGAAGTAAAAGCTATTAGAAATTGTAAGAAGACTCAAAAGGTAGTCAATTCTAAAATAAATATAAAAAGATCAATATATTTTCTATATATTTGCAATAATTCAGTAAAAATATAATTAAAAACATATTACTAACAAAAACAATATAACTAAGAATAAACTTAGCAAGAAATGTACAAGAGCTTATATGGGGGGAAATGACAGAATATTGCCAAGGGACATCAAGGAAAACTTGAAGATAGAACATATTCATGAATGGGAGGACTTAATATTATAAGGTAATTATTCTCCATCAAACAGATCCATGTATTTTATGTAACCCTGTTTAAATCCAACAGCATTTTGGGACGAAAAACTAACTAAATGATTATAATGTACATCTAGAAGAAAAAAAAGGTTCAAACAAATCCAAGAATAGTGAAGAATATTTGGAGGATTATGGAAATGTTTGGATTCCCGGTAGCTCAGATGATGAGGAATCCTCCTGCAATGCAGGAAACTCAGGTTTGATCCTTGGGTCAGGAAGATTCCCCTGGAGAAGGAAATGGCAACCCACTCTAGTATTCTTTCTTGAAGAATCCCAGGGACAGAGGAGCCTATTGGGCTGCAGTCTATTGGGTTGCAAAGAATCAGACACGACTGAGTGACTAACACACACACACATGGAAATTTACTATATTAAAGAGTAAAGTCGATTTATAAAGCTATAATACTGGCACAGAAATAGCAGACAGATCATAGAGTGAAATAATGGGAAAAAATACTAACATTTATTGAGCAGTTACTCTGTGTTTTGTGGGTATTTAAGTATTGTACAACTTTATGAGGATAGCTGCTATTATTAACTCTGTTTCACAGAAAAGAAGACAGAATGAGAGAGGCTTATTAACTTGCTCAGGGTTACATAAGTACATGGCAGAGCAAGAATTCAAACTTAAGCTGTTTCAAATTTATTGTTATTAATTAGCAAAGTTGAATTCTTGGAGTTTAACTTTATATAAATGAGTTTATATAAAAATATTTAGATACAAGAATGTTATTTACAGTGTTGTTTTAAGAGCCAGAAATTAGGACTAACCTAAATATCAAGCAACAGCTGTGCTGTGCTGAGTCGCTCAGTCATGCCCGTTTCTCTGCAACCCCATGGACTGTAGCCCGCCAGGCTCCTCTGTCCATGGGTATTCTCTAGGCAAAAATACTAGAGTGGGTTGTCATGTCCTCCTCCAGGGACCTTTCTAACCCAGGGATCAAACCCAGGTCTCCCACATTGCAGGTGGTTTCTTTACCAGCTGAGCCACCAGGGAAGCCCATGAGTACTGGAGTGGGTAGCCTATCCCTTCTCCAAGGGATCTTCCCAACCCAGGAATTGAACCAGGGTCTCCTGCATTACAGGTGGATTCTTAACCAGCTAGCCACCGGGGAAGCCCATCAAGCAACAGAGAATAAAGTATAGTGAATTTCTACAATTAAAGACTATGTATAGTCATTTAAAATTATGTAGAAGAATTCTTAATGACACAGTAGTAAGGATAGATATATTAAACTGAAAGGTGGATTACAAAACAGTATAGTATACACTGTGATCCCATTTAAAAAGTATATATGCAGAGAAAAAAAGATAGAGGGGATTTATATCAACATGTTATTTTCTTGAGTGGTGATGAAATTGTGAATGATTTCTATTTTCTTTTTCTTTATCAATATTTTCTATTTTTCTGCAGTATGATATATTTAATTGCAATGAAGTTATTGTGTCTATGTGCTTTTTCAGGGGGAGGTGTGTGAGTTATTCACCCTGACAGCTGGCTTAGGGTGTCCTCTGTGCTCCCCTTCATCATAGAGATCATAGTGTGTTATCATTTACCCTTCTAACTCTGTAGAGCCTGAAACAAAGTTTGGGGACAGTCACGGTTTCAGTCAGTCAGTATTTCAGTAAGAAAAGGGGAAACAGAGTGGGAATGAAGGGAAGAGGGGAGGAGAAAGGAAACCACCCTACAGAGATATGGATCTGAGGTTATTTTTTCAGCCTCATTCCCCAAGATCCAAAAGTAGGTGGTGGATGGGATATTATATAATTCTTTATAGTAATCCAGAAAATGAGTTGAACCACTTATCTTTAAATTCTGATTGTGGAACACCAAACATATATGTGAAGAAATTTACCTGCTAGAAAAAAAGAGGGGATAGGGTTCCTATGTTTTGAGAGGCCAGAGTGAATCTTTCAGAAATTATTGAGACAAATGAAGCCTGTTTCAATAGAAAGTGCTGCTGTGCCACCCACTCCCCAATTCCCCCGCTCTTCCACCAGTTGTATCCAGAAAGACATTTTCATCAGAAGATCTGGCAGATGAGGGAGTTGCTGCCTGGTTACCTTTTGGATTTTCTGGGTAAAAGATCCTAAGGGAGCCTGGGGACTGCCTGCTGCCCAGCAGCTCATGTCATATATCTGCTTAAACATTTAATTTGGGGGCAAAGCCAGAGGAATGAACTTAATATAACTCGGTATTATTTTTCTTTCCAGGAAGGAGAGCAGTTTGTGAAGAAAATCGGTGGTATTTTTGCCTTTAAGGTGAAGGATGGCCCTGGGGGTAAAGAAGCCACCTGGGTGGTGGACGTGAAGAATGGCAAAGGATCAGTGCTCCCTAACTCAGGTCAGTGCAGTGATGACTTCATTGATTAAGCATTGACAAGTTCACAAAGGAAAATGGGGGCCTGCTTTGGTGTCCCCCAAAGGAGTGGCTTTAGAGTTATAGAACCTTGTCAAGGACTGGGGAATCTTTGGGACTAGGAATAGGTCCTAGGTTTTCTCCCAAAGATTGAGAGGCTCCATCACGGTTGCTAGCATTAGGCTTTGGCATTAGACAAGCTTGGGTTTAGAGTCCTGGTCCTGCCACTCACAGATTCTGGCCTTAAATTATTTCACTCCGAGCTTTTTTTTTAAATTTGTAAATGGAAATAATAAATGGTTCCTATTTCATAGGATTTGTGTGGGGATTAAGAGAATTGTCTGCTAATTAACCTGTGAAGTACATGGGTCAGTGTATGGCTACATGTCCTCAAAAGACCTGTCTATACTCACTATCTCCACTTCCTGTCATCTCAGTGTTTCTTGAACCTACTTCAGTCAGTCTTTGTCAACTCATCATTATTCCAAAACTGTTCTTGTCAAGGTCACAAGTAACCACCATATTGTTAACTTCAGTGGTTAGTTCCCAGTTCTTATAATATTACTCTTCTAGGCTTTCTTCCTACCTACTGGGTGTTCCCTCTTGGCCTCTCCCTGTTTTTTCCTTATCTCTCAGTGTATAAATGTTGGTGTGCTCTAAGGCTCAGTTCTATCTACATTCACTGCCTGGGGCTCTCATCTAATCTCATGCTTTTCAAACCGTCTCTACACTGATGACTCCCAGATCTCTTAGTGTGAACTCAGACATTGAACTCCAAGGTGTATATCCAGCTGCTTAACTAACAGATTTACTTGGATACTTACTAAGTATCCACTGATATTCCATTTTGATAAATTTCCCCTTTGTTTAACCAGTTCCTCCATCTAAAATCCTTGAAGTCATGCTTGGCTCTTCTTCTTTTTTTAATTGAAGTATCATTGACTTACAGTGTTGTTCCAGTCTATGCTGTACATACCATGTAATTGGCCCTAGTCTCTTTCTTACTACATCTTCCTCACTTTGCTCCAGTCACAGTGGCGTCCTTGCTGTGGCTTGAATGTAAGGTATTCCCAGTTCAGGAACTTTCTACTGCCTGGGATCATCATCCTTCAGATATCCTCATGACTGGTCCTTGCATTTGCTTTGGATTTTTGCCCAAATGTCACCTTCTCAGTGAGCGTTTCCCCAGCTACACTTCTAAATCATACCTCATTATCATTCCCTATTGTCCTTTTCTGCCTTACTTTGATTTATAGCACTTTCCTCCATCTGATATACTGTATCTTATTTATTTGCTTATTGTCCATCCCCCCCTTGAGTTGTAAGCTACGTGAAGGCAGAGCTTTTGCCTCTTAGGTTCACTGCTGCATTCATAGTGCCTAGAACAATATCTGATACCTGGTAGGCCTTCAATAAAATAGATAATAAAAATGAACAGCAGAATGAATGAGTGATGCTTAGTAAGCATTCAGTAAATGGTAGCTGTATTGTATGTTATGTTTCTCTCTTTGGAGAGAACCTGGTGCAATTGAGAGAGGTGATCGAGGGACACTAGCTTTTTTGAAAAAAATGAAAATCAGAGCTGTGTTTTAGAGGATGAAGCTGCTGCATTAGACCTGATGAATTAGAAAGGAAGAAATCAGAGGCAGAGAGCGCAATTAGGAGAATGGATGATACCACCATCTAAGTAAGCAAAAAGGATAGCTTGAGTGTTGGCAGTGAGAAAAGTGTTAGGTGGAGTCACCAGGTCACCAGGAGTGTTTGGGGTGCAATTGATGGTACCTGGACTGTGAAGGAGGAAGAGTTCTGTCAATACTCATAGGGTTATTAAGATCAAATAAAGTCCAGGTGTGTGAAGCTCTCAGCATAGAGAGAGCTCAGTAAGTGCTGGTATAGTAACAGCAGCAGCAGCACTTTATTTCCTAAAGTCACTAGGAGTCCTTTCTTGGAATATTAGGATCTAATCCAGCTATAAATCAAGTCCAGCTATCTCAATTTGTCAACTTTTTTTTCTCCCTGCTCTTTGATGTTATCTATCTACAAGAGAATGGGATTTTCTAAATTGTAAATACCTTAATGTTTTTTAAAACACAATAGTATTAATATTATTAGTTTTCTACAAAAAATTAAATACTTAGATTTACACTTAAAAAACATGTACAGAATCTATATGCTGAAAATTATAAAACATTAACAAAGGAAATCAAAGAAAACCTAACTGAATGGAGGGAAATAGCATATTCTTAGACTGGAAGACTCAGTTGAATAAAGGTGTCACTTCTCAAATTCATCTATGTACTAAATACAATTTCTACCAAAATTCCAGCAAGACTTTTCTTAGTCATGCTGCTGCTGCTAAGTCACTTCAGTCGTGTCCGACTCTGTGCGACCCCATAGACGGCAGCCCACCAGGCTCCCCCGTCCCTGAGATTCTCCAGGCAAGAACACTGGAGTGGGTTGCCATTTTCTTAGTCATAGACAAGCTTATTTAAAAATTTATATGGAAAATCATAGGCCCTACTACTACTACTACTACTAAGTCACTTCAGTCATGTCCGACTCTGTGCAACCCCATAGACAGCAGCCCACCAGGCTCCCCTGTCCCTGGGATTCTCCAGGCAAGAACACTAGAGTGGGTTGCCATTTCCTTCTCCAATGCATGAAAGTGAAAAGTGAAAGTGAAGTCGCTCAGTCATATCTGACTCTTAGTGACCCCATGGACTGCAGCCTACCAGGCTCCTCCATCCATGGGATTTTCCAGGCAAGAGTACTGGAGTGGGGTGCCATTAGCTTAAAAATCATTACAAAAAATAAAGTGGGGAGAATTACTCTACCTGGTATTAAGGCTACCTGGTGTACAATATTATTTTTTATTATTGGAGTGTACTCATTTTATACTACCATATCAGTTGCTGCTATGTAGCAAAGTGAATCAGCCTTATGTAAACATGTTAGTGTTAGTTGCTCAGTTGTGTCTGACTCTGTGACCCCATGGACTATATAGTCTACCAGACTCTTCTGTCCGTGGAATTCTCCAGGCAGGAATACTGGAGTGGATTGCCATTCCCTTCTCCAGGGGATCTTCCCAACCCAGGAATTGAACTCGGGTGTCCCACATTGCAGGCAGATTCTTTAGCATCTGAGCCACCAGGGAAGCCCTATAATGTATACATACATCCCTTCTTTTTTGAATTTTCAGACATTTAGGTCACCACAGGGCACAGAGTAGAGGTCTCTGTGCTACAGTAGATTCTCATTAGTTATCTATTTTATACATAGTAATGTGTATATGTTAATCCCAATCTCTCAATCCATCCCACCCCTCCCCCCCATAAATACCTTAATTTTTAAGACTTTAGACTTTTTCTTATGTAATGAGAAAATTTTGTTACAGCCAAAGATGAAATGGCTGTTAAATCACAGTCCTTTTAAGAGTTACCCCTGCATTCTAAGACATACAAAAATTTTTAATTTCCAACATTGTTTTAGTTAATAATATGGGCATCATATGCTTTAATAGTTTATTCCCATCCTAGTCCGTTTGAGTTGCTGTATTGAACATACCACAGCCTGGGCGGCTAATAAACAACAGGAATTTCTGTCATAGTTCTGGTGACTGGAAGTCCAAGATCAGGACATTGCTATGGTCACATTTAGTGAGGCCCTTCTTCCTGGTTCATAGCCAGTGCTTTCTTACTGTGGGCTCACATCATGGAAGGGCTCAGGGTCTCTCTGAAGCCTCTTGATAAGGCATAAATCCCATTAATAAGGGCTCTACTGTCATGACCCTTGGAGGCCCTCCATACTAATACTATAGCATCAAGCATTAGGATTTCAACATACGAGTTTTGGGAGGATACAGACATTCAGACCATAGCAACTGCTATGTTGTTGTTGTTGTTTTTAATTAAGGCAAAGATTAGCTAACTGTTGGGCCATTATTTGATATTATTACTGTTATCAGTTGTAGTGCTATTAGAGTACTGTTATTATACTGATTACCTAAAACACTGACTGCTGAAAATTTTAATTTCTTGGTGAATTTTTCCTTTTACACTTGAAACTTCTCATTTGTCCAGAGTAGACATGGCTGCTTTTGCAAGAAGAATTTAGAGTCTTTGTGATATGGCATTTTTGCCATTATATTTTGATTATAGTATTAAAATTATTATTTTAAAAACTTTGTTTTTATATAAGTAATACATAATCAAGTGTAAAAAATTTGGAAAAGATAGAGAAATAAAATGAAAAAATTACTCTCCTATAATCTTACCATCTATATCAAGAGTTGACAGATGATGGCCTGTGGGGCAAATTCATCCCGCCACCTCATTTTTTGTTTTGTGTAAAATTTTTTTGAGGTCTAGCCCATAAAGAAAGGCATAAATCTGAGTGTATAGGCAAATAAATGTTAACAAATGAATACATCTCCCAGCTCAAGAGGTAGAAAGTTGCCAGCACTCTAGAAACCTCCCACATATCACCTCCCATCTCTCATCATTCCCCAAAGGAACCACTATTCCAAGTTCTAGCACCGTAAGTTGAATTTTATTTATTTTGGAAATTCATACAGATGGAGCCATACAATATTTACTGTTTGAGGTGTGGCTTCTTTCATCATTGTAAGATCCATTATATTATTGCATGTAGCATCAGTTCATTTTTACTATGTGACTCCATCAGAATTTATTTATTCAGTTCATGGTTGATATATCTTTACATGTTTCCATTTTGGGGTGTTAATGAATACAGCCATTACAGACATTCTCATGTGTGTCTTTTAGTGGACATATGTACTTATCTCCATTTGGCATATAACCAGGAATAGAAATATTAACTCATGAGCTACCATATAGCCAAGTTTCCTTGTGGACATACTGTTTTAATTCTCTTCTGTATTACTCTTCAGTATTATATGAGAGTTTTATTTGTTCCACATTTTTGACAGTACTTTGGTAATTTAGTTTAGTCTTTGTTTTTTAAGTCAAATTCTTTAAGGTATAATTTGTGTACAATAAAATATACCATTTTTAGATTACAATTCTATGAATTTAGACAAATGCCTACAGTTATGTAGCCACTACCAAAAATCAAGATACATAATATTTCCAAAAAATGTCCTCGTCTCCTTTGGTAGTCAATCCCCTTCTCTCATGCTCTGATCTGATTTCTGTCCCTGTGGTTTCACTTTTTCCAGCATGTTATAAACTGCACATGGAATCATAATAGCCTGTAGCCTTTGAGCCCACGTCTTTCACGGACTGTCCGTAGTGTGTTCCTGTTTGTTGCTGAGTAGTCTATCCACTCACTGGCTGATGTATATTTGTCTTTTTTCCAGATTTTGGCATTTGAATAAAGCCTCTGTGAACATTCACGTACAGGTTTTTGTGTGGATTTACGTTTTCATTTCTCTTGAGTAAACACTGAACACTTAAGAGTGGGATTACTAGGTCATATGGCATATGTGTTTGTAGCTTTCTAAGAAACTTCCAGGCTGTTTTCTAAAGTGACTGTAACATCTTACAGTCCCTCTGGCATTATATTGACCTTTAGCTGTCCATCTGTACCAGCACTGGGTATTTCTGAAGCTCTTCATTGTAGTAGGTATGTTGTAGTGTCTCATCTATACTTTCAGTTTGCATTTTCCTGATAACCAGTGGAACCGAGTAGTGTTTCATGTGCGTCTCTGGCCGTTGGGAGATCTTTTGTATGTGCCTGTTTGCCCATTTTTGTATTGGTCTATCCACCCTTTTCTAATTGAGTGATAGGAGTTTTTTTATATTTTCTGGCTACAAGTTCTTTGTTCGATATATGAGTTACAAATATCTTCTCCCTCTTGGTCTGCTAGTGTTTTGAAAACAGTTTTGTTGGAATACAGCTGCATTTGTTTATGTATTATCTGTGGCTGCTCTTGTGCTGCAGGGGCAGGGTTGAGTCATTGCAGTAGAGAGCTAATGGCTCACAAAGCCTAGAGTATGTAATGTCTGATCCTTTGCAGAAAAATTTTGTTAAGCCCGGATAGCGCTAGGTATGCATCTTCTATTACCGCATGACAAATGACCACAAACTTAGTGGTTTAAAACAACACACACATTTATTACCTCACAGCTTCCATGGGTATGTTGGCTGAGGAGAGCTTAGCTGGGTCTTCTGCATAAGGTCTTACAGGCTGCAGTCAGGGTGTTGTCCAGGGCTGGGTTGTCATCTGGAGACTTGGCTGGAGAAGGGGTTTATATCCAAGCTCAATCATGTTGCTGCAGAAGTAACTTCCTTGCAACTGTAAGAATGATAGCTTTAGGGTTTGTTGTTTTTTTTTTTTTTACTGGTTATAGTCCAGAGTCTACCCGCAGCTTCTAAAGGCCAGTACCCTGCCATGTAGCTCTCTGCCTGTGCGGTATGTAGTTCACAGTATAGCAGCTAGCTTATTCAAGGCCAGCAGGAGAGTGAGGCAAACTTGGCCAGCAAGAGAGAGTCTTATATAATGTAATACAACACAAGAATGACAGACCATCACCTTTCTCACCTTCTGCAGGCTAGAAGCAAGTCACAGGTCCTGACCATACTCGAGGGTAGGGGATTATATGAAGGCATGAATGAAAACCAGAAGGCAACGATCACAGGGGTCACCTTAGAGTCTGTGTGCCCCAGTAGCTATTATTATTATATTGGTCTCCAAGTTTACAGATGTTTTTCCTATACATATATAATTGAATATCTGTTTTTAAGCAAAACATGGGTTCATGCTTACAGTTCATTTTGTAACTGGCTTGTGTAACAGTATCATGAACAGTATAATATGAATATCTTTTCAGGTCAGTGAAATGTAGATCCTCATCATCTAATGGCTGCATTGTACCCCACTGTATGAATATACCATGATTATTTAATGTATTCCCTCTTGTCGAATATCAAGATTGCTTGTGATTTATGCCACATTTTACCAGGCTGCTGTAGAGTGTATGGGAGTGCCCATGTGCCCACACTAACACCGGGTATGATTCTGTTGCAGTCAATGACTTTTGACTAAAATGTACACATGAAACTGAACACTCCCCTTTTCTCCTTCTTTCTGCATGTCTGTTTTAGATAAGAAGGCCGACTGCACAATTACAATGGCCGACTCGGACTTATTGGCTTTGATGACTGGTAAAATGAATCCTCAGACGGTATGTATAATGGTGCTTATATTCTTGTATTAGGTGTGTTTTGTTTTTTTCCTGATGGCTCAGTTGGTAAAGAATCTGCCTGCAATACAGGAAACCTGGGTTTGATCCCTGGGCTGGGAAGATGCCCTGGAGGAGGGTGCTCCAATATTCTTGCCTAGAGAATCCCCATGGACAGAGGAGCCTGGCTGGCTACAGTTCATGGGGTTGCAAAGAGTTGGACATGACTGAACGACTAAGCACAAACACACACATAGGTGGGTTTTAGCCCATTTGATTTCATCACCTGTCTCAGCCTCATCCCATAAAATCTAAAGAGGTCAAACCCACAAAACTCAGTGTTCCCCAAATGTCCACTTAATGAATGACAAACAGTTTTGGATATAACCATGTGCCAGCCACTGCCTTGTGTGCTAGAAATGTCCAGATGAATAAGAAATAGCTCACTTGTTCAGGGCATCCACAATTTGGTACAATACAGGTTTGTAGAAGAATAAGTGCACCAAATAGCCATGGTGCCGTGTCTGGCTTGTGGTTGAGGAGGGTGGAAGAAGAGAAGCCATGTCTTCCTGGGCTGTCAGAGAAGGCTTCACAGAGGAAGCAACACTTGGCTTTGTCCTGGGGGTGAACAGGAGTCAGCAGTGTACAGGTGGAGAGTAGGAGTCATTCAGATAGAAGGAGGGGCCGGTGGTCACAGAGGCAAGACCTTCTACTTTCGTATCTTTGCCGGTGCTTTTTTTTTTTTTTTTGTCTGAACTGTGACTTCCTTGACAAACTCCTTGTCTTTCAAAATGAATTTAGGGACTTCCCTGGTGGTCCAGTGGTTAAGTCTCTGCACTCCCAATTCATGGGGCTTGTGTTCGATCCCTGGATGGGGAGCTAGATGCCACATGCTACAACTAAGAGTTCACATTCTGCAACTCAAGGTCCCTTATGCTGCAAGTGAGACCCGACACAGCCAAATAAATAAATATTAATATAACAAACAAAATGAATTTAGATGATATGTTTGAAGACCTCCTACCACATTGTTGGGGAGCTATAGTCAGTCCCTCTTTGGGGCCACTTGCTGGGCTACTAGCCTAGCACTTGTTTCATTATGGTAGTCATAATGTGCCTGTCTCTTCCCCATTAGATTTAGATTGTGTTTGTCTCAAGGAAACAAAACACATCTTGTTCATCCTTGTGTCTTTAGAACTTAACATGGTGCCTGGTGTGCATGCGTGCTAAGTTGCGTCAGTCGTGTCCGAGCCTTTGTGACCCTGTGGACTGTAGCCCACTGGGCTCTTCTGTCCATGAGATTCTTCAGAGCTGGCACGTCCCCCTTCCCACCCACTGCAGCTCAGCCACCGTGCACTCCATACACTTCCTTGGTAGCATGGCCAGGCTTCACACTCAGCTGCCTTTATTCTCTCCGTTTATCTGTTTACCACCCGTTTGGAGAGTGTCAGCTTGCTTTTCCTGAACACTTGTTAGCACCCAGAGGAATTACAGATAAATGTGGGAGACCTTTGCATTAATGTGCTAATGGTCGTTTCTTCTCCCGAGCGCACAGGCTGTAGTGGGCGTGGCGCACAGACTTGGATTTGCCCTGCAGCAGGTGGCATCTACCTGGGCCAGAGTGCAAACTCATGTCCCCTGCATTGGAAGACAGGCTTTTAACCACTGGACTACCAGGAAAATCCTCCCAGGCAATTGTTAAATGCAACGAGTTGTGTCTCTGCACTTGGGACTATTTTGAGTCTCCTTATTGAGCCAAAGATTCACACAGGCACCTCAGTCTCAGCAAGCTGCTCTGCCTCCCTCTGTAGGGAACACAAAAAAGGGAGGAAAATGGTGATATTTCATTGCATAGATGCATCTGTAATCGAATCCCAAGTTTCTGAGTGTGTTACACATGTGCTTTTCCTCCCTGCTGGCAGACCCACTGAATGTGTAATGTTTTTAAACAAAATCAGTCTAGTATGAACCCACTCTGCCTAAGATGTGGAAAATGTACCTCCTTTGAGGAAAACAGGTAATGGCAGACTCAGTTTCTAAGAGAACAGACTTTGGAAAAATGTCCCTTTTGACTGCTCTGTGTAAAGCATGACTTTTACAAATTCATCCTTGTGACGAATCAGATGCTAAATCTATTACAGAAAGCCAAGTTTCATATTCTGAAGAAAGTTTGAGACCTGGAGAAATAAATCATCTTGGGGCTGCATGGTTTAGTGCATGTGTGCTAAGGCATTTCAGTCATGTCCAATTCTTTGCGACCCTATGGATAATCTAGAAATACCAGCGATCTCAAAACAAAAAAAGCAAATAATAAATGTTCTTTTTTTTTTTCCTCACAGGCCTTCTTTCAAGGCAAATTGAAAATCAATGGCAACATGGGTCTGGCTATGAAGTTACAAAATCTCCAGCTTCAGCCTGGCAAAGCTAAGCTGTGAACTCCCTTTGCCTCCTTTGAAAATCAAGATGAGATATATAGATATATATCCATATATTTCATTGTCAGAACTTAGATTGAAACTATACATTGGGAAATAGCATGAGATTTGTTTCTAAATGGGTGTGATCAATTCTGTTTTTTCTAAGTGCTGGGTGAATAGAACCTGATGGTTTACTACTGCTGTGCTGAGTTGCAAACAACTGTGCATTACAAAGTTAATATGGTAATCATGGTTTGGGGTAAAATTGAGTTTTGGAATAAAGTTAGAAATAGCAAAATACAAAAAGTATGTAAACAGAAGCTCTCATTTTGCTAATAATGTATATTTGAAGATTATTCTGCTGAAATTTCAAGTTTTCCTTGGGAGAATGAAGAAAGAAACAGAATATCATTATTAGCTGACCAGTAATTAATGTTGTGCATTTAATGACCTTAATATATTTCCCAGTGATAATTTTTAAAATTCTGTACTGGGATTTTTGTTTTTAAAAAAATAAACTTTAAAATTTTGAATTTCATGCCATCAAAGTGACATTTTCTTCCCAAATCAAAGAAATGTGATCAAAGCTTGGGAGTAAAAATCTATCACTGAACCCAGGCCTATTTTTTAAAATAAAAATATTTTAAAATGAGATTTGTTCTTGAAAAAAATTAGTGTATAAGTCACAAAATGCTGTTTTGAAAGTAATTCAATGAATGGAGTTTGCTTTGAGATGCACAATTTTCAAATTATAATCTTGTATTAATTTAAATTTGTAACATTCTTAATTATAATTTTCCTTTTTCCATGTTAGTTTAACCACATTTATCTTCCTAGTTTTTCTAATGCTAATGTTATTTCTAATTACTCAGTAAAATGTGGGGTAAAATAATGTTTTTGGAAGAATATTTAATATCAAAATTAAAATAGTTCTTCCTCATTGCCTTTGTTTTTACTGTGTATATTATTTTTGTTCAAAGTTTTCCAGATGACAGAGAGTAAGAGAAAAATTTGAGATTTACAATCTGTGTTACCTAGACTGCTATCTACTGGTACTTTGGCATAATCAGTCAGTAGTTCTTGATTAGGGAGGTGCTGTGTTGTGGTGGAAAGAGCACTTGACTAGAAATTAGGAGTCTTGTTTTTCTTAGGCAAATAAGTAACTGTCTATCTGAGCCTATATTCTAATCTGTTAAAAGGGTCTCTAAGGCTCCTTCTGCTCTGATAATCTTGTGAGTCTCTTAGTAGAACCTTTGGGAGACATCCAGACCCCACCTTTCTTCTGTTAAGGTGGTTACTTCACCCAAAGGTGGTTGGAGGTAAAAAGCCAGGTGGTTTAATTTGTTTGTTTAAATGCTTGGAGTCTCTAATAATGAAATCAGGACTGTGGATCCGATCCCCCTAGACCATTTAACTTTGCATGTTCTACAACCAGCAGAACAGTGTTTGGGGCTAGGGAAACGTGGTAAATTAAGTCAGTATAAGTTGACCTCAGGTCCCCCAAAATGAATTCAGAACACAGACTTACTTCCTAATCATGGTGGCTTTTTACTCTCTAAAGAAATAAAGACTTCAAGAAAATCATTCCAACAAAATGTGTGACTTATTTGTAGTTTGGATTTGCTGCTGCATTCTGCCTTCACTTATTCCAGGTATCAGGAGATATCTGTTACAGCCTTTAGGAGGAACCTGGAAAAACAAACAAACAAAAACAACAACAGGTTCTTGGGGGTAGGGATAGATTCGTGTGTAAATACAATTTATATGTATAATAGAGAAGTACTTCATGATAAATATACAGCAGCAGTTTAATTTCTAGGGAAGCATCATGGTTTGGAAGAAAGAAGTTAACAAATCTGGGGTAAAACTGATGCTGTTACATGTTTTGCTACTTGAGCGGATTGAGCTTCAGTTACCTCATCTAGAAAGTGGAGATATTAATATTGACCTCCTACCATTATTGAGACTCTAGAAAGAGAACATATATAAAATACCTAAATTAGTGTTAGAATCCCATGGACGGAGGAGCCTGGTAGGCTGCAGTCCTGGGGTCACAAAGAGTTGGAACAGGACTGAGCGACTTCACTTTCCCCTTTTCACTTTCATGCATTGGAGAAGGAAATGGCAACCCACTCCAGTGTTCTTGCCTGGAGAATCCCAGGGATGGGGGAGCCTGGTGGGCTGCCGTCTGTGGGGTTGCACAGAGTTGGACACGACTGAAGCAGTGTTAGTTGTACATCCTAGTCATTCTTAGTTCCCGTACTGAAGTGTGAGTTCCCTTATTCTCCCTGCCTTTTGTCTCTGTGATGTATGATATGATATGAGTCTTTTCTCATCTGTTGATTCACTGAACATATATTTTGAGTGCCTACTGTCTGTAGGGTACCATATTGAGGGTAATGCTAGGCACTGGAGATAGCAGTGAGCTCCTCCCCTAATAGTGCTTACAGCCTAGTGGGAGAGACAGTCAGTCAAAGAATCATTGTTACAGACTGATGTGCCATATGAGGGATAGTCAGGGTGCTGTGATGGAGAGTCATAATGAGGGGCCTCTTTTGATACAGTGGTTGAGGGAGACATCTCTGAGGAGGTAATATTTAAGCTGAGATCTACAGTTTGAGGAATGAACCATGCAAAGAATCATTCAGGAAAGGAAAGATGCCTGGCTTGTTCTAGAAATTGCAAGAGGGCCATGTGAACGGAATACAATGACCTGGAACTAAAGGCCCAGGATGAAGTTGAATAGATAAACAGGAGCCAGTTATATTGGCATTTGTTTATTACGGTAAGGTTGGGTTCACCAACCCCCCAGGCCATGGCCTGTTAGGAACTGAGCCGCACAACAGGAGGTGAGCAGCCAGTGAGCAAAGCATCATCTTTATTTACAGCTGCTCTGCATCACTCACATTACTGCCTGAGCTGCTCCTCCTGTCAAATCAGCAGCAGCATTAGATTCTCATAGGAATGCAAACCCTATTGTGAACTGTGCATGAGAGGGACCTTGACTGCATGTTCTTTAGGCGTGCTGCGATTCATGGGGTGGCAAAGAGTCGGACACGACTGAGTGACTGAACTGAACTGAATGCCTAATGATCTGAAGTGGTGTTCTGATGAGGCTAGCCCTTGTAAGTGGCTGCAAATACAGATTATTGTTAGTTTGACTGCACAGAGACCAAAATCAATTGCTTGCAGACTCATATCAAAATCCTATCAGTGAGTGGCAAGTGACAAGCTGCATCTAGTGGCAGGCTTTCAGTCAGAATCCAACGCTTATTTTAGTCCACGTGTAGCCCTGCCCATTATTTTATTTACCGCTTCCATCCGTGCTCTTTCCTGCACTGCTTACTTGTCTCAGTCACAGTTTTAAGTCCACACGCTTAACCCTAGTCAAAATGAATAACAAACCTTGCTGGAGAGCTTCTTTGAAAACAGGGAAAAACTCAATGATGAGACAGCAGAAGACTCTTAAGATTGCTAACAAAAAGGAAGCTGCATTTAAAAGAAAATACCAAGAGTCCTACTTAAATGATGGGTTCATTGCAGAGGTGATTCACTTTCTCCAAGCCCACTTTGTTGGTGGGCTTCCAGTGAAGCCATGAAACATTAAAACTGCTTCACCACATAAAGACCAAGCACCCTGCATTAAAACACAAAACTTTGGAGTTTTTCAAAAGAAAAAAAATGTGAACATGAAGACCTGAAGCAATTATTGAAGGCCACCACTTCATCAAATGTGTCTGCCCCGAGAGCATCATTTTTAGTGGCTAACTGCATTGGTAAAACTAAGAAGCTCTTTACTGTTGGTGAAGAGTTGATCCTGCCTGCTGCTATGGACATTTGTCGTGAACTTTTATGAGAGACTGCAGTTCTAAAGGTGGCATGTGTTCCTCTTTGGGCAGCACTGTAACTAGACGACTTGATGAAGTAACAGAAGGCATTGAGGCACAATTGTTAGGATTAGTGAGTCACCATGGTATGCAGTCCAGGTTGACGAGTCCACCAATGCTGACAGTAAGGCAACGATTCTTGTTTTTGTGCTATATTTTTTCAGGAGGATATGCAGAGGATATGTATATTCTTGTTGCCAACCAACACTGCAGCTGCAGAGCTACTCAAGTCTTGGATTATATATAAGGAAAACTGACTTGGTCATTTTATGTTAGTGTATGCATGGATGGAGTGTCTGCCGAGACTGGACAGCTTTCTGGTTTCACTACCTGGGTCAAAGAGGTTGATTCTGAGTGTGAGGCTATGCACTGGGTCATCCATAGAGAAACGCTGGCTAGGCAAAAAATGTCACTTGAACTTAACATTTTGCAGAATGTGATGAAAATTATAAACTACATTGAAATACGTGCCTTTAACTCATGTCTGCTCATGCAGCTCTATGAGGAGATTGACACAGAGCACGCACATCTTTTCTTATACACGAAAGTGAGATGGCTTTCTAAAAGTAGATCACTGGCCAGAGTTTTTTTAAAAAGTTGGATGATAATTACCTTACAACGCTGTGTTCGTTTCTGCTGTACCACAACATGAATCAACTGTGAGCATACATGTATCCCCTCCCTTGGGAGCCTCCCTCCCACTGCACCCCCACCGCTCTAGGTCATCGCTGAACATTGAGCTGAGCTCCCTGTGCATCTTCCCGGTGGCTGGCTGTTTACACGTGGTGCTGTATGTGTGCTAGTCCCACCCTCTCCTTTGCCCCTCTGTCCACATGTCTCTGTTCTGTATCTGTGTCTCTATTCCTGCCCTGCAAATAGGTTCATCTGTACTATTGTTCTATGGCCAGATATTGTAAAGTAATTAGCCTCCAATTAAAAAAAAAAAAAACACAAGAGCCACTCCAGAGATTTCTTTCAGAAAAATAGTCACCACTGGCAGCACATTTTAGTGACACAGAATGGGTTGCAAAACCTGCTTACTTGTGTGACATATTCAACCTTCTTAACACACTGTATCTGTCACTTCAGGGGAGAACAACAATTGTGTTCAAGTCAGCAAATACAATGGCTGCATTCAAAGCCAAACTGAAATTATAGGGGCAAGTGAATGAATATTGGGGTTTTTTGACATGTTTAAAACATTAGGAGAGATTTTGAAAGAGACTAAGCTAGGGCCATCTTTCTCCCAGCTGGTGCATGGTCACCTATCTTAGCTTTCAAGAGAGTTTGAGCATGACTTCAAAACCACAAAACACCCTCAAACTGGGAAGGAATGGATCTGTGGCCCATTTGTGAATAAGCCAGGTTAATTGACTTTGTCCGTGCTAAAAGAGGATCAACTGGTTGAGATCGAAAATAATGGTGGCCATAAAGTATGTTTGAGATAACTTCAGATCTCCACACTTTCTGGATTAAAGTCAAGGCACAATATCCTGAGATAGCCACAAAAGCACTGAAAAGCCTGCTCGCATTTCCATCTTGTCTTTGTGAAGCAGGGTTTTCTGCAGTGACAGCAGTTAAAATGATATTATGGAGTAGATTGTGTGTGGTAAGTCGCTTCAGTAGTGTCCGACTCTGTGCGACCCTATGGACTGTAGCCCGCCAGGCTCTTCTGTCCATGGGATTCTCCAGGCAAGAATACTGGAGTGGGTTCATGCCCTCCTTCAGGGTGTCTTCTTGACCCAGGGATAGAACCCAGGTCTCCCACGTTGCAGGCAGATTCTTTACCGTCTGAGCCACCAGGGAAGCCACAGAGTAGACTGGATGTAAGCAACACATTTCGGGTGTTACTGTCTCCCGTCACCCAGAGATGGGACCATCTAGTTGCAGGAAAGCAAGTTGAGGGGTCTCACAGATTCTGCATTATGGTGAGTTGACTAGATTTTTGTGTTGTTAGCTAACCAGACTCTGGAATGCTATATATATATATTTTTTTTTTTGAGTCACCCCATCCTGTCTGACTCTTTGTTACCCCATGGACTATATAGAATTCCCCTGGAATTCTCCAGGCCAGAATACTGGAGTGGGTAGCTGTTCCCTTCTCCAGGGGATCTTGGGTTGGCTAAAAGGTTTGTCTGGGTTTTTTAATTCTCCTCATTTAACAGATGAGGGTAAGAAGTTCAGCAAGGTGGTTACTGTCCTGAGTAGGCAGATAACTGCTTACTGTGGTTGGTACTGATTCCTAAGATTTGGGCTCTTCTGTGTTACTCTCCCAGGAAATGAGCAAAACTATGGGGCACATTTGTATTTAGCAGTGGGTTGACAATGTTACTGGTCTGTGTCCATGCCCATAGCTTAGTGACTCCTGAACCTGGCTGGGCATAGACTTAGGAAGCTCAGATCAGTTAGAGTGACCACATGGGGACTTCCATGATAGTCCTGTGGTTAAGAATCTGCCTTGCAATGCAGGGGACATGGATTCAATTTCTGGTCAGGGAACCAAGATCCCACATGCTGCAGAACAGCTGAGCCCTCACACCGAAACTACTTAAGCCTGCCCACTCCAGAACCTGTGTGCCACAACAGGACAGTCTGTGTGGAGCAACGAAAGATCCTGCATGACACAATGGAGATCCTGCGTGCCCCAACCGAGACCCGATGCAGCCAAAAAAAAGAGTGGCAGCATGGCTGTGTCTTGCCCTGCCTTGGTACAGGACGGGGGCTGCTGATGTGCATATCAGCCCCACTTTATTTCCAAGTGTTGTCATCTTGCTCACTTTTGCTCATGCTGTTCACTTCAGGCTTCCTCTTCTTTGCCTCCAATGCCTATTGATCCTTCAGCCTTCAACTCCAGTGTTACCTGTCCATTTCTTAACCCTCCATGTTATCCATCTGAGTTAATTGTTCCCTTCTCAGGGCTTCTGAAAGCTAGTTAATGCACCATCAAATATTTGCCTGCCAACCTACAGTTTACAAAAGGTTTTTCACAGCAGTGATTTCACCTGGTTCTTAACACTGTGCTTGAATAATAACTCATGTTTATGGAACATCAGGTATTTTATTATTATTTTTTTTAATCCTCACAACAGGTTCATTGTAGTTGAGGAGGCTGAGGCAAACAGTGAGTAACTGGCAGAGAGCTGGGTCTATTCAACCACAACCAGGGTTTCTTTATTATCTCTCTTGTACTGAGGAAGAAACGGCTATTGCAGGGTGGTTCTTACACCCTCTTGCCATCTCTGGTGAGCACCTAATAACCGAGACACAGTGATCAGACTTGAGTGCCAGCACTATAAAGGCCCAGAGGGGTCTGTTTTATCCTTAGTTTATTGTTCTATTAGAGAGAGACAGGTATGCTCCAAAGCAAACCCAACTCCAGTGATGAGCTCGCCTGGGTGAGGAGTAACGAGGGGAGCAGTAGGTGGCATAGTCAGCACCCTAGTACCAGGCACCGTGCCTGTCGTTTCCTATCCATCACTGTCCTTGTGAGGCAACTGGAACCCAGAGAGGTGAAATGATGAGGGCAGAGGTGAAATGATGAGGGCAGAGGTGCTGTACTTCCTTCTGGATCCTGCCCTGTAAGGTGTCCATCTCCCTTGCTTCAGGTTAAATGGAGGTCACTCGCCAACAAATCGGCAGGGAGGGTGGGGAGCGGTGCTTCTCTCTGAAGACAGTCATGCCTTCCAGCCCATCCCAGGTTGGGATGTTCTGAAACAACACACAGAGTATCAGTTTGCAGGGGCAGGACCAGCGGCCAGTAAAGACTCACTCAAGCTTGTTCATCCCATGATGAGTCTAGAACCCAAGTTTTTCACTGCCTCTGAACTCTGGGGTTGGGCCATGCAAATGTGTGGGCCGTGGTGGCACCTTGGTTTCCTCATGCCAGCCTCTATTTGTGCACAGTGTGCATGCCTCTGAGAGCTCACAGTCTCATGCAGCAGTCTGAAATGAGGCTACTCAGTAGAAAACAAAGACTACGCTTTGCAGTAAGAACTCTGGTGTGTAGTTGGTTCATATCAGGTCCTACAAGTCCCTAAACCCCTGTTTAGGAGGATTTTCATTATTTATTAACCAGGAGATTAGTATTTTTGACTCACCTGGGAGTAAAGAATAGGTCAGCTCCAGTTTATGGTGCCACCATTGAGCATATACAGTCTATAGGCAATAATCAAGGCCTTGTCATCCCACTCCAGCCTGGCCTCTACAGTAGCCCCTGGTACAGAGATCTCAGAAGTTGCTATTCTCTGTCTGTCTGGTTTCTCTGTGGTTCTCTGGAGACCAAAGTAGGGCAGGATCAGTTCAGTTCAGTTCAGTCATTCAGTCATGTCCAACTCTTTGTGACTCCATGGACTGCAGCACGCCAAGCCTGCCTGTCCATCACCAGTTTCCGAAGTTTACTCAAACTCATGTCCATTGAGTCAGTGATGCTATCCAACCATCTCATCCTCTGTCAGCCCCTTCTCCTCCTGCCTTCAATCTTTCCCAGCATCAGGGTCTTTTCAAATGAGTCAGTTCTTCGAATCAGGTGGCCAAAATATTGGAGTTTCAGCTTCAGCATCAGTCCTTCCAATGAATATTCAGGACTGGTTTTCTTTAGGATAGACTTGTTGAATCTCCTTGCTGTCCAAGGGACTCTCAAGAGTCTTCTCCAACACCACAGTTCAAAAGCTTCGATTCTTCAGTGTTGAGCTTTCTTTATGGTCCAACTCTCACATCCACACATGACTACTGGAAAAACCATAGCTTTGACTAGATGGGCCTTTGTCAGTAAAGTAATGTCTCTGCTTTTCTATATGCTGTCTAGGTTGGTCATAGCTTTTCTTTAAAGGAGCAACCATCTTTTAATATCATGGCTGCAGTCACCATCTGCAATGATTTTGAAGCCCAAGAAAATAAAGTCTGTCACTGTTTCCATTGTTTCCCCATCTATTTCCCATGAAGTGATGGGACTGGATGCCATGATCTTCGTTTTTTGAATGCTGAGTTTTAAGCCAACTTGTTCACTCTCCTCTTTCACTTTCATCAAGAGACTCTTTAGTTCTCCACTTTCTGCATAAGAGTGGTATCATCTTCGTATCTGAGGTTATTGATATTTCTCCCAGCGATCTTGGTTCCAGCTTGTGTTGCAACCAACCCAGCATTTCGCATGGTGTACTCTGCATATAAGTTAAATAAACAAAGTGACATTATACAGCCTTGACATATTCCTTTCCTGATTTGGAACCAGTCTGTTGTTCCATGTCCGGTTCTAACTTTTGCTTCTTGACCTGCATAGAGATTTCTCAGGAGGTGGGTAAGATGGTCTGATACTCTGACCTCTTGAAGAATTTCCCATAGTTTGTTGTGAACTACACAGTCAAAGGCTTTGGTGTAGTCAGTAAAGCAGAAGTAGATGTTTTACTGGAACTCTCTTGCTTTTTCTATGATCTAACGTATATAACAATTTGATCTCTGGTTCCTACCTTTTCTAAAACCAGCTTGAACATCTGGAAGTTCTCCGTTCACATACTGTTGAAGCCTGGCTTGGAGAATTTTGAGCGTTACTTTGCTAGGATGTGAGATGAGTGCAACTGTGCAGTAGTTTGAACATTCTTTAGTATTTCCTTTCTTTGGGATTGGAATGAAAACCGGTTCCATCATTTCATGGCAGATAGAAGGGGAAAAGGTGGAAGCAGTCACAGATTTCCTCTTGGGCTCTAAAATCACCACAGTGGTGACAGTAGCCATGAAATTAAAAGACATTTGCTTCTTGGCAGGAAAGCTATGACAAACGTAGACACTGAGTTAAAAAGCAAAAGCATCACTTTGCCAACAAAAGTCCATAAAGTCAAGGCTATGATCTTTTCAGTATTCTTGTATGAATGTGGGAGCAGGACAGTAAAGAAGGCAGAGCACCAAAGAACTGATGTTTTCAAACTGAGGTGCTAGAGAAGACTCTTGAGAGTCCCTTGGACAGCAAGGAGATCAGGCCAGTCAACCTTAAATCAACCCTGAATACTCTTTGGAAGGACTAATGCTGAAGCTGAAGCTCCAATACTTAGACCACCTGATATGAACAGCTGGCTCATTGGAAAAGATCCTGATGCTAGTAAAGGTTGAAGGCAGAAAGAGAAGAGGGTGACAGAGGTTGAGGTTGGATGGCATCACCAGTTAAATGTCCATGAACTTGGGCAAACTCCTGGAGATGGTGAGGGACAAGGAAGCCTGGTGTGCTGCAGTCCATGGGATTGCAAAGAATTGGACATGACTTGGCAACTGAACAACAATAGCAATAACCCAATAACTTAAATGGAAGGGAAAGATTTCTTTTTCCGGGTGCATCAGAATGTCCCAGCATTTGCATTAGTGATTCTAGTACTAGTTTTTGATATTCTGGTGTTTTGGTATAAAAAGCTACTTTCAAATACTGAAATACTAGTAACTACATTAGTAGACTACTATTATTTCAAGTATTGAAAAATCTAAAGCCTAAATCATCTTGAGATCAAGTTCAAAGACCCGGTATTTATTTTATGCAAAAAGCGAAGCCCTAGAGTCTACAAGTCTTGCTGGATAGGCCCCTCTGTGGAAGTGCAATCAACTACTACCTTGGATCCCTCAAATATTAGAGAAACATTAAAATTAACAGCATTAGGTTCTTCGTTTATGTGGAATGAAACTAAAAGGAAGAAATGAAAACAAAACAAATGCTTTCTTTTAAACCAAATTCACTATCAGTTTTTTACAGTCCTTGACCTCAAAGAAGGCCTCAAAGTTATAAAAAGAGTAGGATTATTTAAAGGAGATAGGATTTTTCTTTCCAAAGTAAAATACTTCTTTTTTACTTTACTTTTCATTATTAATTCAAATACTTTTATCTGTTAATGATATTAAAATGATAGCGTGTGGTTAACATTTTTATAGGCTTATATTTTAACTTAGTTTTGTAACATGTCTGTATTTTTTGTATTTGAAATTCATTAAATATTGTTTATATTTAAAAAAAAGGTCTTAATGACCCAGATAACCATGATGGTGTGGTCACTCACCTAGAGCCAGACATCCTGAAGTGTGAAGTAAAGTGGGCCTTAGGAAGCATACTACCAATAATGCTAGTGGAGTTGATGGAATTCCAGCTGAGCTGTTTCAAATCCTAAAAGATGATGCTGTTAAAGTGCAGTACTCATGTCAGCAAATTTGGAAAACTCACCAATGGCCACAGGGCTGGAAAAGGTTAGCTTTTACTCCAATCTCAAAGAAGGCCAATGCCAAAGAATGTTCAAACTACCGCACAGTTGTGCTCATTTCACATGCTAGCAAGGTAATGCTCAAAATCCTTCAAGCTAGACTTCAACAGTACATGAACTAAGAACTTCCAGATGTACAAGCTGGTTTTAGAAAAGGCAGAGGAACCAGAGATCAAATTGCCAACATCTGTTGAATCATCAAATAAGCAAGAGAGTTCCAGAAAAACATCTACTTCTGCTTTATTGACTAAGCCAAAGCCTTTGATTGTGTGAATCACAAAAAACTATGGAAAATTCTTCAAGAGATGGGAATACCAGACCACCTGACCTGCCTCTTGAGAAACCTGTATGCAGGTCAAGAAGCAACAGTTAGAACTGGACATAGAACAACAGGCAGGTTCCAAATTGGGAAAGGAGTACGTCAAGCCTCTATGTTGTCACCCTACTTATTTAACTTATATGCAGAATGCATTATGAGAAACGCTGGGCTGGATGAAGCACAATCTAGAATTAAGACTTCCGGGAGAACTATCAATAACCTTAGATATGCAGATGACACCACCCTTATGGCAAAAAGCAAAGATGAACTAAAGAGCCTTTTGATGAAAGTGAAAGAGGAGAGTGAAAAAGTTGGCTTAAAACTCAACATTCAGAAAATCAAGATCATGGCATCCGGTCCCATCAGTTCAGTTCAGTCGCTCAGTCGTGTCCAGTTCTTTGCGACCCCATGAATCGCAGCACGCCAAACCTCCCTGTCCATCACCAACTCCCGGAGTTCACTCAAACTCACGTCCATCGAGTCAGTGATGCCATCCAGCCATCTCATCCTCTGTCGTCCCCTTCTCCTCCTGCCCCCAATCCCTCCCAGCATCAGAGTCTTTTCCAAGGAGTCAACTCTTCGCATGAGGTGGCCAAAGTACTGGAGTTTCAACTTCAGCATCATTCCTTCCAAAGAAATCCCAGGGCTGATCTCCTTCAGAATGGACTGGTTGGATCTCCTTGCAGTCCGAGGGACTCTCAAGAGTCTTCTCCAACACCACAGTTCAAAAGCATCAATTCTTTGGTGCTCAACCTTCTTCACAGTCCAACTCTCACATCCATACATGACCACAGGAAAAACCATAGCCTTGACTAGATGGACCTTTGTTGGCAAAGTAACGTCTCTGCTTTTCAGTATGCTATCTAGGTTGGTCATAACTTTCCTTCCAAGGAGTGAGTGTCTTTTAATTTCATGGCTGCAGTCACCATCTGCAGTGATTTTGGAGCCCAAAAATATAAAGTCTGACACTGTTTCCACTGTTTCCCCATCTATTTCCCATGAAGTGATGGGACCAGATGCCATGATCTTCATTTTCTGAATGCTGAGCTTTAAGCCAATTTTTTCACTCTCCTCTTTCACCTTCATCAAGAGGCTTTTTCGTTCCTCTTCACTTTCTGCCATAAGGGTGGTGTCATCTGCATATCTAAGGTTATTGATATTTCTCCCGGCAATCTTGATTCCAGCTTGTGCTTCTTCCAGCCCAGCGTTTCTCATGATGTACTCTGCATAGAAGTTAAATAAGCAGGGGGGCAATATACAGCCTTGACGTACTCCTTTTCCTATTTGGAACCAGTCTGTTGTTCCATGTCCAGTTCTAACTGTTGCTTCCTGACCTGCATACAAATTTCTCAATAGGCGAGTCAGATGGTCTGGTATTCCCATCTCTTTAAGAATTTTCCACAGTTTATTGTGATCCACACAGTCAAAGGCTTTGGCATAGTCAATAAAGCAGAAATAAATGTTTTTCTGGGACTCTCTTGCTTTTTCGATGATCCAGCATGTTGGCAATTTGGTCTCTGGTTCCTCTGCCTTTTCTAAAACCAGCTTGAACAACTGGAAGTTCACAGTTCACATATTGCTGAACCCTGGCCCATCAGTTCATGGCAAATAGATGGGTAAACATTGGAAATAGTGATAGACTTTATTTTGGGGGGCTTCAAAATCACTGCAGATGGTGACTGCAACCATGAAATTTAAAGATTCTTGCTCCTGGGAAGAAAAGTTATGACCAACCTAGACAGCATATTAAAAGGCAGAGACATTACTTTCAACAAAGGTCCATCTAGTGAAAGCTATGGTTTTTCCATGTATGGATGGATGTGAGAGTTGGACTATAAAGAAAGCTGAATGCTGAAGAATTGATGCTTTTGAACTGTGGTGTTGGAGAAGACTCTTGAGAGTCCCTTGGATAGCAAGGAGATCCAACCAGTCTATCCTAAAGGAAATCAGTCCTGAATATTCATTGGAAAGACTGATGCTGAAGTGAAACTCCATCACTTTGGCGACCTGATGCGAAGAACTGACTCACTGGAAAAGACTGATGCTGGGAAAGATTGAAGGCAGGAAGAGAAGGAGACGACAGGGGATGAGATGGTTGGATGGTATCACTGACTCGATGGACACATGTGTTTGATTAATCTCGGGGAATTGGTGATGGAGAGGGAAGCCTGGCATGCTGCAGTGCATGGGGTCGCAAAGAGTTGCACACGACTGAGTGACTGAACTGAACTGAACTGAACTGCCTCCATTCTTGCTCCATTCATTCATTTCTCAACATTGCATTTAGAATGATCTAACCATCTAACCTGCAAGTCTTCTCAGCCCAGTCTCTATCTCTTCTTAAAGTGAAAGTGAAGTCTCTCAGTCATGTCCGACTCTTTGTGACCCCGTGGATTGTAGCCTACCAGGCTCCCTCCCTCCATGGGATTCTCACCAGGCAAGAATACTGGAGTGGGTTGCCATTTCCTTCTCCAGGGGATCTTCCCAACCTAGGGATCAAACCCAGGTCTCCTGAATTGTAGGGAGACGCTTTAACCTCTGAGCCACCAGGGAAGCCCATCTCTTCTTAAAGTAAGGTTTTAGTTTTCAAAGCAGTTTTACATTAATAGCAAAATTGAGTATAAAGTACAGAGAGTTTCTACATGCTCTGTCTTCCCTCCCTCCTTCCACCAACAGGCACAACCTTGTCCACTATCCACCTCAGAGTGGCACATATGTTACAGTCAATGAACTTGCACTGATAACATCATTATCACACAAAACCCATAGTTTACATTAGGGTTCACTCTTGATGTTGTATAGTCTATGGATTTGGACCAATATATGATAACACGTATACATTATATTTTCAAACAGAGTAGTTTCACTGACCAGAAAGTCCTCTGTACTCTGCCTCTTCATCCTTCCCTCCCCTCAGCCCCTGACAACTACAAAACAATTTTTTTTTAACTATCTCCATAGTTTTGCCTTTTCCAGAATGTCATGTAGTTGGAGTAATACAGTACATAGCCTTTTAAAGATTGGCTTATTCCTTTAGTAATAAACACTTAAAATTCCTCCATGTTTTTCTGTGGTTTTGAGAGAGTCAATTCCTAGGCAGGTTGATAAGAAGTCTGGGGTCTCCGAGAAGGAGAAAGGGGTCTGGGACTCTCAAGGAGAAAATAGGGGTCTGGAATTCTCAAAGAGGAGGAAAGGACAAATTTTTTTTTCCTTTGTATTCCTTAGTCTTAGTCACATAAAATGTTTTTTTTTTTTTTTTTTTTTTCTTTAAGCCTCAAACTGATGATTACACAACAAACAACTCAGTTTAAACTCTGTACTAGGAATTATATAATGACAGTGTATCCTGCTTGAGGACAGTTTCTCCTTCCTGAAAACCTTCTGACTAATCCTAATATTTTAGAATGTATATTATGGGAGTGGGTCTGGTAGGATCTTTCTATTGTTAAGTTCTAATCCTGTTACCCTAAAATGTAAATTGTGGGAGTGGGTCTGGTAAAATTTTTACAACCTTGAAACATTCTTTTGATTAATTGTAATAACCAATTTAAAAAAGTATATAACTCCCTTGCTGACACCAGCAAAGGAGGGTACTCTCAGTCCCCCTTCTGATATCTATGTCAGAAGCTTTCTCTGTCCCTTTTTTTTACTTTAATAAAACTCTGCTACACAAAAGCTCTTGAGTGATCAAGCCTGGTCCCTGGTCCTGAAGCTAAATCTTCTTCGGAGATCACGAATCTGACATCGTTCACTGTAAGCTATCAGCTTGGTAGTTCATATCTTTTTAGTGCTATATAATATACATTGTCGGAGAAGGCAATGGCACCCCACTCCAGTACTCTTGCCAGGAAAATCCCTTGGATGGAGGAGCCTGGTAGGCTGCAGTCCATGGGGTCGCGACGAGTCGGACACAACTGAGCAACTTCCCTTTAACTTTTCCCTTTCATGCATTGGAGAAGGAAATGGCAACCCACTCCAGTGTTCTTCCCTGGAGAATCCCAGGGATGGGGGAGCTTGGTGGGCTGCTGTCTATGGGGTCGCACAGAGTTGGACAGGACTGAAGCGACTTAGCAGCAGCATCAGCATCAATATTACATTGTATGGTTTTACTACATTTTTTATCCTTTTATCTACTAAACACACCTTAGCTGCTTCCAAATTTGGCAATTATAAATAAAGCTACTACAAACATCTGCGTGAGTTTTTTGTGTGAATGTAAGTTTTTAACTCATTTGATAAACACCAAGGAGCAGAACTGCTGAATCATTTGTTAAGAGGATGCCAAACTGTCTTCCACAATGGCTGTACTGTTTTGTTTTGCAAGAGCAAAGAGTGAGAGCTCCTGCTGCTCCATATCCTGTCAGCATTTGGTGTTGCAGTGTATCTCATTGTTTTATTTCAGTCTTTAAAAAAAAAATTTCATTGTGTTCGAGTTAAAGCCCAGGTGTCATCAGAGGGCATCTAAGGTCACTTGTGAGTTGGCTCTAGAACCAGATTGAAGTCAATTCTGCTAATTATTCACTGTGTGTCCTTGGGCAAGGACTTAATCTCTAGTTTACTTATCTCAAAATGGTGCTAAAAATAGTACCTACTTACTAGGATTGTTGTGAAGATTAAACATGTTTATATATGTGAGGTGCTTAGTACGATGGGCAACACAGTAAGTACCCAATAAATGTTAGAAATAATAATCATTTTGTCCTAAGTAACCTTTCTGTCCTTATCACTTGCCATTTCCAACCATGTGTTTCAGCCTCTGCAATATAAAATTGTTTGCATATTTAATTGTCATAGTCTATCATTTCTAGGCCTTTGCTCTAGATTTTTCCTTTTCATTCACTCGGCTAACTCCTACTCATTCTTAAAGACTTCATTTAAATGTCAGTGCCTCTGGAAAGCCTTTCTAGTCCCCGAAGCTGGGTAATTGTCACTCCCAAATCATTCTATACTTGAGACACTGTGGTGTAAATGCCTGTTTTCCAGTAGATCGTAAGCTCCTTGAGGATATGAACTGTTTATTATTTATTATCAGAGTCCAGAAACACTGATAAGTGCTCAGTATGTTTTTGTTTAAATGAATAGACAGATGAATTGTTATGGTTGTGAGGAAGTGTAACTCTCTGTTGTGAGAAAATCTAACTGTATTTGTTTCTATTTATTATCTCCTTCTATATTCTAATTCACAAAGCCTGGAGTTGAGAATGCACGAGACTACCCTGACTTGGCAAAGGAAGCAGGTAATATAGAACATTTAGATCTGTGACCATGGTGGTTTATTGTGTGTTCTGTCATGATTGTGGAGCAGCCTCGTAACTTTCGCAGGCAGCTTAATCAAAGGAGATGTTTTATTTTCAGGGCCAAGCAGTCTAAGCTTAAGTATGAGTTATTTAAGGGACATACAGACTTCCCACACGTGGAGACCTTGGGAGCTCTGTGGTCCCATGAAGTTGTTTAGGTACAGTCCTCCTCCTAGAAAGTCTCCCACTTCCTCCTATTTCTGCTGGCTTGATATTGGGCAACTCAAAAAGGGTCATTATGACTTTTTATTAGACCCTCCATGCCTCCACAAATACCTAGTGCAGTCAGTGTTCATAAATTAGATTTCATTTCAACTCCATCGTGCAGCTCAGTGTTTAGATATTAGTATTCAGGGAATTGGAGAAGGCAATGGCACCCCACTCCAGTCCTCTTGCCTGGCAAATCCCATGAATGGAGGAGCCTGGTGGGCTGCAGTCCATGGGTCGAGAAGAGTCGGACACGACTGAGCGACTTCACTTTCACTTTTCACTTTCATGCATTGGAGAAGGAAATGGCAACCTACTCCAGTGTTCTTGCCTGAAGTATCCCAGGGACGGGGGAGCCTGGTGGGCTGCCGTCTATGGGGTCACACAAAGTTGGACACGACTGAAGTGACTTAGCGGCAACATTCAGGGAATTAGAGCATCTTTGTCCCCCAGAAGGAATGTTCGTGAGATTTGATTCAGTTCAGTCCAGTTCAGTCGCTCAGTCATGTCCGACTCTTTGCAACCCCATGAATCGCAGCACGCCAGGCCTCCCTGTCCATCACCAACTCCCAGAGTTCACTCAAACTCATGTCCATCGAGTCAGTGATGCCATCCAGCCATCTCATCCTCTGTCGTTCCCTTCTCCTCCTGCCCCCAATCCCTCCCAGCATCAGAGTCTTTTCCAATGAGCCAACTCTTCGCATGAGGTTTGATTAGCTGATGTTGATTCTCTGGGTGGACAGTATTCATTCAATGTTTATCTTTTGGTTTTTAAATCTTCTCTTTTTTAAAAAAAGTAATTTATTTATTTTAATTGAAGTCTAATTACTTTACAATATTGTAGTGGCTTTTGCTATATATCGACATGAATCAGCCATGGGTGTACACGTGTCCCCCATGCTGAACCCCCTCCCTCCTCCCTTTCATCCCATCCCTCAGGATTGTCTCACTGCATCAAACTGTCTCTTACATCAAACCTGGTGTGGCAATCTATTTCACATATGGTAATATATATGTTTCAATACTATCCTCTCAAATCATCCCACCCTCATCTTCTCCCACAGAGTCCAAAGGTCTGTTCTTTACATCTGTCTCTTTTGCATCTCGCATATAGGGTGTTCGTTACCATCTTTCTAAATTCCATATATATGCGTTAATATATTGTATTGATGTTTTTCTTTCTGACCTACTTCACTCTGTATAATAGGCTCCAGTTTCATCCACCTCATTAGAACTGATTCAAATGCATTCTTTTTAATAGCTGAGTAATAGTCCATTGTGTATATGTACCACAGCTTTCTTATCCATTTGTCTGCTGATGGACATCTAAGTTACTTCCATGTCCTAGCTATTGTAAACAGTCCTGCGATGAACATTGGGGTACACATATCTCTTTCAATTCTGGTTTCCTCGGTGTGTATGCCCAGCAGTGGGATTGCTGGGTTATATGGCAGTTCTATTTCCAGTTTTTTAAGGAATCTCCACACTGTTCTCCATAGTGGCTGTACTAGTTTGCACTCCCACCAACAGTGTAAGAGGGTTCCCTTTTCTCCACACCCTCTCCAGCGTTCATTGTTTGTAGACTTTTGGATCGCAGCCATTCTGACTGGCGTGAAATGGTACCTCATTGTGGTTTTGATTTGCATTTCTCTGATAATGAGTGATGTTGAGCATCTCTTCATGTGTTTGTTAGCCATCTGTATGTCTTCTTTGGAGAAATGTCTGTTAAGTTCTTTGACCCATTTTTTGATTCGATCATTTATTTTTCTGGAATTGAGCTGCAGGAGTTGCTTGTATATTTTTAGATTAATTCTTTGTCAGTTGCTTCATTTGCTATTATTTTCTTCCATTCTGAAGGCTGTCTTTTCACCTTGTTTATAGTTTCCTTCGTTGTGCAAAAGCTTTTAAGTTTAATTAGGTCCCATTTGTTTATTTTTGCTTTTATTTCCATTACTCTGGGAGGTGGGTCATAGAGGATCCTGCTGTGATGTATGTCAGAGAGTGTTTTCCCCATGTTTTCCTCTAGGAGTTTTATAGTTTCTGGTCTTACATTTAGATCTTTAATCCATTTTGAGTTTATTTTTGTGTATGTTGTTAGAAAGTGTTCTAGTTTCATTCTTTTACAAGTGGTTGACCAGTTTTCCCAGCACCACTTGTTAAAGAGATTGTCTTTTCTCTATTGTAGATTCTTGATTCCTTTGTCAAAGATAAGGTGTCTGTAGGTGCGTGGATTTATCTCTGGGCTTTCTATTTTGTTCCATTGATCTATATTTCTGTTCTTGTGCCAGTACCATACTGTCTTGATGACTGCAGCTTTGTAGCATAGCCTGAAGTCAGGCAGGTTGATTCCTCCAGTTCCATTCTTCTTTCTCAAGCTTGCTTTGGGTATTCAAAACTTTTTTTGTATTTCCATACAAATTGTGAAATTATTTGTTCTAATTCTGTGAAAAATATCATTGGTAGCTTGATAGGGATTGCACTGAATCTAAAGATTGCTTTAGGTAGTATACTCATTTTCACTATACTGATTCTTCCAATTCATGAACATGGTATATTTCTCCATCTATTTGTGTCCTCTTTGATTTCTTTCATCAGTGTTTTATAGTTATCTATATATAAGTCTTTTGTTTCTTTATGTAGATTTATTCCTAAATAGTTTATTCTTTTTGTTGCAATGGTGAATGGAATTGTTTCCTTAATTTCTCATTCTGTTTTCTCATTGGTAGTGTATAGGGATGCAAGGGATTTCTGTGTGTTAATTTTATATCCTGCAACTTTACTATATTCACTGATTAGCTCTAGTAATTTTCTGGTGGAGTCTTTAGGGTTTTCTATGTAGAGGATCATGTCATCTGCAAAGAGTGAGAGTTTTACTTCTTCTTTTCCAATCTGGATTCCTTTTGCTTCTTTTTCTTCTCTGATTGCTGTGGCGAAAACTTCCAAAACTATGTGGAATAGTAGTGGTGAGAGTGGGCACCCTTGTCTTGTTCCTGACTTTAGGGGAAATGCTTTCAATTTTTCACAATTGAGGATAATGTGTGCTGTGGGCTTTTCTTATATAGCTTTTATTATGTTGATGTATGTTCCTTCTATTCCTGCTTTCTGGAGGGTTTTTATCATAAATGGATGTTGAACTTTGTCAAAGGCTTTCTCTGCATCTATTGAGATAATCATTTGGTTTTTATCTTTCAATTTGTTAATGTGGTGTATTACATTGATTAATTTGTGGATATTAAAGAATCCTTGCATCCCTGGGATAAAGCCCACTTGGTCATAATGTATGATTTTTTTAATGTTGTTGGATTTTGTTTGCTAGGATTTTGTTAAGGATATTTGCATCTATGTTCATAAGTGATATTGGCCTGTAGTTTTCTTTTTTTGTGTGGCATCTTTGTCTGGTTTTGGTATTAGGGTGATGGTGGCCTTATAGAATGGCAGTTTACCTTTGGCAGTTTACCTTCCTCTTCGATTTTCTGGAAAAGTTTGAGTAGAATGCTGCTGCTGCTGCTGCTAAGTTGCTTCAGTCGTGTCTGACTCTGTGCGACCCCATAGATGGCAGCCCACCAGGCTCCCCCATCCCTGGGATTCTCCAGGCAAGAACACTGGAGTGGGTTGCCATTTACTTCTCCAATGCATCAAAGTGAAAAGTGAAAGTGAAGTCACTCAGTCGTGTCCAACTCTTCGTGACCCCATGGACTGCAGCCTACCAGGCTCCTCCACCCATGGGATTTTCCAGGCAGGAGTACTGGAGTGGGGTGCCATCACCTTCTCTATTGAGTAGGATCAGATCAGATCAGATCAGTCACTCAGTCGTGTCCAACTCTTTGTGACCCCATGAATCACAGCACGCCAGGCCTCCCTGTCCATCACCAACTCCCGGAGTTCACTGAGACTCATGTCCATCGAGTCAGTGATGCCATCCAGCCATCTCATCGTCTGTTGTCCCCTTCTCCTCTTGCCCCCAATCCCTCCCAGCATCAGAGTCTTTTCCAATGAATCAACTCTTTGCATGAGGTGGCCAAAGTACTGGAGTTTCAACTTTAGCATCATTCCTTCCAAAGAAATCCCAGGGCTGATCTCCTTCAGAATGGACTGGTTGGATCTCCTTGCAGTCCAAGGGACTCTCAAGAGTCTTCTCCAACACCACAGTTCAAAAGCATCAATTCTTTGGCGCTCAGCCTTCTTCACAGTCCAACTCTCACATCCATACATGACCACAGGAAAAACCATAGCCTTGACTAGACGGACCTTTGTTGGCAAAGTAATGTCTCTGCTTTTGAATATGCTATCTAGGTTGGTCATAACTTTCCTTCCAAGGAGTAAGCGTCTTTTAATTTCATGGCTGCAGTCACCATCTGTAGTGATTTCGGAGCCCAGAAAAATAAAGTCTGACACTGTTTCCACCGTTTCCCCATCTATTTCCCATGAAGTGATGGGACTGGATGCCATGATCTTCATTTTCTGAATGCTGAGCTTTAAGCCAACTTTTTCACTCTCCTCTTTCACTGTCATCAAGAGGCTTTTTAGTTCCTCTTCACTTTCTGCCATAAGGGTGGTGTCATCTGCATATCTGAGGTTACTGATAATTCTCCCGGCAATCTTGATTCCAGCTTGTGTTTCTTCCAGTCCAGCGTTTCTCATGATGTACTCTGCATATAAGTTAAATAAGTAGGGTGACAATATACAGCCTTGACGAACTCCTTTTCCTATTTGGAACCAGTCTGTTGTTCCATGTCCAGTTCTAACTGTTGTTTCCTGACCTGCATACAGGTTTCTCAAGAGGAAGGTCAGGTGGTCTGGTATTCCCATCTGTTTCAGAATTTTCCACAGTTTATTGTGATCCACACAGTCAAAGGCTTTGGCATAGTCAATAAAGCAGAAATAGATGTTTTTCTGGAACTCTCTTGTTTTTTCCATGATCCAGTGGATGTTGGCAATTTGAGGTGTTAGCTATTCTGTAAATTTTTGGTAGAATTCAGCTGTGAAGCCATTTGGTCCTGGGCTGTTGTTTGCTGGAACATTTCTGATTACAGTTTTGATTTCTGTGTTTGTGATAGGCCTGTTAAGATTTTCTATTTCTTCCTGGTTCAGTTTTGGAAAGTTATACTTTTCTAAGAATTTGTCCATTTCTTCCACGTTGTTCATTTTATTGACATATAGTTGCTGATAGTAGTCTCTTAAGATCCTTTGTATTTCTGTGTGGTCTGTTGTGATTTCTCCATTTTCATTTCTAATTTTGTTGATTTGATTCTTCTCCCTTTGTTTCTTGATGATTCTGGCTAATGGTTTGTCAATTTTATTTACCTTCTCAAAGAACCAGCTTTTAGCTTTGTTGATTTTGTCTATGGTCTCTTTTGTTTCTTTTGCATTTATTTATGCCCTAATTTTTATGATTTCTTTCCTTCTACTAGCCCTGGTGTTCTTCATTTCTCCCTTTTCTAGTTGCTTTAGGTGTAGAGTTAGGTTATTCATTTGACTTTTTTCTTGTTTCTTGAGGTAAGCCTGTATTGCTATGAACCTTCCTCTTAGCACTGCTTTTACAGTGTCCCATAGGTTTTGGGTTGTTTTGTTTTCATTTTCATTCATTTCTATGCATTTTTTTATTTCTTCTGTGATTTGTTGGTTATTCAGAAGCATGTTGTTTAGCCTCCATATGTTGGAATTTTTAATAGTTTTTTTTTTCCTGTTATTGACATCTAATCTTATTGCATTGTGATCAGAAAAGATGTTTGGAATGATTTCAATTTTTTTGAATTTACCAAGGCTAGATCTGTGGCCTAGGATGTGATCTATCCTGGAAAAGGTTCTGTGTGCACTTGAGAAAAAGGTGAAATTCATTGTTTTGGGGTGAAATGTCCTATACATATCAATTGGGTCTAATGGTCCATTGTATCATTTAAAGTTTGTGTTTCCTTGCTAATTTTCTGTTCAGTTGATCTATCCATAGGTGTGAGTGGGGTATTAAAGTCTCCAACTATTATTGTGTTTTTGTTATTTTCCCCTTTCATACCTGTTAGCATTTACCTTACATATTGTGGTGCTCCTATGTTGGGTGCATATATAATTGTTATATCTTCCTCTTGGAGAGATCCTTTGATCATTATGTAGTGTCCTTCTTTGTCTCTTTTCACAGCCTTTATTTCAAAGTCTATTTTATCTGACAGAAAACGAAGATCATCGTATCCGATCCCATCACTTCATGGGAAATGGATGGGGAAACAGTGTCAGACTTTATTTTTCTGGGCTCCAAAATCACTGCAGATGGTGACTGCAGTCATGAAATTAAAAGACGCTTACTCCTTGGAAGAAAAGTTATGACCAACCTAGATAGCATATTGAAAAGCAGAGACATTACTTTGCCAACAAAGGTCCATCTAGTCAAGGCTATGGTTTTTCCCATGGTCATGTATGGATGTGAGAGTTGGACTGTGAAGAAGGCTGAGCGCCGAAGAATTGATGCTTTTGAACTGTGGTGTTGGAGAAGTCTCTTGACCCCTTGGACTGCAAGGAGATCCAACCAGTCCATTCTGAAGGAGATCAGCCCTGGGATTTCTTTGGAAGGAATGATGCTAAAGCTGAAACTGAAGTACTTTGGCCACCTCATGCGAAGAGTTGACTCATTGGAAAAGACTCTGATGCTGGGAGGGATTGGGGGCAAGAGGAGAAGGGGACGACAGAGGATGAGATGGCTGGATGGTATCACTGACTTGATGGACGTGAGTCTCAATGAACTCCAGGAGTTGGTGATGGACAGGGAGGCCTGGCGTGCTGTGATTCATGGGGTCGCAAAGAGTTGGACACGACTAAGCAACTGATCTGATCTGATCTGATTTGACTCCTGCTTTCTTTTGGTCTCCATTTGTGTGAAATATCTTTTTCCAGCCCTTCACTTTCAGTCTGTATGTGTCCCTTTTTTTGGGGTGGGTCTCTTGTAGACAGCATATATAGGAGTCTTTTTTTTGTGTCCATTCAGCCAGTCTTTGTCTTTTGGCTGGGCGTTCAACCCATTTACTTTTAAGGTAATTATTGAAAAGTATGATCCCGTTGCCATTTACTTTGTTGTTTTGGGTTCAAGTTTATACACCTTTTCTGTGTTTCCTGTCTAGAGAAGATCCTTTAGCATTTGTTGAAGAGCTGATTTGGTGGTGCTGAATTCTCTGAGCTTTTGCTTATCTGTAAAGCTTTTGATTTCTCCTTCATATTTGACTGAGATCCTTGCTGGGTACAGTAATCTGGGTTGTAGGTTTTTCTCTTTCATCACTTTAAGTATGTCCTGCCAATCCCTTCTGGGCTGAAGAGTTTCTATTGGAAGATCAGCTATTATCCTTATGGGAATTCCCTTGTGTACTATTTGTTGTTTTTCCCTTGCTGCTTTTAATATTTGTTCTTTGTGTTTGATCTTTGTTAATTTGATTAATATGTGTCTTGGGGTATTTCACCTTGGGTTTATCCTGTTTGGAACTCTCTGGGTTTCTTGGACTTGGGTGACTATTTCCTTCCCCCTTTTAGGGAAGTTTTCAACTATTATCTCCTCAAGTATTTTCTCATGGCCTTTTTTTTTTTGTCTTCTTCTTCTGGGACTCCTATGATTCAAATGTTGGGGCGTTTGACATTGTCCCAGAGGTCTCTGAGGTTGTCCTCATTTCTTGTATTTCTTTTTTCTTTTTTCCCCTCTGCTTCATTTATTTCCACCACTCTATCTTCTACCTCACTTATCCTATCTTCTGCCTCAGTTATTCTACTGTTGGTTCCCTCCAGAGTGTTTTTGATATCATTTATTGCATTATTCATTATTATAAATCATTTTTTTATTTCTTCTAGGTCCTTGTTAAACATTTCTTGCATCTTCTCAATCCTTGTCTCCAGGCTATTTATCTGTAACTCCATTTTGTTTTCAAGATTTTGGATCATTTTTGCTATCATTATTCTGAATTCTTTTTCAGGTAGACTCCCTATCTCTTCCTCTTTTGTTTGGTGTGGTGGGCATTTATCCTGTTCTTTTACCTGCTAAGTGTTTCTCTGCCTTTTCATCTTGTTTAGATTGCTGTGTTTGGGGTGGCCTTTCTGTACTCTGGCAGTTTGTTGTTCCTCTTTGTGTGGAGGTTCCTCCCTATGGGTGGGATTGGACGAGTAGCTTTTCAAGGTTTCCTGGTTAGGGAAGCTTGCGTTGGTGTTCTGGTGGGTGGAGCTGTATTTCTTCTCTCTGGAGTGCAATGAAGTGTCTGGTAGTGAGTTTCGAGATGTGTGGGTTTGGTGTACTTTTGGGCAGCTTGTATATTAAAGCTCAGGGCTATGTTCCTGTGTTGCTGGAGAATTTGCATGGTATGTCTTGCTCTGGAGCTTGTTGGATCTTGAGTGGAGCTTGGTGTCAGTGTAGGTATGGAAACTTTTGGATGAGCTCTTATAAATTAATGTTCCCTGGAGTCAGGAGTTCTCTGGCATTCTCAGGTTTTGGACTTAAGCCTCCTGCCTCTGGCTTTCAGTCTTATTCTTACAGTAGCCTCAAGACTTCTCCATCCATACAGCACCGATTATGAAACATCTCCTTTTGAAGACAATGGGCTGCCTTTCTGGATGCCTGGTGTCCTCTGCCAGCATTCAGAAGTTGTTTTGTGGAATTTTCTCAGTGTTCAAATGTTCTTTCAAAGAATTTGTGGGGGAGAAAGTGGTCTCCCCATCCTATTCCTCTGCCATCTTAGGACCGCCCCCTCCACTAACATTTCATACAGTGCTGGTCTGCTACTGCTAAATTCTCTCAGGTTTTGTATGTTCTAATAGGTCTTTACCTGATTTTTTGGAAGATATATTTGCTGAGCACAGAATTCCATTTTAGCTTCACTTTTTTTTTTTTTTTTTTTATGGTTTAGTATGGTTTATTAAGCTGTGCCTTAGTACAGACGCTGGGGCTTGCCCATGGTGCTCTTAATGTACAAGGCCCTGAAATTCTGACACTTTTTCTTGAGCAATGGCACCAGGAAGTTGACAGCTAAGTGGATGTTGTACACAAGCTCATCATCTGTCATCTTCACGTGGCCAACAGCCATTGCCAGACACAGCACCTTCTTCATCTGGAACTTGATCATGGACTTCACTTCATCAACTTTGGCCACCATGTTCTCATTGTGGGTCAGCAAGGAAGGGAACTTGCCAGCCTTGTTCAGGCCTGGGCCCAGGATTCGGGGGATCTGCTTGATCAGAGACTCTGAAGCCAAAAAGGCATCATATTTCTTGGCCAGCTTCTTGACCAGTTTCTTATTCTTGTTGAGTTTTTTTAGCGCCTCAATGTCCATGTGGGGGATATCCACAGCCTTGGCCTCATCACAATGCTGCTGGTCACCCAAGACACACACGGAGAACTTGGGGCGGGGAGTGGACTTAAGCCTGACGTTTGTCCTTCTGAGGGTCATAGTTCTTCAGGCTGATCTGAAGCTCCACCGTCTCCAAAAACTTTCTGCACTTGCGCTGGTTCCCGTCCAGGACTTCCTGCACCACCTCATAGAGGGTGTCACGGGAAACTTCGCTGCTCATAGTTCCCCATGCCGCGATAACTGGATAAGGGCTTTTTTTTTTTTTTGAAGTACTTTAAGGATGTCAGTTCACTGCATTTTTGGTTTTCATTGCTTTTGTTTTAAAGTCTGCTGTCATTCTTATTTTTTGTTCCTCTGTACTTAATGTGTATTTTCCCTTGGTTACTTTTAAGGTTTTCCTTTGTCACTGGTTTGAGACAATTTTATTATGATGTACCTTGGTGTAGTTTTATCATGTTTTGTATGCTTGAGGTTTGTTGAGGTTCTTGGATATATGCATTATATAGTTTTCATCATATTAAAATTTTTTTCATCTATTAAATCTTAAAATATTTTTTTCCTAAATTTTGTTTCTGTCTTCTCCTTTTATGGGACTCCAATTGCATATCCACTAAACTTTATTGTTGTTCCTCAGTTCACTAATTCTGTTTATTTTTTTATTTTGAGATTTTCCCCCCTTCTTATGTTTTAATTTACTGCTTCTTCAAGTTTATTAAACTATACTGCATTGTCTAATTTGATATTAATTTCACTGAGTTTACTTTTCATTTCAGACAATGTATATTTTATCTCTAAACTTTCATGTGGGTCAGTTTTTAAATACATTCATATTTTTCTTTGTTATGTTCATGCTTTCTTCTACCTTTTTGAACAAATGGAATATTCATAGTAACGGTTTTAAAGTTCTCATCTACTAATTCTGTTATATGTATCTTTTCTGTTCACTGATTAATCCACTCTTAGCAAGTTGTACTTTTCTGCGTCATTGCATGCTGTGTAACCCAGGTGGTGCTAGTGGTAAAAGACCTGCCTTCCAATGCAGGAGTCACAAGAGATGTGGGTTCGATCCCTGAGTCAGGAAGATCCCCTGGAGGAGGAAATGGCAACCCACTCCAGTATTCTTGCCTGGGAAATCCCATGGACAGAGGAGCCTGGTGGGCTACAGTCCATGGTGTTGCAAAGAGTGAGACACGACTGGGCACACACACGTGCACGTGTAATTTGTGATTGAATGCTAGACATTGTAAATTTTATTTTGTCGGTTGTTGAATTTTTATGTTCCATTAACTTTAGGAGTTTTTTTTAGGATAGTTGTTTTTTTAGAAGTGGTTTAATCCATTTCAGATTTGAATCCAAATCTTTAATCCATTTGAAGCTTTTTAGCTTCAATGGAATGGACTTTATTATTCCAAGGCTAAACTGACCCTGCTACTGATGCAGAAACCTCAGGATTTCACTGATGCCTTTTGTGTTAAAAGATCTTACCATTGTGGTTTTGAGAATAAAAATCATTCCTGGCACTATGGGAACATTGGGAATTATTCTGCCTGCTCCTTTCCAGTGACTCTTTCCCTGGTCTCAGTAGTTTCCTTATATTCATGTGTTGATTAGACTCATTGAAAACTCAAGGGGAACTCTCTTCAGATTATCAGAGAGCTCTCTTCTATCCATTACTTTTCTCTGAGTTCTTCCAGAGATCCCTGTACTAAGCTTTATATTGTACATTGTCTGAAAACATTTGCTTTCTATATTTTGTCCAGGTTTTTGGCTTTTTTAGATAGAAGGGTAGTCTAGTGGTTAAAGAATCTGCCTGCCAATGCAGGGGACAGGGGTTCAATCCCTGAGAAGATTGCACATGTGGTGGGACAACGAAGTCCATGTACCACAACTACTGAAACCCACACACTCTAGAGCATGTGCTCTGCAACGAGAGGCCACTGCAGTGAGAAGTCCACACACCACAACTAGAGAAAGCCCATGTGCAGCAATGAAGAACCAGCACAGCTAAAAATAAATAAAAAATTTTTTAAAAGTAAAAAAAAAAAAAAAAGTTAGAAGGGTAAATCTTTTTTCTGTAGTCCATCTTGACTAGAAGCATGCATTGTAAATCTTTGTTTTCATTCATACTTCTTTTCATCTTAGATATGAACATTTTCTGTATTTTAAGGTGGTTTTGTTTGGATTTCTTTTTCAAAAAAAATTTCTACCTATCAGAATCCAAATACATAATTCTATATACTTAAAGACTTCTGTGTTCACAGATTACACAGTACCCATTTATCAGCTCATTTTGTCTTTATTGTTTGGATTGTCAAATTGATTTTCGTATTTAACTAAATAATTTTCTTCTTGTAAGCCTGTTTTTTCTTATGTTGAGGTTTTTAAACATTTAAGTATGACTCATTTACAGTGTTGTGACAGTCTGCTGTGCAGCAAAGTGACTCAGTTGTATACATATACACATTTTTTTATATTCTTTTCCATTATGGTCTATCACAACATACTGAATATAGTTCCCTATGCTATACTTTAGGACTTTGTTATTTATCCATTCTAAATTTAATAGTTTGCATCTACCAATCCCAAACATCCAGCTCATCTCTCTCACTCTCTACTTTCCCCTTGGCAACAGCATGTGTGTTCTCTATGTCTGTGAGTCCATTTCTACTTTGTATATAGGTTTATTTGTGCCATATTTGAGGTTCAATGTGTAAGTGATATCATATGGTATTTGTCTTTCTGACTTATTTCACTTTGTATGATAATCTCTAGTTGAATCCATGTTGCTGCAAATGGCATTATTTCATTCATTTTTATGGCTGAGTAGTATCCCATTATATATACATACATATATATATATATATATATACACACACATACACACACACACATACACAACATCTTCCACATCTTCTTTATCCATTCGTCTGTTGATGAACATTTAGATTGTTTCTATGTTTTGGCTATTGTGAACAGTGCTTCTATGAACATAGGGGTGCATGTATCTTTGTGAATTATAGGTTTGCCTGAATATATTCTGAGGAGCGAGACTGCTGGCTCATATAGTAATTTTATTTTCCAGTTTTCTGAGGACTGTCCATACTGTTTTCCGTAATGGCTGTAGCAACTTACATTCCCACCAACAGTGTAGGAGGGTTTCCTTTTCTCCATAGTCTTTCCAGCATTTGTTATTTTTAGACATTTTAATGATGGCTGTTCTGTGAGGTGGTACCTCACTGTAGTTTTGATTTGCATTTCTTTACCAATTAGTGATGTTGGACATCACTAGTTCACATCATTAGTAATGTTCAACATCTTTTCATGTGCCTACTATTCCCTTTAGAACACATTTGTGGACCAGGAAAAAAACTCTATTTACCAATTACTTATGTAATGTTTACCATGTAGCAGGCTATATGCTAGATTTTGGATACATATTCAGAGGTAGATGAAGAAGAGTTCCTGTGCTCAAAGTGTTTGCAGTCTAGTAGGTAAAATAGCAAGAAACAGCCTCCCATTTGTAGAATATTTGCAGTAGGAACTGTGTTTCTCTATTCTAGAACCATGGAAACAGATGTGATTGCACTCTGAGTGTCACTTTATCCTAATCCTAATTCACTATTTTTTCTCAAATACCCAAGACTGCTCCTGCCTTGGGACTTTGCTCTTGCTTTTCTGTCTGCCTAGAATTCTCCTCTCCAAAAGTTATCCAAATGACTTACTCCTGCTCCTTCACATCCCTGCTGAAATGTCACTTTATTAATGTGATCTCCCTAGACTATTTTCTATAAAATAACACTTTCCACCTTCTGTCTTTTATCCCTTTATTTGAATTTATTTGTTGTATTGATAGCATTACTATTTACATTTTAATTTTTGTCCTCATTATGTTTTATCTCTTCCTCCCTCAAATATAAATACTAGATGAGCAGGGACTTATCTGTTTTGTTCACCATTTTATCCCCAATGTCTTGAGTAGTTATTGTCACATAACAGGATTCTTATACATGTTTCTTGAAAGAATTAACACCTCTTTGGGCACTTGATTATTTTTCCTTCTCATGTTTCCCTATTTTCTGACTGATTTTATTCACATTGTGTATTTTTAGCTTACTCCAGGCTTCAAATAAGCGTAAAAAAGATACCTATCATGTCAAGTACCTATTACAATTTGTTTCCCCCACTCTCTTAGTTTTCAGATAGGGCCAGTCCACTTGATAAACATCTTGACATCCTGAACAAAAAGCATGGACTTTCTACCCACCCACTTGCTTCTCAGATATTTGGGTGTGCTGGGAAAGAGCATATGGAAAAATTTGGTATGTTGAAAAACTTTAAGGCTTATTGATAGTTATATACATGTGTGAAAAGCAATATTTATTTATTAAGAAACTGTGGAGGATGCTAGATTGTATAAAAATGAAATGTTTTTCAATTAAGTTGAAGAAATAGTGTGGTAGAATTTAGTTGTATTCTTACACATGACATCATATGGGAAGCACCTAGAATGTTCCAAAATAAGACATTGATATAGAAAAAACAACATAAATCTTGTCTCCTTTAATCATGGACTATAAATTGCTGCTTATCAGTTCTGAATATGGTAATGAGACTTAAGGCTTGCTCTTGGTAATAGATTTGTATAGCCATATTTTATTCTCGTGCTTGAATCCTACAGGAGTCCATCATCATCTGTCAATCCATAGTGCTTTATGAGATTTAAATTTCATGGTTGATTTTTATTTTTTAGGTAAACATCCCAGGGTTTTGACCGATGATCAGTGATTGGCCTGCCTCAGCCAGCTAGTTAAAACATGGAGTGCAGCAGCTAGACTTTTTGTCTTTTATCTTTTGTTTTAATTGTATGACCCTGAACCAGTGCCTTGTTGTACACTGTGAGATAAGAAAGAAAATAGTCATACTCATTCCTATTCTTTGTAGGAAAAACATCCCAGGTTATATAACCAAGATCAAGTAATCAGAAAGCAAAGAAATCTTCAAGGGAGAATGGTAGAATGGCATAGGGGAGACTGACAGCTTGGAGCCATGGGAATTTTCTTCCTTGTAGCTATTTCTTAGCATTTTAGAACTCAGTCCATTCCAATCTGGCTTCCCGCCTTTCTCAAGGCTACCACTGATAACCACATTGCCATATCAGATAAATATTTCTCAATCCTGTTTTAATAGACCTCAGTACCATTAGTCCCCTTGATTACTTCTTTCTTAAAACATTCTCTTCTCTTGGCCTCTGTGATATCTCACACTTCTTGTTTTCCTTACCTCTTTGGCTATTCCTTATCCATTTCCTTTTGAATTAAATAATTTATTTAACAATTGAGCTGTTATTATATTGTAGGCACTATTCTAGGCACTGGAAAATAGAAGTATATAACTTAGTTATTGCTGTGTAATAAGCTACTCCCAAACTCAGTGATTTTAAGTAATGATGTTTTATTATTATAGTTTGCAAGTTTGTAGATTGACTGGGAATCAGTGGATCTAAGTCATGATCAGCTCTTTTTGTCTGGTTTGATATGACTGTAGGGTGATTAGAGGCTCCATTTTACTCCTGTTTGGCTGGGTGTGTCAGCCTCCTCTTGGGGCCAGAAGGCCAGCTCTGGGATGTCCTTTTTATGGTCACAGCACAAGCATAAGAGCAAATCTGCAACATGTAAGGCATTTTGAGACTTGACCAAAGCAAGTCATATGAAAAACTTGGAATCAAGGGAGAGGGAAATATACTTTACTTTTTTAAAGGTAGAAAACTGCAAAGTCAGACCATAAAGGGAAAAAGAATTAAGGGTATCAATGCAGTCATTCACAAGCAACAAATAAGCAGAAGAGATGTGTGGTTTTTGCTTAAGTTTCTAGTAGAGAGGGACAGTAGCATATGGGGAAAAAATTAAGATAATTTCAAATGATTATTTGTCCTGTGAAGAAGTAAAACAAGGTTATACACTGGTGGGGAGATGGGAACAAACTTAGGATAGTCAATGATGAGCTCTATACCTGCATATCCAGTCAGCATCTTCACATCTCTGCTTGTATGTGTAACAGATGTCTCAATTTTCACAAGTTCATGTGCAGACTCTTAATTCTGTTCCCCCATCAACTTAAACTTGCTCCTCCTCTACTTTTCCTCATCTTAGTAAGTGGAATTTCCACCCATTCAGTTGTTTAAAGCAAAAACAGGAATCATGTCAGACACTTCTCCCAACTCTTCCCCTGCTCTAGTCCTTCAGTATCCTTAGTTTTGCCTTCAAACTCCAAATTATGTTTTTTCCCTAGTTTCTTTTATTACCACAGCTCTTACTCCAGACCATAATTTTCAAGCTGTGATCTGTGACCTGAGAAAAATAGAATGCTAACACCTAAAGCTGACTTTATTTTGGGGGGCTCCAAAATCACTGCAGATGGTGATTGCAGCCATGAAATTAAAAGACACTTACTCCTTGGAAGGAAAGTTATAACCAACCTAGACAGCATATTAAAAAACAGACATTACTTTGCCAACAAAGGTCTGTCTAGTCAAGGCTATGGTTTTTCCAGTGGTCATGTATGGATGTGAGAGTTGGACTATAAAGAAAGCTGAGCACCGAAGAATTGATGCTTTTGAACTGTGGTGTTGGAGAAGACTCTTGAGAGTCCCTTGGACTGCAAGGGGATCCAACCAGTCCATCCTAAGGGAGATCAGTCCTGGGTGTTCATTGGAAGGACAGATGTTGAAGCTGAAACTCCAATACTTTGGCCATCTGATGTGAAGAGCTCACTCATTTGAAAAGACCCTGATGCTGGGAACAATTGAGGGCAGGAAGAGAAGGGGATGACAGAGGATGAGATGCTTGGATGGTATCACCGACTCAATGGACATGAGTTTGGGTGAACTCTGGGAATTGGGGATGGACAGGGAGGCCTGGTGTGCTGCAGTTCATGGGGTCACAAAGAGTTGCACATGACTGAGCGACTGATCTGACTAACACCTAAGGATCCCCTCTGGATAATTTTTATCTTAGGAATTTTGTGGATCTCCTGTGAATCTTGGTTTGTTGCTCCACTGGTCAACAAGCTACACCTGCAAATTTCTTTGGGTCCTTTCTGAGCAACATTGTTTTAAAATTTTTTTCATTTATTTGTTTACCTGTACTGGGTCTTAGTTGTGGCATGTGGGATCTTTAGATGCAGCATGGGAGATCTAGTTCCCTGATCAGGGACTGAACCCAGGCCCCCTGCCTTGGGGGCGCAGAGTCTTAGCCACTGGGCTACCAAGCAAGTCCCAAGGATCAACATTCTTAAGTTGCCTAGCAGCCCTTTGATTGAGAGGATTTGTAAGGCACAGCTTTTCTTCTGTCTGAACAGCATTCTGAGACATCTTTCTGAGTCTTTACAAAAGATTTGTTACAACTTGGGCTTCAGTTTTGGACCATGTTTTCCTGACAGTACCCTGGATTGCATTTTTGCTCAAAGATCATTTCTTAATTTTAGCATCTTTTACCACTTTGAGAGGCTGAGAATTTTCAAAACTATGACGTTCTGGATCCTTTTTGTTTAATAGTTCTCTCTGCAATATAGCACTGTAGAGTTTTACTATAAGCAGCAAGAAGAAACCATGTAGCAGTTTCAATATTTTGCTTATTGTCTGGTTTCTTCTAAACTGTGGTAATAGTATTACTATAATTTCTGCTTCTATTGTAACAAGGATCTCCTTTTCTCCAGTCTTCAGGAAGATTTTGTCCTTTTGCAAAGTCTCACTTGCAGTGTCAGAGGACCTTGAGGCTACTACTACTGTTTTCTTCAAGATATTCAGGCTTTCACTGGTAATTTTTCCAAACTTTGGAACTAGAATGATTCCAAAGTCATTCATATATTTTACATTTTTGTTCAATATAACTCCATTTCCACTGTATTAGTCTGCTTGGGCTGACATAGCCAATACCATAGACCCAGTGCCTCAAACCTCATAGGTCTAGAGGCTGGGAGGTCTAAAATTCAGACACAAGATAAGTTTTATACTAAGGCCTCTTCTCTTGGGTCATAGGTGGCTCCGTCTTACTGTGTATCATCACATGAGCTCCTCTTTTTTGTGAGTGCAGAGAGGGAGGGAGAGAGAAACATATTTGTCTTCGTCTTTTTATAAGAATTCAAAGGCTACAACAAACCTAGACACCGTATTAAAAAACAATGACATGACTTTGCTGACAAAGTTCTGTATAGTCAAAGCTATGGTTTTTCTAGTAGTCATGTATGGATGTGAGAGTTGGAACATAAAGAAGGCTGAGTGCCAAAGAATTGATGCTTTCAAATTGTGGTGCTGGAGAAGACTCTTGAGAGTCCCTTGGACTGCAAGGAGATCAAACCTGTCAATCCTAAAGGAAATCAGTCCTGAATATTCATTGGAAGGGCTGATGCTGAAGCTGAAACTCTAATACCTTGGCCATCTGATGTGACGAGCCAACTCACTGGAAAAGTGATGCTTTCCCTGATGCTGGGAAAGATTGAAGGCAAGAGGAGAAAAAGGTGGCAGAGGATGAGATGGTTAGATAGCATCACCGACCCAAAGGACAGAAATTTGAACAGACTGCAGGAGATAGTGAAGGACAGGGGAGGCTGGCATGCTGCAGTCCATGGGGTTGCAGAGTTGGACACAACTTAGTGATGGAATAACAACGAACAACAAGAGCACTAATCCTATCAAGAGGGACTTACCCTCTTGACCTCATTGACCATAATTATCCAAAGCCCATCTCCAGATACCATCACGTTGGGGGTTGGGACATCAACAAATGAATTTTGAGGGGACACGATTCAGACCATAGCATTCAGATACCAAAATGTATATTATCTAGTACTGTGTTATAGTGAGATTCTTTTTTTTAATCATTTATTTTTTTAATTCCTGCTGTCTAGTGTTCCCATGTGTAAGCTCATTGGCCTTCCAGTGTGTTCTGTAAGCCCAACTTAAACCCTGTACCACAGTCTCAAATGTCCTTTGGCTACAATGCTCTTTATTCCTTCAAGGTCAACTCTTTTCATGCTTTAGGTCTTCAAAAAAATCTTATCTCATATCTCTAACACTTTGCAAAAGTATTTTTGCTTTGATGTCCAATAGGCCTTTCAAATTGAACAGGTCTAAAACTGAAGTACTAATTCTCTCCTTGAACTTCTACCTTCCCTGTCTGTTCCTCCTGAAGTTTTTTATGTTCAGCAAGTGATAACTCCATCTTTCTAGGACCTTTGGCCAAAAATCTTAGAGCCAGTCTTGATTTTTCTTGTCCTTAACATTCAGTAGATCAGTAAGCCTTTTTACCCATTTCTTAAAATATCCAGAAATATAAGAAAGAGAAGTGTTTCTCCACATTTTCCCCACTTTTCCTGTAGAGCAAATTGTCATAATTTCTCACCTGGAGTATAAGAGTCTCCTACATGGTTTTTTGCTTCTGCTTGTGCACCTGTGCAGTCAATTCTTTATGTCCAGAGCAATGCTTTTCCAATATAAACTAGATCATTTCACTCCTCTGCTCAAAACTTTGCTGCATTCTTTCCACACTCATATTGGAACCTACAGGCCTTATTATGGCCTATAAGTTTCTATATAGTCTGACTCTCCACTCTCACCGGATTGTGATGTATTGATTTTTTTTAATGTGGAGTTAGATTTTGTCACTTCTCTTTAGTATTTTCAAATCCATATTCATAAGTGATATTGGTTTATAATTTTCTTTTTTCTTATGTCCTTAACAAGTTTAGGTGTTAATTTTATACTTACTTCCTAAAAGAAAATAGGAAGCCTTTCCTCATTTTTTATGCTTTGGGACAATTTATGGAGTATTGGGACTACTTGATCTTTGTAGGTTTGATTTAATACCCTGTAAAAATATCTGAGCCTGTTTTTTTTTTTCTTTCTTTTTTTTTTTGTTGTGTGGGTTTTTCTTTTTGTTGTTGTGGTGGCTTGGTAATTATTTCTTTTTGTTTAAACATTCCATCTCCCATGGGGTCCATTTTGGTAGTCTGTATTTCTCTTGGAAATTATCTATTTCATTTAGAATTTCAAATCTACTTGTATAGAAGTCCTGAAAAGTAGTCTTTTACAGTTTTCAATTTTCTGTTTCAATGGTTTTTCTCTCCTGTTATTTCTTATATTTGTGTATATAAACTTTCTCCTTTTTTTCCCCATTAAATTAGGGTAAGAGTTTGTTTCTTTCATTAAATTGTTCAAAACAATAGAGTTTTGATTAACCATGTCTATTCTTTATTTCTTTGGGCTGCACTGGGTCTTCGTTGTTGCGCATGGGCTTTCTCTAGCTGCCGCAAGTGGCGGCTACTCTCGAGTTGTCGTGCACGGGCTTCTCATCGCGGTGGCTTCTCTTGTTGCCGAGCATGAGCTCCAGGGCTTGCCTGGGCTTCAGGAGTTGTGGCTTGGGGGCTCAGTAGTTGCAGTCCCCAGGCTTTAGAGCACAGGCTCAGTAGTTGTGGCTCATGGGTTTAGTTGCTCTGCAGCATGTGGGATCTTCCCAGACTAGCGACTGAACCATTGTCTCAACATTGGAAGGCAGATTCTTAGCCACTGCACCATCAGGGAAGTCCATGTCCACTCTTTCTAATTCTTTATCCCTTTATTTTCTGCCTGTATCTTCCTTGTGCTTTCTGTTGGTTTACTTTGTAGTTGTTTTTCTAGTTTTTTAATTGGGAACTTAATTCATTTTTTATCTTTGTAGTAAATAACAGCTTTAATGAGGTAAAATTGACATACCATAAAATGGATTATTTTAAAGTGTACAACTCAGTGTACACTTTAATATATTCACAGAATTGTGAAATCATCACCACTATCTAATTTCAGGACATTTTCATCTCCAAAGGAAAACCCATACCCATTAATACTCCTTTCCTCTGAGGCACCTGGCAACCACTAATCTACTTTCTATTATTATGTATTTGCTTATTATGAACATTTTAAAAAAAGATAGCTAAGCATATGACCTTTTGTGACAGGCTTCTTTTAATCAACATAGAAAACATTCACAGTTCATTTGTCTTGTAGCATGGATCAGGACTTCATTCTTTTTAATTGATGAATATGTTCCATTTTAATCATCCTTAGTGTTTAGTTCTATATCCTTGTTATTGCTATAAGCATATATATATATATACACATTGGTTCTGAGGTGTAGTGTTTTAATTTTTCAGTATCATTTTCTCAGAAGCTTTGCAGTCATTTGTATTTCCCCCTTTTGCCCAAGAGTTGTTTTATGGAAATAGTTTAAAATTTTCCAGGTAGACTTAATTTTTATATTTCATTAATAATTTCTAATTTTATTACATTGTGATTTGAGAGTGTTGTTTTAGATTTTGGGGAATTTCTAGTTCTGAGATGCCCTCTCATGTCAATGTAGTAAAGTCCTCATTGTGTAGTGGGTTTTTGAAAGATGGATTGAGTATCCTCTGATTTTTTGTTTTGTGGGTTTTTGTTTGTTTGTTTTCATCTTGCAGAAACCTAAAAATTACTCTGTTAGTTTCTTTTCTCTTTCACCAGTTGCCAAAGGGACCTTTCCTTTTTTTTCCCACCTGATTTCTTCTCTTAGAAGCTATGACTTTCAAAGATTAGCAACATGGATCTCCTGTGCTTTTCTAGCCCTTCCCTGCAGTCACGTTTTAACCTATGGGAATATTTTTTCAATATTTCACTCTTGCGGGGAGTCTTTCTTTTCTGGATGGTAGTTTCAGAGCAGTTGTGGGCCTGCTGCTAGCTCCCCACGTCTCTCCTCTGCAATATTTGCAGACTATGCTTCTTCTCTAGGAGGCTTCCTGTGGGAGCATGAATAATTACTAACAGGGATTTGGTCACTTTTTCCTTTCCCCCTTTTTTTCACTTATAGATAACTTGAAGTTTTGTGGGGTTTTTCTTTGTCTACTTATACTGAGGGTATGGTTTTGTGCAGTTCTTCTTGTTATTCCATGTTGTTTTTGAGGATATGGAGATTTAGGCCGCCTCCATTGCCCTCAGCTAGCTGGAAACCCTCTGTTTGGTGTTTTCAATCTATCCTAAAGTTTTACATTACTCAGAGTAGTTAGATTTTTTTTTTTTGTAGTCTAAAATTTGAAGTATAAATGTACAGTATTTTTGTTGAAATGTTATTCTTCATCCAATAGACTTCTAGTGAATTGTAGAATTTCATGGAATTTTAAATTGTCCCTTGAAATTGCCATTTGTGAATGTGTCCTAGAAATAAAGTAAAAATGTTTGTAGTAGCTTACATTCTGTTATAGAAACAGGAGATTTTTGTGGCTTCAAAGTGTGATTCAAGGAGATTGAGATCTTTTTATATCATGCATATTCTTAGAACAACCAAAAGTCTGAACTGGCAGTTCAGAATCAGGAATCAGCAAACCCTGTATCTGTGCCGTGGCTTCATAAATACATGGTAAGGGACTGGCAGAATATTTTTCAAAGGGTGGCTATCTTCTGTAGATTAACTGGATCCCATAGTAAGGAAGTAAGAAGGAAAGACATAATATCTACTGAATATCTCCTATTTCAGACACTATGCCAAGTGCATTTATATAGTTTATCTGCCTTTCTTCCTATAAATCCATGTGTGAATTGCTTGTAAATCTTCTAATAAATAATAGTAAAGCATTTGTACTTCCTGTGATAAGAAACTTGCATAGAAGCTACTCATTCCATGGGTTTTTGTGTGTGTGTGTGTGGTGAGTCCAATAGTTACAGTGCTCTTTTCCACATTGAAGTCAAATCTTTCTCCCTATAGTGTCTGTCTTCTGAGACTCACAGAGCAAGACTCTTTTACCTTCTAGCCCTTCAAATATCTGAAGCCAACCTGACCTTGTTCCCTTTCAGTGTTTCTCATTAGATTTATTTCATGACCTATCACCACCAGGGTAATTTCTGTACTGTGATCGCAGGTAAGCTTTTCTGGTAATTGCATCACACTGTTGAATCATACTGAGCATATAGTAGAACAGAACCTGAAAGACTTTCTCATGGTGGCTGCTTCTTTTCTCATGTAGTTTTGTGTATTGAGCAATAGAACTGGGCATTCATTAATTAAATTCCAATCCATTTCATTGATAAACCTCCTTGAAGTTTATTTGGATACAACATTGTAGCAATCTCTCCCAGCTTCAAGTTTAAAAATCTTTAATTTTCTAATCCAATTTTTTGGTAGAAATATTACCCAGAGTATGGCTGAGGTTAGAGGTTAGCAGTAGAGACTTTTCTCTAGGTTAATACATTGATCAGGTATGAAATGTAATATTCACTTCGTCCAGGGGCATTGGGATCTTTTGGCATTGAGATTGAACTCCTTGAAGAATTATTGGCAGTGCTTTCCTGCCTTATAACCACTGAGGTCCTAAGCTATATTTTCTGGTTTTTGAAATTGGACCCTAGTTGTATTAGGTAGAATAGGCCAGCTTGAAGTATTTTCATATCATATGCTTATTAGTTGATTCAATTCATTAAATATATTCAAGTTTAATTATAAAGAAATGATTATCTGAAGGATCAGTATTGAAGTTTTCAATACTGTTATCTATGTATGGGAACATGTGGAAATATTTAGAAGGATACTGAGTACCTTTGCAACATTTGTTAATAAGCAGCAGGAAGACATTAACCTGCTAATAGAAGTTTACTTTCTCTACAGGAACAATACTTGAACACTTTGCAAAAATTGGATGGAAAAATCATAAACATTCAGTTAATAACCCATAAGTACTTCAGAGATAAGAAGTAGTGAAAATCTGTGTTATTCTCCTATGTAATATGCAACTTTATAGTTGAAAAGCAAATGTAAGACCTCAAAGATATTAACTAGAATGTTTTTATCTTCTTTTGAAAGGCTTGCACCCAAGTAAACTTTTGACTCTTTTACAGTTTACATTTTGGTCTGTTTATATTTAGAATACCATTTAAGCTTAGTGGCTCTTTTAAGAAAGAATGGTATTAAAATGTGAAATTGTCATCGATTGCAGCCCTAGTAAATAAACTTATCATATTAATTTTAATTGGAACTAACAAGTCCCCATTTTAAAAACTTTTCTAAACAAAAAACTTTTCTCAGTTAGTATTAAAACATGCATTAGTTGTTTTAATTATTTTGTTAAATTATTTGCATTTTAATTATGTTAGTCTCATTAACTCTTACTCTGATAGACTAATATGGTTATTTATATCCTTAGAAATAGCCTGAAGTGCATAGAGAACAAACTTGTGGTTGTCAAGGGGAGGTGGGTAGGGGAGGGAAGGACTGAGTGTGTGAGACTAACAGATGTAAACTACTATATATAAGACAGATAAAAAACCAAAGTCGTAGTGACTAGCACAGAGAACTATTTTCAATATTTTGTGATAAGCCATAATGAAAAAGAATATGAAAAAATAATGTCTATATGTGTATAACTGAGGCACTTTGCTGTACAGCAGAGATTGGTACAACACTGTAAATCAACTATACTTCAGAAAAGCTAATATACTATAAAAATAGCTTGAAGTAAAATTGCATCCTGTGTATTACTGATTAATTAATCTCTGAACCCTTAATGCCTAGTGCAGTGCGTGACTCATGGCATATACTTAAGGGCTGCTGAATAAAATTGGTTCACTGGGAATTGATTTAGTGCCACATAACTAGAATCTCTACGAAAGCAATACCACTAGGCAATAGAAGTAGTTAACTTTATTAAATGCCAACTCTCTGTCACTGTGCTGGGTACTTTTACACACATTTTCATTTAATCCTCTCAAGGACCCTAAAAGGTAGTTATTTTTATTCTCATTTTATAGATGAGGAAAATGAGGCTTACAGAAATTAAGCAACTTACTCAGAATCATTCTAAATAGTGGAAAAATAATATTTATATTTTTCCTCCTATAGATTATAAACTTATTGAGGAAAAGAGCCATCTCTTTATGTTCTTAATGCTTAGCATAGAGTCTGGAACATAATAGGTGCTCAGTAAACTGTTTCTAAACTATTAAATTTTTCCATGTTTAATAACATGAAACTGTGATAAGGAACATTTTATGCCACAAGTGGATCATTACCACATATTTATAATACTTCATGCTACTAATTCTCTTCATTCTTCTAATTTTAAATTGATGTTTGAATTCAGGGCATACTTAATTAACAAGTAATATCTAATCCAATTCCCTAGATCTAAGGGTATTTTGTGAAAGATCAAAGGGTATTATGGAAGCTTTGGTTAATTCCTTTGCTTATATAATAAAATAGAAATTTCTTCATTTGAGATAACAAGCCTGTTATAATTTGGCCCCATTGTACTTTACTGGTCTTGCTGCTGCTGCTGCTGCTAAGTCGCTTCAGTCGTGTCCAACTCTGTACGACCCCATAGATGGCAGCCCACCATCCCCCGTCTAGGCTCCCCCGTCCCTGGGATTCTCCAGGCAAGAACACTGGAGTGGGTTGCCAATTCCTACCATTTCCCTTGTTATTCTCAATCTCACCCCCTCACCAGGTTTTTTGGTATTTCCTAAGTGTACTATACAGTGCTTGTTTCTGTGTTTTTAATTATGCTGTTAGCTATCCCTGGAATGTTCTTTTTTTTTAAATTTTTTAAAATATAAATTTATTTAATTGGAGGCTAATTACTTTACAATATTGTATTGGTTTTGCCATACATCAACATGAATCTGCCACGGGTGTACACGTGTTCCCCATCCTGAACCCCCCTTCCACCTCCCTCCCCATACCATCCCTCTGGGTCATCCCAGTGCACCAGCCCCGAGCATCCTGTATTATGCATCAACCCTGGTCTGGCGATTCGTTTCACATATGATATTATACATGTTTCAATGCCATTCTCCCAAATCATCCACCCTTGCCATCTCCCATAGAGTCCAAAAGACTGTTCTATACATCTGTGTCTCTTTTGCTGTCTCACATACAGGGTTATCATTACCATCTTTCTAAATTCCATATATATGAGATTCTATCTTTTTTTGTTTGGTGAATATATACTTACTCATCAAGCCCCAAACCAAATATCACTGCTTCTGTTAATACTTTATTAAAGTTTCCTCCAATTAAAATAAATAAATTTATATTAAAAAATAAAAATAAATAATAAAATTAAAATTTCCTGGGCATAATTATTTTTTCCTATGAACTTCACTGTAGTGTCTGTATGCCTCAGTTATCATATAACACACTGTATCATACATATTTATAAATCTTTCTCCTCTGATTCCAATGATTCTTGAGCAGAGATTGTATCCCATCTTTGTATCTTCAGTACCTATTGAGGTATTGGAACATAGTATATGCTCAACAAAACTTTGCTATTACTGAATAGTATTTAGGATGAGTATACTATTTAGTCTTAAGCCCATAAATAGGATCTAGAGCTGACTTCTTTGTCCTTAGAACTTGGAGAACTATTAAAAATCCTTAAATAAGGTGAGAAATCTTTGTGATTTCTTGAAACTAGTCAGGAACTATACCAACATATTGAGGAATTGAGGGCACTGCAGTTTCCTGACTTTGAGGCTTCAGAGAGCAGCTCTTGACTTTCCCCAGAGAAACAAAGCTTCTGTTTCTTTGTTTTGCTTTACTTCCTGCCTAACCAGGCACTCATTTATCCACTAATTATTCTTCTAAAGGAATTTCATTCACTCAGCTAATATGTATTTGATAGCTTACTATTTGCAGTCAGTGCTTAAGCTGCTAATGATACAGCAATGAACAAGGTGATTAAGTTTCTTGTCCTCATTAATCCTCACTATTCTTGCCTTGGAAATAGGTTCATTTGTACCATTTTTTCTAGATTCCACATATATGCATTAAAATATGATTTTTTTTTCTTTTTCTGACTTACTTCACTCTGTATGACAGATTCTAGATCCATCCAAACCTCAACAAATGACCCAGTTTCATTCCTGGTGTACATGTGTCATTTTGACTTACGGTTTTCTCAGGATATGAGCCCAGTAGTAGAATTGCTGGATCATATGGTAGTTCTATTTTTAGTTTTTTAAGGAACCTACATACTGTTTTCCATAGTGGCTATATTACATTCTCACCAACAGTGTAAGAGGGTTCCCTTTTCTTCATACCATCTCCAGCATTTATTGTTTATATTTTTCCTTTTTTTTTAATTTATTTTTTATTGAAGGATAATTGCTTTACAGAATTTTGTTGCTTTCTGTCAAACCTCAGCATGAATCAGCCATAGGTATACATATACCCCCTCCCTTCTGAACCTCCCACCCACCTCCCTCCCCATCCCACCCCTCTAGGTTGATACAGAGCCCCTGTTTGAGTTTCCTGAGCCATACAGCAAATTCTTACTGGCTATCTATTTTACACATGGTAATGTAAGTTTCCATGTTACTCTTTTCATACATCTCACCCTCTCCTCCCCTCTCCCCATGTCCATATGTCTATTCTCTATGTCTGTTTCTCCATTGCTGCCCTGTAAATAAATTCTTCAGTACCATTTTTCTAGATTCCGTATATGTGAGTTAGAATACGATATTTATCTTTCTCTTTCTGACTCACTTCACCCTGTATAACAGGTTCTAGGTTCATCCACTTCATTAGAACTGACTCAAATGTGTTCCTTTTTATGGCTGAATAATCGTCATGACCTGTCTAGTCAAGGCTATGGTTTTTCCAGTGGTCATGTATGGATGTGAGAGTTGGACTGTGAAGAAACCTGAGCGCTGAAGAATTGATGCTTTTGAACTGTGGTGTTGGAGAAGACTCTTGAGAGTCCCTTGGACTGCAAGGAGATCCAACCAGTCCATTCTGAAGGAAATCAGCCCTGGGATTTCTTTGGAGGGAATGATGCTGAAGCTGAAACTCCAGTACTTTGGCCACCTCATGCAAAGGGTTGACTTATTGGAAAAGACTCTGATGCTGGGAGGGATTGGGTGCAGGAGGAGAAGGGGACGACAGAGGATGAGATGGCTGGATGGCATCACTGACTTGATGGATGTGAGTTTGAGTGAACTCCGGGAGTTGGTGATAGACAGGGAGGCCTGGCATGCTGCGATTCATGGGGTCGCAAAGAGTCAGACACGACTGAACAACTGAACTGAACTGAATCGTCATGACCCAGATAATCACAATGGTGTGATCACTCACACTCTCCCAGAACCAGACATCCTGGAATGTGAAGTCAAGTGAGCCTTAGGAAACATCACTACGAACAAAGCAAGTGAAGGTGATGGAATTCCAGTTGAGCTATTTCAAATCCTGAAAGATGATGCTGTGAAAGTGCTACACTCAACATGCCAGCACATTTGGAAAACTCAGCAGTGGCCACAGGACTGGAAAAGGCCAGTTTTCATTCCAATCCCAAAGAAAGGCAATGCCAAAGAATGCTCAAACTACTGCACAATTGCACTCATCTCACACGCTAGTAAAGTAATGCTCAAAATTCTCCAAGCCAGGCTTCAGCAATACGTGAACTGTGAACTTCCAAATGTTCAAGCTGGTTTTAGAAAAGGCAGAGAAACCAGAGATCAAATTGCCAACATCCGCTGGATCATGGAAAAAGCAAGAGAGTTCCAGAAAAACATCTATTTCTGCTTTATTGACTATGCCAAGCCTTTGACTGTGTGAATCACAATAAACTGGAAAATTCTGAAAGAGATGGGGATACCAGACCACCTGACCTGCCTCTTGAGAAACCTGTATGCAGGTCAAGAAGCAACAGTTAGAACTGGACATGGAACAACAGACTGGTTCCAGACAGGGAAAGGAGTACATCAAGGTTATATATCGTCACCCTGATTATTCAACATCATGCAAAATGCTGGGCTGGGTGACTCACAAGCTGGAATCAAGATTGTTGGGAGAAATATCAACAGCCTCAGATATGCAGATGACACCACTCTAAAGTCAGAAAACAAAAAGGAACTAAAGCGCCTCTTGATGAAAGTGAAAGAAGAGAGTGAAAAAGCTGGCTTAAAACTCAACATTCAGAAAACTAAGATCATGGCATCCAGTCCCATCACTTCATGGGGAAGATGTGGGGAAAAATGGAAACGGTGACAGATTTTATTTTCTTGGACTCCAAATATATGGGAAAAAACTGGAAACAGTGGCAGATTTTATTTTCTTGGGCTCCAAAATCACTCTGGACTGTGACTGCAGCTAGGAAATTAAAAGTCACTTGCTCCTTGGAAGAAAAGCTATGACAAACCTAGACAGTGTATTAAAAAGCAGAGACATTACTTTGCCAAAAAGGTCTGTATAGTCAGAGCTATGGTTTTTCCAGTAGTCATGTACAGATGTGAGAGTTGGACCATGAAGAAGGCTGAGCATCGAAGAATTGATGCTTTCAAATTGTGGTGCTGGGGAAGACTCTTGAGAGGAGAGCAAGGAGATTGAACCAGTCAAACCTAGAGGAAATCATCCCTGAATATTCATTGGAAGGAATGATGCTGAAGCTGAAGCTCTGATATTTTGGCCACCTGATGCAAAGAGCTGACTCATTGGAAAAGACCTTGATGCTGGGAAGGAATGAGGGCAAGAGGGGAAGGGGCTGACAGAGGATGAGATGATTGGATGGCATCACTGACTCAATGGATATGAGTTTGAGCAAACTCCAGGAGATAGTGAAGGATAAGGAGACCTGGCATGTTGCAGTTCATGGGTTTGCAGAGTCGGACATGACTTAGAGACTGAACAACAAGAAAGGAAGTGGGCGCCAAATCTCTGATCCATCTTGGTCTTTGAGTTAGGGATGTCTTGAAGGGGAAGAACAGAGAAATTGGAGGTAATTATTGTCTTGTGACATTTCTTAATCATGGTTTTGGGAATAAGAATGTGTCTGGTTTATGATTCTCGGGACTGGTGGTCCATGGCTTGGGGGTCTGTGAGCTCATCTTGCCTGGAAAATCAGCCTGAGTTTGTATGTTAATGATGGTATCTACAATAGCAATTTTAGCAGTGAAGATGTTATCAACAATAGCATAGATTGAGGGGACAAGAAAGGGATTGAGGTCAGAGGAAACAAGTAAAGGAATAAAGTTTTAGATAGAGAAATTAATCTTAAACTCAGTAAGGGAACGCTGTTTTAGGGGGTTTGGTTTCAATATTATTAAGTTCTTTCCAGCTCTAAAAATGTCTGATTTTATTATCCAGAGGACAAAATGCTATTTTTGTGAATCTAGTGCTATTGTTGTAAATAGCTGTGAATAGGTCTGGAAAATAATTCATTCTTTCTAGGAACTTTTTGAGGAGAATAATAGGAAAAGTCCCCATAGGAGCTGAATATTTTTTAAGGAAAGTCAACCCCAAATCTTAGATTATATTCTTTTGATATGTTAAAAATGCTAAAATTAAACTATTTTCATGCCATTTTGCCTCAGCCAGAGAACTGTATATTCAGTGTTTTCTCTTTCAATATTGCCAAAACAGGTTGGATAAATTTAAAGAGTACAGGGAATTCCCAGAAATGGTATGGACCTAACAGAAGCAGAAGATATTAATAAGAGGTGGCAAGAATACACAGAAGAACTATACAAAACGATCTTAATGACTTAGATTACCATGATGGTGTGATCACTCACCTAGAGCCAGAAGTCAATTGGGCCTTAGCATCACTACAAACAAAGCTAGTGGAGGTAAGGAAATTCCAGCTGAGCTATTTCAAATCCTAAAAGATGATGCTGTGAAAGTGCTGCACTCAATATGCCAGCAAATTTGAAAAACTCAGCAGCAGCCACAGGACAGGAAAAGGCCAATTTTCACTCTAATCCCAAAGAAAGGCAATGCCAAAGATTGTTCAAACTACCACACAATTACACTCATCTCACATGCTAGCAAAATAATGCTCAAAATTCTCCAAGCTAGACTTCAACAGTACATGAAACAAGAACTTCCAGATGTTCAAGCTGGATTAAAATTAGAAAAGACAGAGGAACCAGAGATCAATTTGCAAACATCCATTGGATCATAGAAAAAGAAGAGAATTCCAGAAAAACATCTACTTCTGCTTCATTGAAGGTGCTGAAGCCTTTGTGTAGATCACAACAAACTGTGGAAAATTCTTAAAGAGATGGGAATACCAGATCACCTTACCCACATCCTGAGAAATGTGTATGCAGGTCAAGAAGCAACAGTTAGAACCAGATGTGGAACAATGGACTGGTTCCAAACTGGGAAAGGAGTATGTCAAGGCTGTATATTGTCACCCTGCTTATTTAACTTATATGCAGAGTACATCATGCAAAATGCCTGGCTAGATGAAAGAGAAGCTGGAATCAAGATTACTGGGAGAAATATCAATAACCTCAGATGTGCAGATGACACTACCATTATGGCAGAAAGCTAAGAGGAACTAAAGAGCCTCTTGATGAGAGAGAAAGAGGGGAGTGTAAACTCTGGCTTAAAACTCAACATTCAAAAAACAAAGATCATGGCATTCGGTCCTATCATTTCATGGCAAATACGTGGGGAAACAATGGAAACAGTGACAGACTTTATTTTGGGGGGCTCCAAAATCACTGCAGATGGTGACTATAGCCATGAAATTAAAAGACGCTTGCTCCTTGGAAGAAAAGTTATGACCAACTTGGAAAGCTTATTAAAAAAAAGAGACATTACTTTGCTGACAAAGGTCTGTATAGGCAAAGCTATGGCTTTTCCATTAGTCATGTGTCAATGTGAGAGTTGGACTATAAAGAAGGCTGAATACCAAAGAATTGATGCTTTTGAACCATGGTGTTGGAGAAGACTCTTGAGAGTCCTTTGGACTGCAAGGAGATCAAACCAGTCAATCCTAAAGGAAATCAGTCCTGAATATTCACTCGAAGGACTGATGCTGAAGCTGAAGCTTCAATACTTTGGCCACCTGATGTGAAGAACTGACTCATCTGAAAAGACCCTGATGCTGGGAAAGATTGAAAACGGGAGAGAAGGGGCTGACAGAGAATGAGATGGTTGGGTGTCATCACCGGCTCAGTGGACATAAGTTTGAGCAAGCTCTGGGAAATGGGCAAGGACAGGGAAGCCTGGCGTGCTGCAGTCCATGGGATCGCTAAGAGTCGGACATGACTGAGCAACCGAATAACAACAACACATGGGATTTCTTAAGCCTGAATATTGTCTAAATAAAGAGATTACTCAGGGAGAAAAATTAGCTAGCTGCAAAAATCTTCCAGGGTTTTAAGAGACGTTATTAGGCAATCATAGTCTTGAGCGAATAAACTGGGCTAGTTAAAAGTCACAACTGAATGTCAGCCCTTGTCTTGCTTGAGAAAGCTGGTAGGGGTAGTTTCTAAACCAAGGGAATCTGACTGTTCTGTGTTCGATTTGTTAGGTCTGGCTCAGTGTGCTGAACTCTGCTGGCAGCTGAAAGGGGAAGTCGGAGAAAGGCAAGTTCCCGGTGCAGAGGTGCTCTGCAGCACAAAACTGGCATTGGAGGAGCTGCCGTTGTCATGCTGTACCAGATGGGCTTTCCTGAAGCTGCCAGGTAAGTGGCATTCTAGGTTTTGTCTGGCAATGAACCCTTCTGGTTTTTCACAACCAATGATGTTGTACATGTTAAAAAAAAAAAAAAAAAAAAGTCCTAATTTTGTTGTCTTAGTTTTCAAAAGAACAAGTATCTCATTACCTTGCTTTAAAAGCATGACTTTAAAACTTTAAAGATGACAATTAACTTACAAACTTAACCAGCCTTAGGAAAATTTTATTCAAAAAGGAGGCAGCATAGTCAAAAGAGAATGTTGAACCAGAAGCCAGAGCTGGCCGGACCCTTGACTCAGCCTTGCCAACCTGAGTAATTGTAATTTAGGCAAGTCATTTTTGGTTTCCTTTCCCACAACTTATTTTCTCCCCATAGTGTCCCAGGCTTCTGAGGTTGTTTGGAGCAAGTCCTCAAATATGCTGAGTGTATCTCTGCAGATTTATGTTTATGAATCCAGCTAAGCCCTCACTGCTGCTAGACTCCTGCTAGACTCCTTTCTGTTCATCTCTTGCTGATTTACTTCCTGCCCTTGTCAAATGCCTGAGCTCCTCAAATCTCCACTTACTTTTCCAGGCCTTTTCAGGATCCCTCAACTTCCTTACTCTTCTCTCAGAGAAGTGCTCATCATTTTACAGAAGGAAAAAGCCCCTTTTCCTTTCCAAGGCACAGTTTTTCTTTGCTTCCTTTTGTTTCCAATCATTTTCTGTAACTTTGTTCCAAATAATAAGTACACCCTCCTTCTTTTGACTCTTTTCCTTGTTGCCTTTCTATTAACTCCTTTCCCTCTGTCAGCAAGCATGTTCAGATCTTCAAATCTTCCCTATTCTAAAGCTCTGTTTTTCTTCCTACCTTAATTATTTTTTTTTTCTTTTTTCATGGTGAGCCTTTTATACTGAGCCACTTTTGTTTCTACTCTGAAATGTCTTTAGTTTCTTATCTCACTACTGAGATCAGGTAAGACCACCAATGGTCTGATTATATGTTCTTGTTTTTATTTTCCATCTTCATTCTCTTTAACCTTGTTGTAACTTTCAACACTAATTGGGAAATTCCTTAGCCAAGGCTCTAAGTTCTGCCCAAGTCCAGAGACAGAGTGCTAGCAGCCTTTTATAATTTATAAACTTCCAGATTCCAATCAAAATAAGCATTCCTTTTCAGTCTGTTTGATCTTACCACCGGGTTTTTCTAACAGTGTACACAAAAATAGTAGTTTTGAAATATCAGAAGAACCCCAATTTGGCCATTTTAGATTGATATCTCCTTTAGTATAATTTTCCTAATTAAGTACTTGAAAACATGAGCTCTGTACATACTGTACATGAGTCTGGCTGGGGTGTTAGTGGGAGGGTTAGCTAGCACGAAACCTGATAGCACTCTGTCTCTGACTCTGTCTCCTGCCTCTGCTCTGCCAGTATCCTCTTCTATCCAAATTGCCTGGCCAAGAGGCTATCTCTTTTTCTCTTCCAACTCTTTTGCTCCCTGCTGCTCCCTCCTCCCCAGTAAAGAAAATTAAAAATGAATCAGAAGTGTTTGTGATTCCCTTTAAGGAGAAACCTATTATAGTTCAGTTCAGTTCAGTTGCTCAGTCGTGTCCGACTCTGCGACCCCATGAATCGCAGCACGCCAGGCCTCCCTGTCCATCACAAACTAACAGAGTTCACCCAGACCCACGTCCATCGAGTCAGTGATGCCATCCAGCCATTTCATCCTCTGTCGTCCCCTTCTCCTCCTGCCCCCAATCCCTCCAGCATCAGAGTCTTTTCCCATGAGTCAACTCTTCGCATGAGGGAGAGGTGAATTGTCCTTGGTGTTTACATACACACCCTGGACCCAAGTAGCATATAGAGCCTTGGCTAAGGAATTTCCCAATTCACATCAGGGTCCATTGGGATTTGCTAAGGAGTTTGAGTTCAATATCCAGACCTATGAGCCCAGGTTTTCAGATCTATATCAATTAATACAGCTATTAGTTTCTAAGGCAAAGCAAGGAGTGGATAAAGAAAGAAGAATGAGAACACCCCCTTAATGGATTTTGAACCAAAGGCTCACACTGAATGCAAGGAATTAGCTCAGAAATTATGCGAACTTATTCCAGAACTTTCCCCCAAACCCATTGATTGGACAAAGACTCAACAGTTCAAGTAAAGATTGGATGAATTAATTCTGGACTGTTATGAAAGGTTTGAAAAAAACTTAAGCAGTATTCTGGCTTGACACCTGAATAATTCTCTAACCAACAAAATTATCTTTTGCTTAACTCCACCTTTTTAGAAGGCTTTAATTAGGATTTAGCTAGTCTCGTCAAAAGACACAATCTAGATTGGTCCGAGTTACATACAAACACCTTTGTTACTGGCTAACCAAATTTTCAAGACCATGAAAAAGAAATAAAAGGGGGTATCTATGAAAATAGAAGCCCTTCTATGAAAATTAAGAGTGTTCAGTTGTGCCAATTAAATACACAATGCCAATTGAAGGTTAACTGATCTCTTTAATTCCCAACCCCTAAAGAAAGCTAGTTTGAAGGAAAAAAATATAATCTCTTCAGAATTCTGGCCCTGAGGGAATAAGTCCTAATAGGAGAAACTTGATTTTCTCTCCCTGTGTCTTTAGACCAGAGCTCTCAGGATCTGATTGAAGGGGAAAAAAGGACAGAAAAAAAATTCTTTTTAAAATTCAGCTTATTCTATCTGCTACTTGTAGCTAGTGAGTTTTATATTGGGTATATTTACATTGTGAGATCTGATTCATAACTGAGTTCAGAAAATGAAGCTAGCCATGAGATCTCTTGTTGTGTCTGTCTGTATGTTTATGTCCACATTATCTTTGCTTTTACCTTTGGATGATATTATCAAATTCATTGTCAATGAGCTCTACTTAACTGGATTAAAGGAAATTAAGTCCTTGGATAAATTCTGAAAAGTATAGGAGGTAATTGGCCAGAATTAATTTCAGGTTCCCATGAACTGGGAAATAGTACTGTTAATAAATTAATATCTGGTATTAATGTTTAAGTTTGTTGATCTAATTAATATAGACATGACTTTAGAATCATCAACATTAAGCATAATACTTTGATTGTGCCTAGGTTTGATAAAAGTTAAATAGCAAAAGTTAAATTCATAGCAAATTTGTCAGCAAAGGAAGTAACTTGATGTAAAGAAACTTTTAAGGAAAGTAAATGTAAATGAGATAAGAGCTTTTAGATAAACTCTATTAAAAATAATTATGCTTTTGGAATGTCTATCTAAAATAGTCTCTCCAGATTCTGGTAACTTGAAATTCTAGGTGCTAAATTAAGTGATGGAAATTTATTGAATAGCTAGGTCATTCCCACATAAAATAAGGTACTGAAATATTAATTACTAAACATTGGCTTCCTTTTACAGAGAAACTAAAGGCATGTAGGACTATTATTAATGAAAATTCTTGGTGTTATGCTCTTTATAAGAAAGCAAATGTTTTTAGAAACTATTAGTGGAATTTATGTTCACCAATCTAAATAATACTAATGTAAAGGACAATTTATAGTTGCTTACACCTTCAGTTTCGTAAGAAATCAAGGTTTTAAGAGCTGAGACCTCTAATTTAAACATGTAATTAAAGCTGACAAAAATAATAAAGGTAACATTTCAGTATACAGTAGGAAAGTAGAATGTTTTTAGTAAAGAAGGTATGAGGAATGCAATTACATTTTATTAAGGGAAAAGGAGGTAACCAACCCTGGTGGCTCAGTGGGTGAAGAATCTGCCTTCATTGCAGGAGACACAGGAGATGGGGGTTTGATCCCTGGGTTGGGAAGATTCTCCTAGAGGAGGTAATGGCAACCCATTCCAGTTTTCTTGCTTGAAAAATCCCATAGACAGAGTAGCCTGGCAGGGTACCATCCAAAAAGATCAGAAAGAGTCAGACAGAACTGAGCGACTAAGCATATATCAGCATGTGTGCACTGTAGCATAAGGGAAGAGGAGGTAGGTCTGACTTGGAGCTGGCTATAGAGAAAGTGATACGGTGATACACTGATGGATACAGAAAGTGGTAAAAGGTTTGTGGAAAGTAGACCCTGAGAAGAGTTTTGTGTATGATCAGGATTGACTAAGTTTAAAATAAATTTAATTGAGTAAATGAATTTTAAAAGTAAGTTGGTGAAAAACTTGAATCCAGCATTTTCTCTCTGCTAAGAAAACAAGTTTTCTTAAGATGTTGAACTGTCTTTGATAACAGATTTTAAGTTTCCCTACCTTTTAAGTGATCTGTTCTGTAGTTGCCTTTGAAATCTTTTATTGTTACTTTGATGAAGTGAGTAGCTATTGTTTCACAGTGACCTGTGATCCTGTCTATTTGAGTGTTCTAAATCCTCTTGATATTTATTGACGAAACTTCCTATGTCAAATTCTAATGAAGTCCTTTTGATGTCTAGTCAACTTTAGGATGCTTCAGAGGCTCCCTGAAACATCCCAGAGAGAGATATTCAACTAATTAGGTTCATTTGATATATTCAGTTACATGGTAAGTATTATCAAATGAGTAATAAATCATCTTAGGTTATTTTGTATGGTGGCTGTTACTAATATAGATATTCTATAAATTTTATGAAATTCCTAAAGCTTGAATATGTCCTAGTAAAATGTTGTCAGTCATAAATCTAGTCATTTTCTTAAAGTGTTACATGTCACAGCAGTAACCAAGTTTCTTTGTCAACTGCATCATAATCAGATTTTAAACATGCCTTCTTAAGTCTTTTATCATTATAGACAATTATGGTTTTATTCTAATACCTTTGCAAAAACGCTCCCTTTATAAGAAGATGTATAAAATGGACTTCTGGATAATTAGAGTGTTCTGATTTTCAGACCATAGTGCTGAACTGGGTAAGAAATTAAAGAATTCTAAAGGAAAACCTGATGACTGCATAAAATTGTTAGCAAAAAGGATTAGTTACATAGGACTTAGTGAACTGGTGAATATGGTTATAATTTTTATGGTTTGTATCTGAAAAATTACTGGCTTGAATATATATTTTCCAGGTAAAAGGAAAACATTTCCCTCAAAATAATTATGACTTACAGCAATTTGGTAAATTATACCTTTGTAAGTAGAATTTAAACATTTATCTTTTCTCTCTATCTGCTCTCTCCAGAGACTGGAAACTCTTGGTTTCCCAGCAGCCTCATCAGATAAATTAGAAAGGCTACCTCAGTAGCAGGTATAGAAACCTCCAGGTATTTTGGGAACCATGGAAAGGAAGGAATTCACCTAGATCTGTCGGACAAAATCTGTGGCAAGCTGTTGTCATGACTTTCCTAGCCCTGAGAAGCTTTTTAAAAAATTCAGTCTGGGACTCCTTATAAAAATTTCGGCAAAGCACCTCTTTGAGGAAAACTTGGTTGCCACTGAAGCAGAGCCCCATGCCACCTGCTCCTGTTCCTGCCTCACCGCTGTTCACTCTCCCCGAAGAACAAGTCGATCAGGAAGCCATGCTGCAGCCATGGCCTTTAAAGACACCAGCAAGACTCTCATGGAGCCAGAGGTGGCCATTCACCAGATTAGGATCACCTTCACCAGCCACAATGTGAGGTCTCTGGAGAAGCCATGTGCTGGTCAGCGGTGCAAAGGAAAAGAATCTCAAAGTGAAAGGACCTGTTCGGATGCCTAGCAAGACTCTGAGAATAACTATAAGGAAAACTCCTTGTGGTCAAGTTTATTGAGACCAGATTTATTTTGCAAACAAATTAGTCTTAATTTGGTTATATTTGGTAGAAATGAAGGTAATTTTAGAGAGAAAAAGATTATGTTTCAATGAATGTTAAATCCCAATTTTATTAACGGAGGTCTGTATTTACTAAGACTCTCTTCCTGGATAGTTCCTTGTTGTTATGTTATATTAATATAAAGGTTAATTTAATTACTAAAAGGATACTCTATAATTTTTTTCTGAGCTTATCTCAGTGATTTATCTTTGAATGAAGGTCAGATGCCTCTTGACCTATGACCAGGGATTGTGCATACTGGAAAAGAGAATGTAAAAGACTATCTCCAACCTAGATGGAAGGACACTTTATCAGGTCCTCTTAACTAGCTCATGCACAGTGAAACTGAAGGGAATTAACTTTTGGATTAATTCCCACTTGCAAAGACCCTTACACTGGACTAGCCTATAGAGAAGATGGCCACCCGCAATATCACCTTAGAACAGCACTCAAATGGAGAGAGACTACACTCACATTAGGAGGAGAAGAAGACATCAGAAGTAGACAGCTAGCCCGAGATCCTGGACCTGACTCACATGATCATTTATAATGTTTTCTTGACTTCTTGGTACTTTGTATATGAATCAAATGTTTTCCTATCATGAGCATGATCATAGTGAATAGCCCTTAGGAAATTATTTTAGAAGAAAGAAAGTTCAGTCCTATTCAGGCTACTCTTGATATTACTAGATGGGATCCCCTCACCTGGTCAATTAATAATACTTGCTCTGATCCTGGCCATAAAAATGAATTTTCTGGACTTCTCTGATGTTCCATTGGTTAAGACTCCACAATTCCAATGCTGGTATCATGAGTTCTATCCCTAGTCAGGGAACTAAGATCCCACAGATGAGCACAGGTGAAAAAGAAATAAAAAAGTTTTTTTTTCCTTTAAAGTTACTCAAGTTTAATCAGAGTAACAAGCAAAATTTCAGCCAAGGAATAAAACCTGCCACAATTATGGAATGGATTTATGAGGTTAACACCAGGCTATGCTTATTTAAGTTTTAAGGTCCCTATTTTCTTGGGAACAATTAAATTTTACTAAGGATAACCAGCCTAATAACACTAGGAAGTTGGGCTGGGAACCTTATGGACAGTGCCAATATATCATTTCCCTGAAAGATAAGGCTTGGAACAGAGCAGAATAAGTCAGATGACCTGGAGATATACTGCTGCTACTGCTGCTAAGTCGCTTCAGTCGTGTCCGACTCCGTGCGACCCCATAGATGGTAGCCCACCGGGCTCCCCCGTCCCTGGGATTCTCCAGGCAAGAACACTGGAGTGGGTTGCCATTCCCTTCTCCAGGGGATCTTCCTGACCCAAGGATTGAACCTGGGTCTCCTGCATTGCAGGCGGACTCTTTATTGTCTGAACTACCAACCCAATAGTACTGCTGTCTGTGTTATGCTATGTTATTTGTATTTGCTTGTTTTACAAGATTATTGTTTCTTGCATTACCAGATGTGTGACTGAGCCTCTGACAAAATATATAGTTCTATATGTGACCAATGATTGTAATAGTATAACTCTACATGTGGGAAGATACAATAAGAGGGTTTTGTTTTTTTTTCCTGGATCATAATAGATTAGTAAGACAGGTGGTCTGGAGACCTTTGACTATTGTTAAATAAGACCTAGCCCAATAGTAGCACATTGAGTAGACTATTAGCAAAATCTTCACCAGACCTAGGAATGAGCCTTTCTAGCACCATGGTCATGAAATGCCTCCCAAAACATGATCAAATTTATAACCATGAGGGGGCCCTGTAACCTACAAATTGGCCTTTGTCATGGGCACTTGCCATCTACCTACAAGGATTAAATCATGTGCTATTGCAGCAGCTGATTTTCAACACCCGCTGAAAGGAATTCAGGGTAGAGAGTAGAGATGAAGCATTGTGTGCTCTGGGAAAAATTGGCAGAACAGGTCTTCAGATAGTTAGGTATTTTCAGAAGTCAATTTTATGAGCCCAATTCTTGTATCTCCTCATGTCTAGAAAAGCACAAATATTCTTAATGGTGATGACTGCTCCTTCGTTAGTAGCAGAAACCTTCTGCAAAAAAATAAGTGTTAGATTGCATGTACTTCCCCTTCACGAAAATCACATATATACTGACCTTCCCCCCTTTGGAGCAGTTTCTCAAAGCTATCTGAAATGCTGTCTCAGGCTACAGTCCTCATTTTGCTGCAAATAAACTTAATCACAGCTTTCACATCGTGCATTTTTAAGCTGGCAAATCTTTGAGATCTAAGACTTTAATTCTCCCCTTGTGTTTGAAGATCTCCCTCATACTGAGTAAATGTTTATTGAGTTGAATCAAATAAAAAGATGTTGAATTTTGTTTCCACTTTAATCTGATTCATTTGTTCTGTATCATCTTCTGGAATTCCATCTAGTTCATATTTGGAATTGAAAACCCTCAGTAAAAGCCAAACAATAAAGAGCTACCAGAGTCAGCACATTAGGATAGCCATCTAATTAGCTCAGAATAGAAGATTATGTATTTAGGGCAATAAATTCTGTTTTAAACATGGAATTCTCATAGTTCTTTTATTTTCAGGAGACTAAATAATTGGGAGACAGAATTGTTCACAAAACTCCAGTTGATGTTTCTGAGAAGGCAGAGGGTGAAAAAATCCAGATGATATATCAATGACTGAAAGAAATTGGCTGGAAGTACTGAAGATAGTTTTGATAGTTTTAGTGATAGAACATAACCCAGTTCAAAGGCCAAAGTTGGGAAAATAATTCTAACTCTGATGGTACAAATAAAATTTCAAGTGAGGATTTAAGTACTCATTGTACATAATCTGATTTCCTTAGTTTCTTGTTTGGCTAACTGTGATGGAGCAGATGCTTCATGTCTAGGCCCCTAAGTATGATCCTCTGAGTATATAAGGAAAGGCAGACATACCTTTTTCAAAATGCTACAGAAGCCCAGAGGAAGAAATTAGTATGAAGAACCTAACTTTGAACTGGGAGGACTAGGACTGTCCAGCAGAAGGGTAGAGGAAGGGCATCCCAGGCCTGTACACAGGTGTGGAGATTCGCAAATGCAAGATGTGGTGAGTGGTGGTCCTGTGTGGGTAGAGGGTAGATTATTCTGTTGTGCCTGGGTAGAGGGGCAGAGTCAGCACACGGGTGACAGTAGATTGGATCAAAGTTTTGAAATGCTCCCAATGCTGTGCTCAGGAGTTTGAAATATATCCTGCAGAATAGGAGTTTTAGCAAAAAATTATGTGATTATACTGCACTTTAGGTAGATCACTCTGGTATTACTTTGGGTTGAGTGATGGAGGGACCAGAGGCCAGGAATCCTTAGCAAACAATTGTAGTAGTGTGGGTAAGAGATGTTTAGTGCTGCAACAGAGACCATGAAAATGAACAGAGAGGTCATATTTAAGAGCTGTGACCAATTTAATTTACAGTTTTAATTAATCGTGCATTTAATTTACAGTTAAACTTCTCTTTCCTTTAGACCACTTCTGAACGTATTAACTTTGTATTATAACATCATATTCATTTTATGCAAGACACAGGCTGAGAATAGATTTGCCGCCTTCTTGTCTCACAAGCATCACATGCTGACTGTACCTGAGATGGAACTTTGATTTTTCTTCACTCCCACTGCATTCTTCCTTTTGGCACTACCATCCCCTCAGTTATTCAGGCCAAACACCTACATCATCCTTGGTCTTTCCCCTCCCCCTTAGATCTCCCTCATTCCCAGCAGCAAGGCGTATGGATCCCACGTCCAAAATATATTTTGAATCCACTTCCTTCTCTTCATCTCCACTGGCAGACTGCCTCCACTCTAGTCCAGACCACCACCACTTCCTATCTGGACCACTTCAGCAGCCTCATAACTCTCTCCCCACCTAAGTTCTTGCATCCCAGCCTGGCCACTGCACACTGTTGTAAGAATAATCACAACGATTTCACTTTCCTGTTGAATCATTTCAGCGGGTTCCTGAATTCCTTACTTTGGCCTGCATGGTCTTGTCCCTGCCCAGTTCTCCAATTTCATTTCATGCCATTCTCCCCCCATTAACTCTACTCTAGTAACTGGTACTGTTTTACTTTCTTTTAACATAACAAACTGTTTTCTCCCTTAGGATCTTTGCAGTTTCCTCTTTGAATGGCTAGCTCTTTTTCTTCCGTTAATTGAGTCTTAGCTTAAATTCACTTGCTCAGAGACATCATTCCTTGACTGCTTTACCTAGAGTAGGTTTCTCTTTTTGTTTGTTTTCTAATACTTGCAATTATTTTTGTGTGTTTACTTCTTTTTCTCCTGGAAAAATATAAACTCAGTGAGGGACTGGGTCTCACTTGTTCACTGTTAAGACTTCCAGTACCTCGAACAAGGCTTGGCATGTGGCAAGCAGTCATTAAACATGTATGAAATGATAGAAGGGAAGCGAAAAGAAGGGAGAAATGGATGGAATGTGTGGGGAGAGAGAAAGAGAAAAGTAAGGAGAGGGGTTAGGGAAAGAGGAAAGAAAGGCTTTGCTTACTGAGCAGCTGCTAGGCTCTTGACTCCATCAAGAGTATATCCATTTGGTGTTTGTTGCTCCAATCCTAGGCCAACCAATACCAGCAAGCTTGTATTATTTCAGAGGAATTACAAATCCTAAGGTGCCTTCATCTTTCACAAATCTTTGTGTCATCTAACACCTGATCCTCTGCAGCTTGTGATAGTCATGGTTGTTATTTTTTACCATGGTCTAGGGTCTCTGCTTGGAGAAGGCAATGGCACCCCACTCCAGTACTCTTGCCTGGAAAATCCCATGGATGGAGGAGCCTGGTAGGCTCCAGTCCATGGGGTCGCTAAGAGTTGGACGCGACTTAGCGACTTCACTTTGACTTTTCACTTTCATGCATTGGAGAAGGAAATGGCAACCCACTCCAGTGTTCTTGCCTGGAGAATCCCAGGGACAGAGGAGCCTGGTGGGCTGCTGTCTATGGGGTCACACAGAGTCGGACATGACTGAAGTGACTTAGCAGCAGCAGCAGCAGGGTCTCTGCTAGGTACCTTCTCCAGGGGATCTTCCCAACCCAGGGATCGAGCCCAAGTATCCTGCATTGCAGGCGGATTTTTTTTACCAGCTGAGCCACAAGGGAAGCCCATCTGACTGACTAGGCTATCTAAAATAAACCACCCAACACACAAATATGCTTTCTTTATATTCCTTAACCTGCTTTATTTTCTTTATAGTAACTATATTCTTCATTTTTTTGCATATTCATTGTCTCCCCCATTGGCACAGAGGCTTCATGAGGGTGAGTTTGTTGGTTTTTCATATTTTTTAAGACAATACCTACTGCCTAGTAAGCACCCAGTATTTGTTGAAAAAATAGGAAGAAAATCTTGTGGGTTTTTTGGGGTTTTTTTTAAGCTTTTTTTGACAATACCAGTTTCCTTTGGGTAAGAGTCCCAACATCTCTCTTAGGGTTTTTGAAAGTTACTACATTTAAACAACATTTACTGTATAAATGTTAAAAAACCTAGTACCTGTGTGAGTCCATGGATTGAAATCGATTATTTTCCACAGTTCTTTTAGAACTCATCAAATTGAGGCTGCTCCAAACGTTCTGCAGTTGATTAATTTACGGTAGATCTTGTCTTTACGGAGATTGAGAAGAAGCTTGAAGATATGATTATGTAAAATACTACCAGGAGGGCCCTGGGCTAGAGGAAGCAGATATAGATTTCAGGTGTTGCCATGAAGTGATAGAAATTGAAAATTTATATCATATTGTCAGAAGATGTAAATAAAATTTATGTAAAATACTACCAGGAGGACCCTGGGTTAGAAGAAGCAGATATAGATTTTGGGTATATCCATGAAGTGGTAAAAGTTGAAAATTTATATCATATTGTCAAGTATTGAGTGTATTTTACATTTCTCAGTGTGTCTTATAGCTTCCTTGTAATTCTGGTAAGAGTGTATTTCAGAAATTTATAAATCTCCAAGCTTCAGTTATGTAAAGTGATTCTAATTTATTTTGGTGTAATTTCTTTCTGAATAAAAAGATCTTACCTAGAACCATTCAAAAGAATAATAATTAAAGGAGCCTTAAAAGTGCCTAATGGGACTTCCCATGTGACTCAGTGGTAACGAATCCACCTGCCAATGGCAAAGAATCCACTTGCATCTCCTGTTTGGCAGGAGATGCAAGTTTGATCCCTGGGTTGGGAAGACCCCCTGGAGGAGGAAATGGCAACCCACTCCAATATTCTTAGCTGGATAATCCCATGAACAGAGGAGCCTGGTGGGCTACAGTCCACAAGGTCACAGAGAGTCAGGCAGGACTGAGCACATGTATATGCAAAGGTACCTAATATCAAAAGTCCCTTTAAAAAGAAATTTTTTGTGCTTGAGTCTCAAAGTTTTAAAATCTGTTTTTCTTGTTTTAAAAATGAGCTGATTAAAAGAATCATACAGAAACATACAAAGAAAAAAATTTTTAAATCTCCTGAAATGCCATTACTAAGAGCTCACTAAAGTGTTAACAGTGATTGATATTCTTTCAGACAGCTCTCTGTGTATATGAACATACAATTTCCCCATAACTAGGATCATACAATACATGAGTTTTTAAATTTATATTACATATGTGGACCTGTGTTTATGTACAGTAATTAGTTCTTGGTAGATAATAATCATACTACAGCAATCTAACAGTAACACTTTCTCCAAAAAGAGAGTTGTTCTCTTCAGGCAAAATTAGAGATCTACTTCATTGTTTCAAACTTAAAGGCATCTTGGAATTTCATAATTGGTTTTAATTTTGAGACCAACAAGGCAGTTACAGAAAGAGTCATGTAATGCCAATTACCCATCTCTGAAGCTAACTAGTGGGCTGAAATAAAGAAAATGATTCAAAACATTTAAGGTGTGCATTTCACTTATGTTAGGGGAGCATTGTGAAGACAACCTGTGTGCATATCTCGAAATTCCCTTACTATAGCACAAAGGATTTCTTAACATCTTAAGGTGATTGTGCTGTGGGTGTGATTGTACTGAATAGCTAATGTGACTGACGTGTCTTGACAAAGTACCCTGCATTTCTAGAATTTTCATAATGATCACCAGTCTTCTTCAGGTAGAGAGGGCCAGGGCTGATTGTTCCCAGCAGGCAGGCACTGGGTCAGCAGCTTGCAGACCTATTTTGCCACCATCTTGCACGGATACACCTGCATTGGTCTACCTGTTGTTTTATAACCAGCTTTTATTTCTTCATAGTATATTCCCTGCCCATAAATGTAAAACCTTACCATTGGTTTTAATGACCCCATAGTCCCAAAGAAAGGCAATGCCAAAGAATGCTCAAACTACCGCACATTTGCACTCATCTCACACGCTAGTAAAGTAATGCTTAAAATTCTCCAAGCCAGACTTCAGCAAGACGTGAACTGTGAACTTCCAGATGTTCAAGCTGGTTTTAGAAAAGGCAGAGGAACCAGAGATCAAATTGCCAACATCCGCTGGATCATGGAAAAAGCAAGAGAGTTCCAGAAAAACATCTATTTCTGCTTTATTACCTATGCCAAAGCCTTTGACTGTGTGGATCACAACAAACTGTGGAAAATTCTGAAAGAGATGGGAATACCAGACCACCTGACCTGCCTCTTGAGAAACCTGTATGCAGGTCAGGAAGCAAC